>NW_020538040.1:39204793-39361721 GCF_003426905.1 Ctenocephalides felis | reverse complement strand
TTACTAGTTTTGGCAGAGATCGCCCGGGTCGTTTGGTAGCGGGTTGAAAAATATTTTTTTGTCGATTGCGGTAAAAAAATTTATCATGATAGAGTTCATGATCTTAAAGAACATCAAGGCCGAAGGTTATAGGTTCAATTTTAAAATTTCATTACAGTTGGAATATGGTCAAAACTTCAAACTAATATTGTCATAATATGCCAAGTTGCTAAATCTCAATTCATACTAATTTTGTTATTTATCTACACATAATAGGAAAGTTTTTGTAACTTGCGTCAAGACAAAATGCCACTTACATCTAGTTTAGCATGAACTGATCAAAACATGAGAACAGTATCCATATAGTTTTCATCGATCTGTTCAGTGATGTTATAGAATTGAATAAATAAATTATATCATACCACAGCATAAAACAATAAAAGATAGAATGGCGCCAGTGCTATTAATTATGCGCATTCCAGATGATTAATGAATATATTTCACAATACATCATTAACGTATCCTATTATTTATTGTAATGTATTTATGAAATCGAAATATTAATTCTTAAGACAGGTTTTTGGGCACGTTCGAATTCTGCAATAACTACTTGAGATCATTTGTGATGCCTCTACTACATTATAATCGAAAAACCGGAAATGAATAGATATATTCTAAATGTCAGATCTTAAGTTGCAAATGCCAATAACAAATTGTATTGTTAGATATGGTAGAACAAAACCCGTAATGAATTTATTTAAGTGGCCCGCCAGCCTCTTATCATAATTTTCAAATTTAGCAGGTTATTTAATACTGCCACTATATTATTATCTGGAAACACCAACAAAATATTTGAAAATTTCCAAAGTTTCGAAGGTATTTGACTTGACGAAATTTTTAAAAATTTAGTTTTCGGTACCTCTAGTGTTTCAAATCTTTGAGAAAATTAAATTTTTGAGAAATTTTGAAATTTTTGAAAAACATTGAATTTTAAAAAAATTAGATTTTTTTATTTTTTGAATTTTTTTGTATTTTGATATTTTTTGAAAATTTGGAACATTTTTTTAAGCAATTGCGCCGCATATCTTTTTTGGAGTCGAAATATCAAAGCGCGTAAGCGCCGCGTAGACGTCTAGCGTGTAAACATTGGTGCAGATCCCATATAAAAGTACACAACATTTGTACTTATTATTATAATGTTTATAAAATACCTGATAGTACGATGTACATATGTCTAATGTGTGTTTTTGACCGCCAAATGGCATTATTATTAACTTTTTATTGGATTTCCGGAGACGTTGGACCTGCTGCCTTTACAAAAAGTTTACCAGTTGTTTATTTCGTCAATACAAGTAAAATGTTATTTGAATTATTTAAATCGGACGT
Organism: Ctenocephalides felis; assembly: GCF_003426905.1. NCBI lineage: Eukaryota > Metazoa > Arthropoda > Insecta > Siphonaptera > Pulicidae > Ctenocephalides > Ctenocephalides felis. The sequence continues at coordinate 39,360,356 of NW_020538040.1, read as the reverse complement.
TTCGTTATTTCAGACACTGAGATACCATTTTTGGCACTTTTGCCCCGTATCTCCGAAACGGCTAGACCTGCTTTTGTAGTAGGAATCGAATGTTTTTTGAATTATTCAAATCTGTGTTTGCAAAATCGTCGACGAAAAATTGTATCCGCACACACACACGCGCTCACACACACACGCACACACACATACATCAATTTTTGCTAAGGTACGCCCAAATGTACAGAAACGTCTGAAACGTAAAGATATATAACAATGTTCACTATCAATTTTTTGCGATTACTATAACTCACCCTACGAGAAGTTAATTAGTAAGTCAGATTTTCTTGCAAAAGCATAAATCTTCTCTATCGGCAAGCTGCAAAGTACTATGCTTGATAAATAACAACCTGAAATGTTTTTATTGTATTTCCGTTGTTGTTATAAGCATTTAAATTTGCATGTTAAATAATTTTTTGTTAGGCAATTAATTATTGCAGAAGTATTATTTATGTTAAATTATATATTAATCTACACTGACGAATGCATAACAAATGGTTAATCATCTACAGACAGTTAAGTTAAAATAGATATTTTGGAATAACCTCAGGGACACTAATCCAGATATTAATATACATGACGTGATCTATAATATCTTAATCTATGTTCTATATATTTTATTCACTATATATGATGTTATAATCTAATAAAACTTATTGTAATTAGCACAATTATAGTATTAGGAAAAAATTTTTGATACTAAAATTATTTGGAGATGTGATTTGTGTGAGATTTTGATACTTATAAAAAACTGTGGATTTTTATAAGTATTTTGAGAATGTACCTCTAAAAATTTGTGGAAACCCAAAGCATTTGATCAATATACTAGGATGTTGCACTTGAAAAGTTTCCTTGCAGAACTTAATTATGAAATGCATAATAATTTGTATTGTTTGAAATTATTGAAATTCTCTTTGTTAGTGATAATACTCGTATAAGAATTCAGCAAATGACACAGCTAATTTTCTCCTTCATTTCATCTCAATGTCGCGATTTGATCAAGGCCAGATGCGATCAATATTATAATTAGGCACGTATTCAAATATTACTGCGGTTGTAAAATATCTGTGACGTGCTTTTTTCAGCATATCGAATGAAATCAATTTGACTTACACTCGATTCCGAAGATAATGTCAATTTTAATGAAATATTTCATAAATTATTTTATATGAAATTATTCTTTCTATATGGTGTGTAATTGATTCTGTACTAGATGGTCGAAAAAAATATATGGTACATACATATAGAATATCAGACAATAAACTAGTGGCGCATGCCATCGTGCCTTAAGGCAAATTGCTGGAACTTCCCGTACCGAAAACTAAATTATTATATCATTTTTGGAACTTTCCAAACTCCAAAACGAATTCGTCGTGTGTGCGAATCACGAAAAGTGTTCGCACACACACATACATACATCCATTTTTTCTAAGGTATGCCAAAATGTTCAGAAACCCGCTAAATGCTAAATATTTGAGCAACAGAATCTTATATACAACTCAATTTGTAAAAATTAATTTTTCAATCTCCATATTACATGATAATAATTTAGAGATCCGATATCTCTAAATCATATGAATATTATATTATAATTACAATGTCAATCAATAAAAATGTTGCCATCGGGCATATAAATATATACGTATATCAGATTGAGAATTGCTTAAAAAATCACTCTTGTTTTGATACTTTGATTTCTATTGCCGATTGTTATATCTAATTTAAATGAACTTTTTCATTATATTAATTATTCGCTTAATGACAATAGAAGTATTTATTAAAAGAATTATGATGTAATGATAACAAAAAGTGATTAATGAATTTGTTATAAATGAAATCGTTGCTTTGTCGACTACTGTATTTTACTTTTTTTAATTCAATGATTTCATATCTATATTGCCATGACGAAATAGTCAAATGAAAGAACAAAACTTTACATTCAGGGCTATTTTGCAATTTAGTTCTTTCGTGTATAAGTTTTTTTTTCAATTTTGTAATTGCCATAAAATATGTTTAAGGAGAACCATATGTCCTTATATGATCTTTTTTCTACGAATTTTTATCTTATAAACATATATATCTTATAAGTAAATAATACTATTAATGCTATGAAGTCTTGCTAATGCAATTATTTTTTTTAGATTTTTTTTAAATAATTTATTTTATCGTTAAGTGTTGTAAAATTTTGTAATTACATATTTTATGAATATCAAATTTAATTAACTTTCTGAAGGAGAAGTTTATGTTTTCATAAAAAAAAAGATTTGCTAATTTTATGTTTTCTCGACGTTTCAAGCCATTCTGAAATGAATGAGACCAAATTTGGAAAAAATTATGTGTGTGTGTATGTGTAGGTATGTATGTATGTATGTACAGATTGTTTGCCGTAAATCGACGTTCTCTCAAAAACGGCTGGAACTATTTCAAAAATTTAAAAGCCATTCGATGTATCTCGATGAGTTTTGTGCAACGATTGGCCAAGCCGTTTCTTTATAAATAGTAGAAAAGTGAAAAAATTTATGTCCACGTCTCAGCCTGCAATTCTGAATCGATTCTGAAAATTCAAAAACCGTTCGAAAGATATTGGTTGGGAATCATGCTGATTAGTTTTTGGTAGAGATCGGCCGGGCCGTGTTTTTGTAATGAAGTGTTAAAAAAAATTTTTTGACGATTTTTATTATTATTATTTTGATGGTAGATACCATAGTCTTCTAGATCATACTAAAATATTACGGCCCTACGACAACTAGTTTAGCTTTAAAAATTCGTCAAAGTTTGCAAAAATTGGTATCGTTTTTTTGGCATTTGTCAAAATTAGACCTCTCATTGACGTTTGCTCAAAAACGCCTGAACCGATTTCAGAAATTTAAAAGCCATTGATGTATCTCGATGAGGATTATGGTTTCTCAGTTTTGAGCAACGATCGGCCTAAACGTTTGTAATTTGGAAAAAAGTGTTAAACTTTTCGTCCACATTTAAGCTCATACTACCAAATCAATTTAAAAAATAAAAACTGTTCAAAAGATATTAGTTGGGAATGATACTGATTAGTTTTAGGTGAAAATCTACCTAGCCGTTTTATTATACTTAACTGTTAGAAAAAAAATTTAGCTGATTTTTGTGGAATTTTTTTTTGGCGATACATATCATGGTCTTATAGAGCTTACTGAAATATAACGGCCTTGCTACAAGTAGTATAAATCATCAAAGTTTGAGAAAGGGAGTAGTTTTTTCGACGTTTGTTAAAATTAAAATTAGACGATTTACTTGGTATAACGATAGAGTACTTGGTCTTAATGAACATACTAAACCATTAAAGTCTTATGGAAACTGGTTCAATTATAAAAATTATTGATTTGGGAAAATTTGCTTTTAGAAAATTGTCCGAGAGTTAAGGTGTTCGTTCGTTTTCAATTATGTGTTATAAATCCACTTGAAATACTTTTAATGACTCATAAATCAATTTATTTTTTATTGATTAAGTCAATTATTTAAACATATCGGGAAGTTCATGTAACTTGCTTAAAGGCAAAATACCAATACCAACTAGTTTATTTTTATATTTGAATAGTGAAATATTGCTAACATATTTATGAATATCAACTTATTGCATATATTTTGTGAACAAAAATTGAGATATTCGAAACAAATCTATAAGTACATATATTTTACGTATTTGCATTAGATATTGTGAGTCGGTTTTTTACCACTGCATCTACCACCTCACAAAGTTTAATTTAAAGAAGTCTCAGTGCACGTGTTAAACGTGCTTTTTTGTTGTTCGTTTTTCTATAAACCTTGTAATTAACGCGTTATTTCCTCCATATCCGTGGTTATTAGCGATAAGGCATCTAGAGCAAAAATATAATAATATCGGATCCGTGCAAGGCAATTATTATCAGATCACGCAATAAATTCCAGAATCGAGCCCGTGCTACTTCATTCATTTGTTTTTCTATTAAAGAATATGGAGAACAAACATTTCCCTTTTTTATGACGCGTTACGAATATTATGCATTACAATGAATTATTACTGTTACACCAGATTCCATAATAGCTGAAAGTGAGAGTGTTATTATTACTATTATTGCGGTTATTATACGCATTCCGGCACATATCAGATATCTGTTATTTAACAGCAAAAACACTGTTTTAAATCAATTATATGGTGTCCAAGGGTGTTAGATCTGCTCGGGAATTGTTTGACATATTTTATTGATTTATATTGCACTGCTGTAAATATCGATAAAACAAGCCAAAACATCTTCATTTGAATATTTACCATTTGAATTCAGAGCCGACTGAAGTCTTGCAATGATATAAAATGAAAAAAGAAAATTCGTAATGCGGATACTAACTAATGTCTTACCACTCCAAATTTCACATAAAAGCACAATGTAAAATTTATAATTGTACCCTATATATAATAGAATATCTAATTCAATAGTTTATATAGCATTATTTGAAAGTCCCAAGACAAAAATTTATCCATCATTATTATCTTAAAAAGGAGTTTAGTGATACTATTTTAAAGTAGAAGGTAAAAGATGTGTAACCAACTATCACCATAAATTTTACGACATCGCTATCAGGATTGATAAGATCCATAAAAAATGTATTTCACATTGGTCAAATAATGTAGCTATTATTTCATAAATATTCCTTTAAAACTAAAATAAAATACGTTGGATCTGTAAGCCCCCTGGCTGTCTCTTTTAACCCAGCCCGTCGTAACCATGGGTCAAAAAGGGACACATGACAAATTTTAGAAAAATGGTGAAGAAACATATTTCCATAATATGGAGTTATCTGGGAATTCTACTGAATACAGTACTATAGTTGTCATGTGGTTCATTCAGATTAAACAGTGTAACTACTGAAAGTCAAATTGGACCTTTGTGCCCCGCCCTACCCTAATATATATTTTATATATACGTCTATCCATGAAAAGCCAAAAAATAGTTGCTCTGAAATCTTAGCTGTTTGAAATTAAGGCAAAAGAATTTACCTAAATAATTATCAAATCAAACTCATGATCCAAAAATTGTTCATTATTATGGTAATGTAAATTTATTCAAACTGAGATATCCATAGATAAATTTATAAAAGTATCATATCTTTGAAAATGGAATAAAAATCAATTGATGTGACCGTTGACTATTCTCAAATTATTTAAGTTGTACATTTTGTCTTCAGTAATTAATTAAGCAGTCAAGAAGTTAATCAATTAACTTCCCGTAGAGTAAGTTATTGTAATCGTCCAGAAATCGAAGTTGAAAATTTTTGCATATCTTTACGTTTTGAAGGTTTGTGAACATTTAGGCATACCGTAGAAAAAATTGATATGTGTGTGTATGAATACAAGTTTTCGTCCACGTTTCCGGGCACACGGATCAACCGATTTGAATGGTTCAAAAAACATTCGATTCTTATTGATAGGGGGATGTGCTGATTAGTTTTTGGCAAAGGCAGGTCCAGCCGTTTCGGAGATACGGAGCAAAGAGTCCAGAAAATAGAAATCGAATTTTTGAGAGAACGGAGCATCCGATTTGAATGATCCAAAATTATTCAATTCGTAATGATTGGGACAAGTGATGATAAGTTTTTAGCAAAGACAGGTTGAGCCGTTTAGGAGATAAGAAGCTAAATATTTAAAAAGTGGCAGTTTTTGATAGGTTCTAGTAATTTGCCTTAAGGCACGAGATCTTACTCCACTAGTTTTCACGTCATCTTGCAAATGTAATGATTACACATATGTAATATATATCAAATGTTTAGGATAAATTGCTTGTATTATTCATTGTTATTTATGAATTGGCTACTGATATTTTCATGAATATATTTCAACGTCAAACAATTTACACACATATATATATATATATATATATATATATATATATATAAGGTTGAAAAAACTTTGTTTCTACCTCAGTTATGGACAGCAGCAATTAAATAACTTCATATTAACAAGACTTACTCGATGTCTTTTATTTCTTCCGCTTCAGGGCTTCTGAATCATACCTTACCAGAAACTTCAAAGTCAATAAATCGTTCGTTCTTATCTTATAGTTTGTGTATTAATGAGTTCTAGTTTTAACTGCCAATGATAATATTGTAAGTTATGAACAATTCACATATTTTAATCCCGCATATATGTATATACTCGTATATATATATATATATATATATATATATATATATATATATTACATGTATATATGGATCACGAGCTCGCTTCATGCTGGCGTCTGGGACAAGAATTAAAAACATGTCGGCGTAATGTAATGCAGGTATTAGTCGCAAACCATGATTTTTTTTCATTCGACGACCAACAGAATAATTTTGTGCAATTTAAATTAATATTGTATTAAATTGTATAAAAAATTGAATGCCAAGTTTGAATTTTGTGATAAGTATAGTTGAAGTCCAAATAATTATTCAAGACATCTTTATGGTAATAATAAATGGTAGTCCATGATGTGAGAGCCACCATAAATAAATGACCTCCTTACCCTTCCTCAACTATCATTCCCATTACCACTATTCCGCCCCTCTTTTTATAAATTTTTTCATGTATTTTACTTTTTAAACTCTGCTTCCATGCTTCCTGGTTCTGCGCTTCGGTTTTCAGTTCCCTGTATTTTCTCTTCCCGCTTAAGTCATCAATCATCTGCATTCTTCTTCTTCCCATTCATCTTTATAGTAGGATTTTAATTTATCACAAACATTTCGTTTACGTGAGTTTAGAAATTAAGTTTGAAGTGATATTTAATATACCGAAATATCGAAAAATTTTTTTGACCAGATAACAAGTAGTGATAGTCATCATAGCAGTTAAACTATACGGATTTTGAGATCTGATCCAAAGGGAAAAAGATGAAGTATGCTTATTCGAACAAGTTTCCATTATTGCATTGAGTCAGCGTCCTGCATTAACATTATCTTCAGACTGAATTGCTTTTGTAGAGTCAAAAGTAAGTTCATCTATTCAATTTCTTTTAATAATAACTGTTAATTGTGAACAGATAGACCACTTTGTTTGTTATTTAGCTGTAATTTGAACACTAGCAGTTATTTACCAGCAATTAGTTTAGTCAATAATCATAAAAAACGTAGAAAATATTTAACATTTAACTGTTATAGCATACTTAGATTGTAAAAGAAAAAATCTTCACCGTATTTAGATCGAAGAAACAATGAACAGATTTCGATTAAATAAAACCATGGCAAATTTTTTTTATCGATATTAACAAATGATGTCTTCGGGGCAACTATCAGAAATTAAGAAAAAAATATTCGAAGTGAAAATTATTGACTAAATACGAGTTGGACTCAAATTTATATATTACCAGATATGTAATAAATAATTATGTAAAAGAAAGAGGCACACAAATTGACTTGGATACAAAACTTGTCAAACGTTTAAAGTGGTCGTCCAAAATTTATTCCGCAAAAATCAAACAATTCTATAAAAACAAACCCGTATAATTTCAATTAGAATTTATTTATATTGGTCGATACTGTCGTGAAATAGAACAAGGCTATGTTACGTAGCGTTTTTCATATAAAGTGGTACTAAAAACTGTTAAAATGCTATGTGGTTGCTGTGCAGTCAGGCATTTTAGATAGAAAACCGAACCTAAATAAACTTACAAGTATAAAAAAACAATCATATTATAAGTGCATATGTTTGATATGGCATAATAACATAGGAGTGAAGTTACATTTTATGTGTAAAACTCCTGACTGATGCACATCAAAGACATAGCATTTTGTCAGTTTTTAGTACCATTTTATATGCGAAGCGCTGCGTAACTTGGTCTTGCCTTAACATTGGTCTATTTTACGGCAGAATTGGTTCAATAACTTTAACTTACTTACAATTCAATTTACATATGATTACAATATATTCCGAAAAATTGAAAATATGCACTCATAAATGGTGAACTCATAAATCCTATCTGTCTAATTTATAAAGAATAGTATAGAAACCATTCAAGACCTGAAATATTTCAAATATTTTCTATCAATAAAAATCATGCTTTTTTCTGAATAAATTTGTAGAATTACTGAGTACTCTGGGTTTTATTTTTGGATTATAATGTAAAATCAAGGGTTTTCAAACTGATCACATTTAGATCGAAGGTAGTAAAATAAATTGGTAATATTTTTGTCCAATTATAGAGAACAAAATAAATTAAATGCTTAATTAAGCAAAATAGTAAATTTTAATATCCAATTAATATCATCAAACCCAAGGCGAAATTCTGCCGCTATTAAATTTTACAGCATTTCGGCAAGCGCTGTGGTAATTAATTTACCTATTTTATTACTTTATCAGATTGATCCCAATAATATACATAACTCACGACTAAAATCTTTTTTCGAGTTTTATTTATAAACTTCACTAATAGTTGCGAAGATTCCATGGAAGAGACATAAAACAATTACAATTATTCAGTAAAATTATATGGTCGGTTTGCTGCATAAATGTTCTTAAAAATAACCCGTGTTTTTCTTATCAGATGTGTTTTTTAAATAAAAAACATATAAATTTTAAATTTTAACAATCTTCACGAATTAAATACAATCTGTTAACGCAAAATTATTCCGTTCTGATTCTGATGAAATCGGTTGTTAATGATTGCGTTGCTAACTGGTTCACTCACCGCGCCCGCATTAACAAAATTAATAGTTTAGTACAAATCAAGAGTTTGATAAACAGGACGCCGGTGGATGATTTATTTAAATTATACTAATTTATACTGAAACATGATATTGATATTATTGATTTGTTCAATGATAACACAGGTCCTCAATATAAAAATATGGGTTTGCAAAAAATGGAGAAAAATTAAAAAAACGTCAAAATCTCCTGTCTATAAATTTTTTTACATCATAATCAAAATCTTATAATTTTTGTCCCTTTTCTTTTTAAGGACCTGTGCCACGGATTTCTGTAACGAAAAAAGGACCAGAAAATGACAGAAATTATAGGAGTTTAATTATCATATAGAAAAATACTTAGACCGGACATTTTGTTGTTTATTTTTTTCATTTTTCTCATCAATATTATAATAATTAGATTAATATAAATAGATTTAAAGATTAATATCCATAATAATTTTATATATATATATATACAGTGCGAAACAAAGATGTTTTGTCTGGTGGTATATCCATAGCCTTTTTATTGGGCAATTTTTCATTACATACAATCTAATAAAAAATGGAAAAGGTTAAGCAAATGCAAACTTTTGTCACAATACTAGTTCCATAATAGATAGTGAAATAATTTCTTTTATTAACCAGAAGAATACAATTTTATTAGGGACTTTAAACCTAACAAGTTGGCCATGATGTCTTGAGACAATCTGAAAAAGTTAATGCTGAGGTAATATTAATCCGACTGCTGTATCATTCAAACAGCATTTTATTAATAGATTTTTCTCCTCTTATTTTTATTTCCATTCTTAACTTCCTGAAGGAGAAGTTAAAAATGGAAACTATTAAAAATGGAAAAAGGAGAACTATGTTTTTGCTCAAAATCCGATTCGCTAGTTTTATATTTTATCCAAGTTTTAAGTCATTCTGAATCGATTGACAACAAATTTAGAAAAAGTTCGTGTATGAGTATGTGTGGCTATGTGTGTGTCAAAAAGAAAGACTCTACCGATTTCAAAAATTTGAAAGCTATTCGATGTATCTTGATAAGGGGACTATCGTTTATCAGTTTTGCTTGACGATCGGCCGAGCCGTTTCTTTGTAATTAACAAGAATGTGTAAAATTGTTCGGCCACGTTTTAGCTCACTATCCTGAATCGATTTTGGAAATCCAAAAACCGTTCGAAAGATTTTGGTTGGGAATCATGCTTATTAGTTTTTGGTAAAGATAAGTCGAGCCCTTTTCTTGTTATTACCTGTTGAGTAAAAAATTCTGCCAATTAATTTAATTTTTAATTTATAAGATTTTTTTTTGGTTTTATAGAACATACTAAAATACTACGGTTTGGATAATAGAGTAGCGTTATTTGGCATTTGTTAAAATTAGACCTATCGTCGACGTTTTCTCAAAGACGACTGAACCGATTTAAAAAATTTAAAATCCATTGATGCAACTTCATTAGGACTATCGTTTCTCAGTTTTGTGCAACGAACAGCCAAGCCGTTTCTTTGTAAAAAGTGAATTTTTTTTGTTCACGTTTCAGACAAAATTTCTATTCTTAAAACTATTTTAAAAATTCAAAAACCGTTCGAAAGATGTTATTTGGGAATCGTGTTGATTAGTTTTGGTCAAATATCGGCCGAACAATGTGTTTTTTGAGTAAGAAAGTCAAAGATGTTGTTCTAATTTTATTGTCGATTTGTATAAAAGCTACCCACCTTCGAAATAAGACAACACGATTTTTAATGTTCGCGTCTTAATGCGAGCGCTCTTTACGGTTTGTAAATTAAAAGCAGCAAAGATTAATGCATACTGATCTCAGAAACATCGGTATTCATGTATCGACAACGACCAAATACTCTCTGATATCTCACTGTGGGTATTTTTATTCCAAAAAATACATTACCTCAAATAATTTATTATATGCAAACTCTTATTGATATCTTAACAAACATTTCTGATGTGTATAAACAAATAACGCAGAAGCATTATTACGATGTGTAGGGGAAACCGGAGATTGAGATGCTTCGGCAGCCAGATACTCGTTACAAAAAATAGTTTAAAAATTAATTAATAGCTGATTATGAAGCGTTCTATGTCGAAAAGTAATCTTTAATTGCTTTAAAAATATTTAATATATATATATATATATATATATATATAAGTAATTGGGTTAGTCTGGTTTATTAACAGTGAATGAGTATAGCCTTATTTGTGAGAAGAACGAAGTTAGTATTTTTGGTAATAGAAACGTGGTTAGCCTGATTTCTTGAAAAAATTAAATGCATTTTGTCCTGTTTGTAAGAGTAATGTATAAGGTTACTTTTTTGTAAAAGAAATGAATGAGGCTTCATTTGTTTGGAAGAAGGATGAATGTGGTTAGTTTCGGTAGTAAGAAAATGAGTGAGGTCGGTAATACTTACAAGAAAAATGAAAAAGTTTGGTTCTATTTATGAAGTTAGTATTTTTTGTAAGAGGACTTGATAATATTGATGGGTTTGTAAAAATTATGAATTCGGTTCGATTTCTTGAAATATTAAATGAGCTTCGTCCTGTTTGTAAGAGAAATGAATGAGGTTATTTTTTTTGTAAAATAATGGGTTTTGATGTGTTTAAAAAAAGTTTGATCTTATTTTTGAGATAAATGAATGAGTTTAGTTTTGGTTAGAGTGGGAAATGAATTAATCTTATTTATAAGAAGAGTAAATGATCTTAGACATATTTATAGGAATAATGAATGAGGTTAGTCTTGTTTATAAGAAGAATAAATAAGCTTGTGCTGTTTGTAAGAGGAATGAATTGGGTAAGTCCAATTTGTAAGAGTGAATGGGCTCTTCACTTCTTGTTTGCTTGTTTGTCTTGTTTATAAAAAAACTGAAAGATCTCTATTTGCAAGAAAAATGAGTAAGATTAGGCTTACCAAAAAAATGAATGAGGTTAGTTTTATTTGTGGATCAAAATGATTGAGATTAGTGGTTTTTGTAAGAAGAATGAATGAAGAATAATGTTTATAACAAAGAATTTTGTTTATAACAAAAATGAACGCAGCTAGTATTGTTTTTAAGAAACATGAATATGGGCAGTCCTATTTATGAGAGGAAATAATGAGGTTAGGGATCGTTCAAGTATTACGTAAGCAGATTTATTACAATTATTTACACCCCCCCCCCTCCCCTTTGTCAGCAAAAGTAAGCAAAAGTTCTTACCCAAAATAAGCAAAATAAGCAAATCAATAATTGATAATAATTATCAAAATGTTGATTCACTTGTTACGAAGTCATAAAACGATGAAGTTTTACCCTTGTTTTTTCCATATAAACTTTGGTTAGAGTATCGGTGGACTATCTTAAAATTAATATTAAGAGCTAAAATTTTCAGAGATTTTTTTTTATTAATTTGGAAGCATTTGATTCCCTGGAAGCAAGGAAATTAGAAAACATATATATTTATATATATAATATATATATATATATATATATATATATATTTGTGTGCGTGTGTGTAAACTTTGATATGTATATAGTTCACTAAAATTAAAATTATGGCTATAAGGAAATTTTACAATATTTGCAAGATTCACTTAAACATTTTTAATTTACACCCTTTTTATTTTTAAACAATGTGAAACTATTCATTATTTTTCTAGTTATAGATTGTAACATGAATTTAATCAGTTTTCTCAATTTATGCTTAGATTTATTTAAAAATTATTATAACTTCACTGACAATACTAATTTGTATTTATTACGAGTTAAAATTATAATTCTAATTTTACTATAAAATATGTGATACTCGTCATAGTAAACAATATGCATACAAACAAACGATGTGACTACGATTTGATTAGAATCTGTCTAGAATACCACTAATCTCATTGGATTCTTAGAGCTTGCTTGCTCAATGTGATATATTTTATTATGTTAAACAAATTAGTGTTCTAATTAGATAATTATGATAAATAACGAGTTCATAGTTTAATTTATATTCATAACGAAGTAATATCAGTTGACGACCCTGCCTGAAATGAATGCTCGTTGGGTCCGATCATTATTTTTCAATACTGCTAGGAATCCATCAAGCCCGTCATGAAAGTCACTAGTTGATCCAAACGCAAACTGATCGGTGATGCCAAGCTTATGATATAGAAGATATTAATGACATGTATCTCTACAAGGTATATATGATATTTTACCAGTGTGTGTATTAAACATACAACAATGAATATTTGTATTTGTCATCTGTCAAATGACAAAGAAATTAAGAGCGCATGAATTCATTACTATTATCTGTTCGCGAGTCAAATGAGTAATTATTCTTTCTATAAATAGCGCATACCGAACAACCAAACTTGATCGCAAAAAATATTAAACGACAAAGTATTTTATTATTTGCATATGCAACTTGTATGGCTGTATAAGACGGTAATAAATAATAAATAATAGCTTTAAAACAAATCTCGAAAATATTTAAATCAATTGGAATTGTTTTAACGATTCAAATTCGTAACAAGGTCAACGGATTCAAAATAGTAAGGTCTGCTGGTTTGATATCAGAATTCCAGGTCTTAAATCAAATTTAAGAGAATTAATTTTATATATAGCACTTTTATATTATTTAATAAAGAACTTAGATTCGGCTGAAGTCTCGAACACAACTTTTGATTAAATGTAACTTTTTTAAATTACTAAACGCTTTTAAGGGGGTTGTTCTTTTTTTGTTACAAAAAAATGCAAGATATTTGTTTTTGTTTTTCTCGAAATGTATTTATCATAAAGACATGCGGTTTTTTTTAAACAAAAATTACAAAGTCATAGAATATTGCGTGATTTTCTTCTTGTTTTTTGCGCCGTCATTTTTTAACCAGGGGGCGCCAAAGTCGGTCTTGCAAAATCGATCTCTTTTGCGGTGCCACAGATAAATCTGTTGCGCATCGCCCGAAACAAACAAAAAGAAAATACGTTGAAGAAGAAGTTTGAATCCAGTCCCCCTACCAAAATGAAAGAAAAAAAGCAAGAAGGAAAAAAATGGCAGCTATTTTAAAAAAAAAGTGTCAAAAAGGCCTTTTTTTGGGGCGAGAAGCTTCGCAAATTTTTTTTGCGTAATGTTATCAAGTTGTTTGAGGTAGGGGGACTAGGTATTGCAGTGGTGAACAAATTAAAAAAGAATGCAAGTCGATCCGACTTGTAGTTTTTTTTTAATTTGTGGCACCGCATTGAAAAAAGTTAATTTGAGAAAAACGTATTTAAAGTTTTTAATATAATGTACTAAATACACCATTTAATTAAAATAAATACACCATGGTGTTAAAAGATGCTGACACAATAAAAAGGTCATGTGCATGAGGTATTATAATGAAAAAGAGGCAGCTGGCATACAATAGCTCGCGAAGCGATGAAAAAACGCTTTCAGAGGATCATACATATAGAGATAAATATATCTATAACTTTGTCAAAAAAATAGATATTGAGATGATTTTTTTTTAAAATAATTCTAAGGTTTTTAGCTTTCATAATATCAAAAAATCTCAAAACCGAAACAAAGAAAAATAAAAAAAAACAACCCCCTTAAATAATTTTCTATCCAACGCACGTAGGGGAGCTAGGTGTTGGTTGTAACAGTTTTCTTTGAATCAATATATCTTGAGATACACTGATTATATTTGCCCAAAATGAAGATGGATAGATGCTGTAACTATTCCTGTATCGACTCAATAAAAAATAATTTCACAGCTGTTGTTAATTATTTAAAATTAGTCATTTTCTAGAAAAGGTGCGATGTTACAACTTACCCCATATTTGAGGCTAGTTGTAACGTCTACCAAGTCAAGTCGAAATGACAAAACGACAGTAATGCCTCTGGTAATTTATTCTTTACTATTTTTTATGGAGATTAACGTAAACCATAATTAATACATCACAAAATACATAATGTCTCTAAAATATATAATATATAGTGCTAGGATCGTTTAAAAATGTTAATATGTTCTGATCTATATAATCGTATTAAACAAAATGTAGCAAAAAATATCTGTATATGTTTTACTATAAAAATATACTATAAAAGCTATAACAATAAAATTATTCAAAACTATTAATAATGTATTCTAATAAGGCATTTCTGTAAACTACAATTGCATCGTACTTATCAATTTTCAGCAACTTGCCAGTAGGATAAATGATATTAGTAGATTGTAATATCAAAAGTATAAAAAGTACAGCTATAATAGTCAATGTAAAAAATCATATGCTGATTTTAATGTTGTTCGAATTTATTAGAAAAGTTATGTCTATTTTAGATATTATTATTAATAATCGATTTATTTTAAAATAAAATTCAGTGATTTGTTTTATATATTATATGAAACAACATATAAAATTATACCGTACTGATGTTGAAAGAATTTATGAATATGTAATATCCGCCTGAATGGAAAGCAACATTTACCATGAACATTGGCTTCGATTAGAATCTATTCAGATTATAACTAATCTTATTGGATTCTTAGGGGGTTAACAAAAATGTTGTCCAACAAGATGTGTCATATAAATTTATCAAAAATTCAGCAGACAGTCCATAGATTTCAATGTACCAATAACTAGTTTCCAATTAGTGACCAACATTATTTTAAAATTTAATTATAGTAAAATCAGTTTTAAAAAAAATCACTAATAAAAAATAACTAATAAACTATAAAAATTAGTCACTGTAAAATACCAAATAACTTTTCTAAAATATTAGAATAAAAGTTTCAAGGCAATCCGCATCCAAATATTAATGAATGATCGAAGTTGTTTTGTTCAATAGTTTTGATGAAATTAATGCAATTCGATTACCTTTGATAATACAATCACTGTGAAATTTAAAATGTTTAAACTATATATGTTACTACGTGCAAGTGGCATTTCACCTTAAGTAAAATTTCTCCATTTGTGTAAATAATCGACTTAATCAAAAAGAATTGAGATTTAGCAACTTTTTAAGTTTAAGATGAAATTTTTGCATTTGATACGGACTATTATTTCAAAATTCAAATTTATATAATGAATCATCTTTTTGTAGTTCTCTGATATTCTAGTATGTTCCTTAAAATTATCTTGATGATACTCTATGATCATTCTAAGTTTTATTAAAGTCGTCAAAAAATAATTCAAAAATTCATTACACCGAAACAACACTGTCTATCTTTACCAAAAACTATTCTAGCACGATTGCAAATTAAAATCTTTCGAAGAATTTTTAAATTTTCAAAATAAGTTAAGAATATTTAGGTAAGAACGTAGACATTAAATTTTGCACTTTCAAATTCAAATAAAATGATTGGGTCGATCGTTTCACTAAACTCAACACGGTTACTTATCGAGTTTCGTGGCTTCTAAGTTTTTAAAATCGGTAAAACCGCTTTTTGTCGAAACATCGACTAATATTCAAATTTTGCTTCCCACACATGCATACAGAACATAAAATTATCAAGTCGAATTTTTTGGCAAACACAAACTTTTCCTTCGGGAAGTAACAATTATTTTCGGTGTACATTTTTATATAAAATCCTGACTTGTTCATTTAATTTTATTTATATTTAATTATGTATATTTAATTAGGTTGTTAAAAATATTAGAAAGCGCAACATTTTTTTTAAAGAAGAAGCGGGTAGAAAAAGGTTGGAAACCACTGTCTCAGGTAAACGAGTAGAACTCACGAACTAACACATTGCATATGAATTTTGTTCGTAACCAAAGGGTCTTCAATTGCACGAACTGGCGCTAGATGCCTTTACTATTATTTACATCTTGTTTTCCTGAGCAGCAATAGGACAACTCTTGATATTTAAAACCGTACTTTATTAATTGTATCAAATATATAATTTTTATTTTAACCCAAATATGCTTGCTATTCCTAAAATTTGACTTGCTCGTTCAAGTATTATTTTACAATTTATTTATAAAGGTTACTACTAATAAGTTTTAAAAAACTATATTGCTTTATATACCTATGGCGCTGGTGGGCCATATATTATTAATTAATTAATTCTTGAATGAAATCGCAATAATTTTATTTCAACTCGATAATGACTGTTTATTAATGTCTCAATTGATAAAGATGTTGATATTACATTAAATCAAATCTAAATTTCGATCACGAGAAAACGCTCGTTGGCAAAAAACTCGATACAATATTTTCGATCGTTTTAAAAAGCGCGACCATAATATTCGATCGTATAAAAACAATCAGATCGTTATAGCTTGCTTGATGCCAGATCCGAATCAACGTAGCCCAATATAATTTAGTTTTGTCATCAATTGACGTTATTCAACTGACATCTGTCATATGGTGTTCATTCCGCCATTGTCATCAATTGACGTCCTTCAACTTCATATGGTGTTCATTCCGCCATATAACTCCCCTTCAAAAGAAAAAGAGGTATCCGGTAAAAATAAATGAATTTGATTATTTAAATTTGAAGGAGACTTTTTTAGGCTTCATCTTTTTTGGAGGGTCAATCGATAACTCCAAGTTATGTGATTTAAATTCTTGAGATGAGCTTGGTTGACTGTTATCTATTTTAACTGTGTATGCTGGTTTTAGTCTGTCAACCGATATGTTCTTATCAGTACCATCCATAGAAATTTTGAACACTGTGTCTGAAATTCTTTCTATAATTTCATATGGTCCACTATATGGAGGCTCAAGTGGTTTTCTGATATGATCAGATCTTACAAATACATGAGTGCATGTATTTATGTCCTTAAGCACAAACATATTGGCTTTATTATGATGAGCTGTGGCTGTAGGTTTAATATCCCGCATTATTCTTCTGTGGTAGTCCAGAAATGCTTGTGGATCGGATGACAGTTCTTTAGTTGTGAAAAATTCGCCTGGTAGTCTTAATGTGGTTCCATAAACCATCTCAGCAGGAGATGCTTTAAGGTCTTCTTTGTATGAAGAACGTAAACCTAGTAAGACTACAGGTAATACTTCGATCCAAGGCTCAGGAGAGCACATTAAAGCTGCTTTCAGAGTTCTATGCCAGCGTTCAACTAGGCCATTGGACTGAGGGTGATATGCCGTTGTCCGTATTTTCTTAGCACCTATTGCATTCATTAATGATTTGAATATAGCTGATTCAAACTGGCATCCTTGGTCGGATGTTATCACACATGGTGTACCAAATCTTGATATCCAGTTTGAAAATAGGGCTTGGACAATCGTGTCTGCAGAAATGTCCTTTAGAGGAACAGCTTCTGGCCACCTTGTAAATCTGTCGATGATTGTTAGGCAATAAGGATATCCATTAATATTAGGTAATTTGATTATGTCAATGTGAATATGCGAAAATCTGTTTTCAGGAATAGGAATATGGATAGGAGTGAGGTGATTATGTTTATGAATTTTGGATTTTTGGCAAGGAATGCATTGACGTGCCCACATGGTGACGTCTTTACCAATCCCAGGCCACACATACCTTCTTCGCAACTCCCTTGAAGTAATCCTTATGCTTGGGTGTGCATTTCCATGTACAATGTCAAAAGCAATTCTGCGAAGACTTTGTGGAAGGTAGGGCTTCACACAATTATCTTGCCTGTTGCAATAAACTGGATACCCCCCTAATGTCAATTTTTGAAGATTAATAGAGGTGTTGCCGTTCAATATAGTTTGCATTTCAACGTCCTTACTCTGTTCTTGTGAAATTTCCTCTTCGGTTAGCTTTGATGGCATTTGAATGGCATTGATCCTGGACAACGCATCAGCAACAACGTTCTGATCACCCTTCACATATATAATATCAGTGGAAAACTGTGATATGTATTCTAGCTGCCGTCGCTGACGATCTGATGCTTTCTCCAGTTTTTGTTGAAATGCGTGTGTGATTGGCTTGTGGTCTGTCTTGATTATAAAGTGCCTTCCTTCTAATAGATATTCAAAATACTTTAAAGCCGCAAAGATGGCTAGTAGCTCGCGATCGTAAGTTGAATATCGCTGTTCAGTAGCTGTGAGCTTTCTGGAAAAGAAACCTATAGGGTGCCATGCACCATTTTCTTCCTGCTCCAGAGTTGCTCCAATGGCTGTTGTGGATGCATCTGTAATTAAATTAATATTTGCTATACTTGAAGGAAAATGAAGAAGAGTTGCATTTGCTAGAGCTTCCTTCAGCTTGCTAAATGCTGATAATGAATTGTCATTCCATTCAATTTTAGTCTTGTCGTTTTTAACTGAGGACTTCACATACTCATAAAGAGGTGCTTGTATATTTGCTGCCTTGGGTATTGATTTACGATAATAGTTTACCATTCCCAAAAATCTTCTGAGTTCTATAACTGTCGAAGGTTTTGGATAATTAATAATTTTCTTTACTCGGTCTGGTGAAGGAGAATATCCTGCAGCACTCAGTTTGTAACCGAGGAAGTTAACTTCATCTTTTCCAAAGGCACATTTCTCTAAGTTTATTGTAAGAGAATATTCCTGTAGCCTCTCAAAAACCAATTGAAGATGACGACGGTGCTCATTCATATCAGTCGACATTACCAGGATGTCGTCTATATAAATGAAAACAAAATTAAAATCTTGGAATATGTGATTGATAAACCTCTGGAATGTCTGGGCAGCGTTTTTGAGTCCAAATGGCATACGTAGATACTCGAAGAGTCCCCATGGTGTGATAATTGCTGTCTTTTGTATATCCTCTTCATGCATGGGTACTTGGTGGTAAGCTTTTTCTAAATCTATTGTAGAAAATACTTCTTTTTGATGAAGATTATTGAATACATCTTGTATTAATGGTGGAGGATACCTGTCGGGCAGCGTGTTTGCGTTCAGCCTCCTGTAGTCTCCACACATTCTGAATGTGCCATTCTTTTTGGGAACCATGTGAATAGGGCTTGCCCATGGACTGTTGGAAGGCCTCAAAATGCCCCTATTCAGGAGATCTTGTATCTCGGACCTGGCTGCAACAGCCTTTTCTCCGAAGATCTTCCTGAATCTGGAAGCTAATGGTGGACCTGTTGTGGTTATCCTGTGGGCAAAAAGAGATGATTTATTATTGGTGGTTACCTGTGGCTTTGTTATTGCGATGTATTGTGCCAGTAAATCCTTGAAGGGCTCTGCCGGGTTGACAGTGGAGATGTTAACTTGCTGTGCCTTGAGTACCTTTCCATCAGAGGTAAGGCCTGTAGTCGAATCAATCAATCTTCTACCCTTCAAGTCTATTAATAAATTGTAGTTGCTTAGGAAATCAGCTCCTATTATGGCTGTGGCTACATCGGCAACAACAAACTGCCAGCTAAAGCTTCTGCGTAAAGATAAATCCAGTTCCAGAGTTCTCTTTCCATACGTGGATATTCTGCTAGAGTTTGCTGCAAATAGAACTAACTCTTCCTTAGGATGACCATCGGCAAACTTCTGAGCTGGTAAAATGGATATAACTGATCCTGAATCTATAAGAAATTGGATTGCCGTCTTTCTGTCTGATATATGAAGACGGAGCTCAGAGCAGACAGAATTTACTTCACCGTCATGGCAAGCTCCACTTAATGACGGTGAAGTAAGTTTTTTGACTGGTTTAGAGATTTAAGGAGGCAGGGCTCTTCACACTTTGTGGCCTTCTCCCCATATCTGTAATGATAGTAGCAAACCGATCCACGTGAAGGTGTCCTGGACCTATGTCGAGAACCACTTCTAGAACTTGACTGATTGAGTTGTTCACTTCTTGATCTTGACTGGTTGAGTTGTGATTCTTGCTGATCATTTCTCTGTCTTTCAGTGTTCAACATTGCCTTTAGTTCCTTGATTTCCTGGACGCATGACATAAGAAGAGTTTCGTGGCGGTCCAGTCTCTGTTCTACTGAAGACTTGTGTGTTGTGGACATCACATGTGATGTGGGGCTACAGTGATCGACTAAAATATCGGCAACTTCCGCCAGGGCTTCCGGACCAAGATGGCGAGAAACTATTAATTGTGGCCGAATATGGTGTGGCAGGCGTTCTGACCACAATTTAATTATGATGTCTTCACTGACCTCTCCCTTAGCCAAATTCATCATTTCTCGTAGGAGCTGTGATGGTTTCTTCTCTCCTAGAGTTAAGTTTTTTAATAGCTTGTCAATTTGCTTACCTCTAGATTCAGACATTCTGCTTAATATAGTGTTTTTGATATATTCGTATTTGCCTGTCATTGGTGGATTACGGAGGACATCCTGGATGAGGCGCAGTGTCTCAAAGTCTAGGGCTTTGAGTACTGCTGTGTACTTAGTATTGTTACTCCTGATCCTAGCAGACTGAAACTCATGTTCAATAACTAAAAACCATAAGTCTGGAGAATCTCCATTGAATGGAGTGAGACGGTGATTGTTAAATGCTGCTATATTGTATTGATCAGCATAACTGTCATGTTCATGTTCAGAAACACGAGGACTGCTCGTGTTAAAGATCGCCTCGTGATCCAGATCGATCAGAGATCTGTTGAGCGCTGTTTCGTCATTGACGGACGTAGATCGAGTCGACATGTTGATAAAAATTGGTATAATTTACCTTTATTAATTTACTTGTATTTGACAAGTGTTTTCCTTTCTCCGTCTGACGTCACCAATTATGGGTACTAAGACGTTGAGAATGTCTCTTGCTTAATGATTTCACTTACACGTTCGGAGTCACCAATTATGGCGCTGGTGGGCCATATATTATTAATTAATTAATTCTTGAATGAAATCGCAATAATTTTATTTCAACTCGATAATGACTGTTTATTAATGTCTCAATTGATAAAGATGTTGATATTACATTAAATCAAATCTAAATTTCGATCACGAGAAAACGCTCGTTGGCAAAAAACTCGATACAATATTTTCGATCGTTTTAAAAAGCGCGACCATAATATTCGATCGTATAAAAACAATCAGATCGTTATAGCTTGCTTGATGCCAGATCCGAATCAACGTAGCCCAATATAATTTAGTTTTGTCATCAATTGACGTTATTCAACTGACATCTGTCATATGGTGTTCATTCCGCCATTGTCATCAATTGACGTCCTTCAACTTCATATGGTGTTCATTCCGCCATATACCTATATATATATATATATATATTATATATGTATATAATAATAATAATAATGGGTAGTACTGCCCTATGGCAGGTCCGTGGGCTGAGTTAAACTCCAACTCGATTCATGGAAGAATAGTTAATAAAATTTTCCAATAATGAAATTTTCATGCATTTTACTATTCCATAATCCTGATTAAATGCACCAAATGTTAAAGAAATTTGCCATCATTCTTAAGTACATTTTTTTAAAGGAGTGCATCTCAAAGTCGACCGGTTTAAACATTTTCAAAGCTCATCAAAAAGTCTTTCTTGAAAACTAGGCGCAATTGGGTTATTGTCTTTGATTGTGGTCCAAAAAATGTTATTTACGGTTACGGTTTCAAAGTTTAAACGAACAAAATTAATAAAAATTTACCACTATAACCGGAAAGCTCTGGATTGTACTTAAAAGCTCGTAACTACGAAGATACGTGAGTTTTTCAATCAATGAAAGTTATGTATGGAAATAGCATGAAAAATTTTTCAAAAATTTTGCAGAGCGTCGAATTTTCAATAAAAAATTACACGAATTTTCTCTTTTAATTCATTTTCAAAAAAATTTCAAATTTTTTTTTCATGCTATTTCCATACGAAGTTTGATTGAATTGCGCACTATCTAAAAGTTAATATTAAGAGCTAAAATTTTCAGAGAATTGTTTTTTATCAATTTGGAATCATTTGAACCCTTGGGAGCAAAAAAATTTGAAAATGACCATATTAAGGACTACCCTAATATATATAAATATATTATAATAAGTTATTATCATATAATTATATATAAATAATGAGTTATATAAGATATATAAAAAAATTAAAATAATATAAAACAACAAGAATTACAGAAACAATCACACCGACAAAAGCAAAAAATAAATTTCCATTTTACATTATGTCGTGTGTTCTCTCTTAAATAATTTCGCGATCGACAATGAAATGTAACATATGATTTGCCAATTGAATGGAAACAATTTTCAGCCGAGATATTTATATTATGTTACATAATGAAACTTGAGCTGTTCTGATATACTTTCAATTTAGACAAGTGTTATAAATTGCTAGGGTGCATTCATAGAATTTGAAGTCGGCTTGTAGTTTTACTCAAACAGCTGTTATTAAATGACTCAAAATTAGTATACAATCATAAGGTATAATTTGAAAATTAACCAATAATGTTTATTTTGTGCTATTGTTATGATTTGATTATTTATAATTTTATATAGTTTTTTTATATTGTTCATTATATAAGGGCACTAATAACTATAAAATAAACTTTTTTTTAATATGCAAATTTTAATTAGAGCAGCGGGGCTTAGAACCGCGGGTAAAAAGTTCCACCACCGATATCTCAGAAACAAATAGAGTTAAGAATTGTTTAGCTACAATATTTGAATGTAGAGGGCAAAAGATGCGTAACCATCCATAACTTTGATTCTTACGACGTTGCTATCAGGAAATAAACGGCAATATTCGAAAATCCATAAAAAAAAGTATTTTCTTTCGTTGTTAGTTTTCTTTGTTGTGAGCACTGTTGTTTAGTTTAAGAGACCTTAATATAATTTTAAGTATACGTTATTTATTTCATAAGATGTATTATTAATTTTAGATTCAAAAGTTTTTTAAATAACCTCTATAAAAGCTTACACGTGGGTGGGAAAAAGGACCAACTGAACCTTTACCCTGGCAATTAATTTTACATAAGTTATTTTTTATAGATAAATGAACTAAATAGTTATTCCAACTTTGCTGATGAATATTTCTGACAAAATACTAGATCAAGGTTATTCTGTATTGGTTGAATAATGTAACTATTATTGTGTAAAATCCCTTTAAAATTAGAATAAGACAATGGACCTGTTTGCCTCCTGGCCATTTCAATTCACATCGTCTATGGGGTAAAAAGGACCAGGTTGCAAATTTTCAATTTTTAATGTGAGATATTTTCCCATTGTCATTTCAAACCGTTATTTTGGAAAACAGCAAAAAAAAATTCACAATGATGAATTAGCCGGGAGTTTTACTGAACATAGTCAGATAGTTGTTTGTTTTATATGTGTTATTTGTTGTGATATAATTGATTAGGTTTTCACAATATAATTGCTCAAAGTCAAATTGGACCTTTGTGCCCCACCCTACATTATATAATATACTCGTCATATTCCTCATGGGGAGGCAAAGCGTTAAATTCAGCAATATTTTTCTTTTTACTTGTTTTGAGTTTACATGCGGTCAAAATTAACTGAACCAAGAAACAATAAGTCCAAAAATAAAGGTAGTGTTTTAATTATCGGATATTAATTATCGTTCAATTTAGCGATCGATTACATTAATTTATGTTATACGACGGCATGTCCAAGGCGGTAATTAATGTTCCGTTAAAGATAATAAAATTGCGATGATTAAATCAATTAACAATCAATGGAGAACCAATTTATTTATAGGGCGTAAATCACGCCTTTTGACACGTGCGTAAGTTTAATTCGATCTATTTTTAAATTTATCGAATAATTTTAAGATAATTTAATATTAACGATTATTCATTTATGATGAATTGATATTATCTTTATTAGATTAGTAGAAGATACTAAGTTTAAAAAAAACAAGGACGTCTTTGTGATATTTGTTCAATTTCTATTGATACGTAATTACTGAACAATTTTGCTAAACTTAAAATAAATATTAAGTGTTTATTGTTCGCAACATATATTGATTACCTTAAAATAATTTTCATAACTAAACGAGCTATAAAATTTTGTATCACAATGAAAATTTTGTATCAAAATGAACCAGTGATTGGTGAAAAATCATAACTAGTGGCAATGGCATCGTGCCATTGCTGGAACGCCTCATACTGTAATTTAAAAATTTTGAAAGCTCAGAAATAAAAATTAGATTTTAAAAAAATTTTGAATTTTTTTTTATTGTTTTTGAAAATTTTGAACATTTAAAAATTTGAATATTGAAAAATTCTTTTTCGAAATTACTGATATTTAAAAAAATGCAATTTTTTGAAAACTAAATTTTTTTTTTTTTTTTAGAAAATTTGAAGTTTTGAACTTTTATTTTCTGGATCTTGATATCTGCTGGACCTGTCTTTTCAAAACTTAATCAATTCTTCTTTATGTCAATACAAGTGAAATGTTTTTTTGAATCATTCAAATAGCATGCTCCGATCTCTCACGAACTTTATTTCCATTTTCTGCACTTTTATTGCTCTGTATTTCCGAAACGGCTAGATCTGTCTTTGTTAACAACTAATAAGCACGTGTTCTCATCAATAAGAATCGAATGCTATCTGAATAATTGAAATCAGTTGAGCGATGCTTCCGAAAACGTGGATGAAAAATACAAACAATCATACATTCATTTTTTTCTAAGGTATGCCAAAATGTCCATAAACCTCTGAAACATGAAAGTAAGCAAACATTTTTATTTTCGATTTTTGGACGAGTTCATTTTAACAATTTCTGTAATACAGATGAATTTTATATGGAAAAATACTGATGAATTTCTTGGCAAAATATTCCCAAATATATTTCTGAACAAGGAAACCGATGTCAGTAATGTCTGACATCAGGCTGTCCCAGGCGGATGCCAAATCTAGGACTTCTGATTGAAATCCCACTAAACCTTACATATGATTTCTAAAAAATCTGTCCCTTCCATATTCCCACGTACCAGATTTGATACGATAATAAGTAAGAAAAATGTCATCAATATCATTCTTGGCTAACGTGTGATTTTATGAAATTATATTAAAAGACATTTCTGCTGATAATTTTTATGAATGAAATTTTAGATCAAATTGACAATGATGCGAGATATTTTTTTACACGAAAAATGTGTCAAACACTTGTTTGCATGTTTTGATCCCGAACGTCTTAATGTGCATTGTGTTTTCTCATGATCTTAATCGATTTTGAAAAAGGTCTGGTAGCACATATGTTGTGTTTTCTAATCTGTTTCAGATATTTTCCAGATAGTGTCGAATATTGTGAGACTAGGTGGTATAAAAGTTGTCGCTTTCGACAAGTCCATGATAATTTAAAGATAATGACTTACACAAAGTTTGTCTCATACATAAAATTTAAATTGTGCAATTTCATGTATACACGGGTGAGGTTGATCAAGTTGTACCCTGGATATACTTTGTATAATAATTATAAATACATCATGTGGTACATCTGAATAAAATTATTTAGTTGAGTAAGCATACGTTTATAATTAAAATACTGACCTACCTCACACCTTTGTGTACATTTTAACAATTGTGAAACAGAAGTAAACAAAAAGTAACCTAATTACAAAGTTTCTACTAATATTTTTGGTTAGCTCGATAGTTATCCTTTTGTGGCAAAAGTATAATTTTCGATTTGTTTTTTTACCAATGCGCATTTATATTAGGATAAAACGAAGCTTGAAGGTCCGGGGGTAAAAAAGTCCACTACTAATATCTCAAAAACTAGTAAAGTTAATCATTTTTTACCAATTAGATGGATAAAGATGTATAATGATCCATGAACGGCAATTTTTGAATATCCATAAAAAAGTATTTTCTTCTCTTGTTATTTTTTTTGTAATTGTGATCATTGTTGTTTGGTTAAGTCTTTACTATGATAATTAAGTATACGTTATTTAATTGTTTTATAAGAAGTATTACCAGGATGTAGTATAACATCTTACAGATAAGTTATCCAAAAAATGATATTTAATTTTTTTTTGCATATTTTTACGTTTCAAAGATTTCTGAATATTGTGGCATACCTTAGAAAAAATGGATGTGTGTGTATGCAAGTCCATGATTTCAGGCGCACAGTTCAACCGATTTGAATAATTAAAAAAACATCAAATTCGTGCTAATTAGTTTTTGGCAAATACAGGTTCAGCCATTTCGGAGATACGGAGCATAGAGTGCAGAAAATAGAAATCGAGTTTTTGAGAGCATGGAGCAGCTGATTTGAATAATTCAAAAAACATTCAATTTGTAATGACGGGGAGAATGGGCGATTAGTTTTTGGCAAAGGCAGGTTCAGCCATTCCGGAGACACGGAGCTAAACGTGCAAAAGATTGCAATTTTTGAAAGAACTAAGCATCCAATTAGAATAATTCGAAAAACTTTCTGCTTGTGTTGACGAAACAATTGTTTCTGGGCAACAAAATTATTTTTTTTTTTTAGAATATCGAAAATAATTTGGATTTTAATTTTAATTGTATCTAAAATTCTAAAACTCACTTATATACTTGAAATAAATAGTTTTAACTTGACAAAATCAGTTTATATAATTCTTAGAAATATGATTTAATTCTAACTCTCCTTCATTAAGTATATTTATTTCATTTGCTTTTCATGTTAACATCATTGACCAATTTATAAGCTCTTATATTTTGTCTATAAAATATGAATAATGAATGTTACAGTATTCATAATAATCTATTCGAAAGCATTTGCTATTCTACGAATATTTTATTACGGTACGGGTAGTTCCAGCAATTTGCCTTAAGGCACGATGCCATGCACCACTTTGTATTATTTTTCAGATCATAGTAAAATTAGAATATTTATATTTTTGGACTTGTATATGGCTAGATTGAAAACAGGATGCAAAATTAAAACATAATAAAAAAAATAAGTCTAAATGCTGTTTACCAAAAATAAATATATAATATTCAGTGAAAAATCATAATGTTATTATAATCAATATGGACAATATGGTAAAGGATTGTTAGTAACTGAAAATAAATTTGCTACACTTGAATTTCTCCTAAGTAAACGTATCTAATATGCCATTTCTACTGTATGTGACGTTTTACAACTTTCTATATCCCAATTAAGTTTTTTACTTAAAAAAGCAGTAACATGAAAAACGACGCGTTTGCGTAACAATGAAGAAGTAAAAGTTCGAATTTTCGACATTTCAACAATAAAGGCAACGGACAATGAACATCTATATCGTGACGTATTGCATTGTAAAAATTCTCGATAATAATAGGACGAATCTCGAATTACAACGTTTTGGTACATGCTTTATCTTATTAGAAACAGGACGCATCTTGACTGCTACCCAAACCCCCACGAGGAAAAAATATGTATTATATACTGACACGTCGAATACAAAACGACCGATGAACTGTGAGAAAATCTTAATATCGCACGAATTTAGTTCATAATGTTTTTTTAATCCAGCATTGTCCTTGCAAGGGTATATGGCACGTATACTGCTTTAGATTTAGAGTTTAGACATATCCACTTAAAGAAAGATAATGGATTTGATGGTTTTATAATAGCGCACAATGAATTATCGATATGTTTAAAACGCGATATCGTATTGGGTTATCAAAATTTTGAATCCACTATTTTTTAAATGTTATTTAATATATTTACGTCCCAACAATACCTAATGTATTTAACCATTTTTCGTTTGAAGATGTTGACCTTAATTTGTTTTGAAAGTTTATATCTTTTTCTAAAATAGTGTAAAATTGTATACCAACCGGTTGTGTATGGCATCGTGCCTTAAGGTAAAATACTTTTGGTTTCTTATCTTTGAAACGGCTCTTATCTTTGCTAAAATCTAACGTCCACGCACCAATAGGAATCAGATGTTTTTTAAATCATTGAAATCGGTTGAACCGTGCTATCAAAATTTTGGGAGAAAATTGGTATCCGAATATACGTACATACATACTTCACGCGTACACACGCATACATCAATTTTTTCTAAGCCATGCCAAAATGTTCAGAAGACCCTAAAAAGTAACAATATGCAAAAAAAAATATTTTCGATTTTTTGCGATTACTATAACTACAGGAAGTTAATAATGCATGTTAACTGGTTTAAGTCTAGAAATTACTACTTGGTAAACAAATGCAAGAGTATAATTAATGTATTAATCAAAACTAGAAAATCACAAAAGTTTTAAATTTAAATGATTGTATGTTTTTTATAGAAGTTTCGAAGAGAATTATTTAAAACACAAGTTTTATTATAAACTAAAATTATAAAGTTAAAATTATTTGCTTAGAGCAAATGTTTAGTAAATAATTTATGCACATTGAAAAAAAATATCATACTCACCTTTGACCATCTAATGTTTATTTTGTCATTTTTTTTTCTGTGCCGTTTTTTTTAATTTTTTGTTTTCAATTATTGATAATATTTATAATAGATTGTTTTATAAAAAACTTTGTTTAGAATCATGGAATTTTTGTTGTTATACTATATTAGTATTAAGGTTTCTGAAGCCTCTTATTTATTATTTTGAAATAACATGAAAATGCGTTACAATTTGTGGATGTATGTAATATGTAAAAATATAATTATAAATTACACTTTTTTGTCACAATTTCAGTTCGATTTAAATATTTTAATTATTATATTATTGCACACAGTTTTTGGGAATAGCTGCGGTTTTGAAAATACTTATTGTTAGACAAAAGAGGGCTCCAAAATGATTATTAGATACAGATACTTGAAATTAATATATTTTCCAATAATAGACATAATAAGAATTCAAATAAGTGTATATTTATATAAGCAAAATGAGCAAAAAGCAAAAGCAAAATGATTATTTTTTTATTCAGGTACTTTTGTAGGTTGATGAGACGATTCTGCGGTAATATATACCAATGTTATGGAAATGCTATGTTACGTGGCAGTTTTTATACAAAATCGTTCTAAATAGAGCAATTTTACAAAAGGTAAATTAAATAAATATTTATTCAAACTCTGTTGACGAATATTTCGGACGAAATGCCAGATCAAGGTTGTATACAGTGTTATCTTTGTAAAAAATGTATCCATGAACTTTATATATTGCTTTGGTTAAATAATGTAGTTATTATTTCGTAAATGAATAAAAAATAACATTGGACCTGCTTGACACCTAGCCGTTTCATGCGGGGTAAAACGTACCAGTTGACAAAATTTTGAAAATCAGCAGAAAAGCACATTTCTACAATGATAAATTAGCTGGGTGTTTTACAGAACATAGTCAGATAGTTGTTCGTTTGATATGTGTTATTTGTTGTGATATAATTGGTTTGGTTTTCATAATAAAATTGCTCTAAGTAAAATTATATTTTACAATTGCACAAAATAAAGTCTATTCGATGCCTGCGCCCGACGCTCATTCACAACCCTTGCAAATAATATATTCTACGCATCAGATAAAAATGTTAAGTAAACAAAGAAACAAATCTGTTACATGATAACGTTAGTAAATTGATTCCTGACGCCATTTTCGAAACGTGCATCATGGCCGATAGAATGATTCAAGGCACGCACACGATAGTATTTTTATTTTATTACATGACGAATAGAAAATCTCTGACTTTCTCTACCCGCCACCGTCGTTTGTATTAAAATCAGTATAGTTCAGTCTCCCTCGGCCGAACGGTGCTCCCCCATCCGCGTAAAAGCCAAAAGACCAAAATTGACCCTAACTATAATGAATTCTACGCTATGACGCTGTATGTACTATATACGCGCTTAGGACGACACCCCCTTGCCGTGGAACTTCTGTTGCGACGATAATGCGAGGGCTGGTAATAGGATCATCGATGTACCAATCTATTATATATTCAGTAGTCTTTCTTAATTCAGTACGCTTCAAAGTTTACATTAAACTAAAATTTTTATTTTTTAAAGTAAACCTTCTAAAGCAGATACGAGTCGATAAGATAGGAGATAGGAGTGAATAGAGATCTGTCGTTGTATGCCTACCGGCATCGACGTTGTATGCGTACCGATACCAATAAGGAAATCGGCATAGATAAACATTTTAAAGTTACATCGTAATACTAATCTTGATTTAATGAAAAATGCCTGAATCAAAAGAATATTTTACCCTGTTCCTTGAAAATAATGAAACAAATTAAGCATTTGTTCCGTGAACTAAACGTAAGTTTATTGATTAGAAATTACTTCTATATTATTCGTAGTTTTTATAAAATATTTCTAGGCAAGACAGATATTACATCTGTTCAAAGAACGAGATTATATAGCCAGCGAAAAAGTAAATAAAAATACAAATAGTCAATGTCTGTTAATTTTAATTACATGAAGTTTTTCAAACACAATTGCATGATGAGTGAAATTGCAAAAACAATATTTGTTTAGGCGTTGTTTAACATAATCCAATGTGTGGACAAATATTAAAGAATTTATTAATCAGTAATTACTTCATTTCTCTTATGAAAGTTCGTTTTTAAATGCTAATTACAATGACAAACCGATCATGTCTTATTTGAAGTACGACTTTAATTACATTTTTGTTTTTAAATATTATACATATTTTTAATGATATTATAAATATATAATTTATAATTTATCATTATATAAATGTGCATCACGAGTGTTACCATATTACTAATAAACATTATTCAAAATTGTTATATAATGTATTTATTTTTACTTAAATGCCATCTTGTACAGTAGCAAGTAAGTTTTACTGCAATCGCGTGTGACCCTTACGCGCCTTCTTTTTCTATTGATTTTTTTATAAAATATGTAGATTTTAGGGTTACCACTACGCTCTTTTCAGAAGGGCAATTTGTCTCGGTGGGGTCTAGCATAAACATTTTGTTGTTGATCCCTTACAATGGATAAAAATATCTCACAGATTAAAATAAAAATGCATGCAATCACTAAAATTTATTCATCATAATCATCTTCTACTTTTACGAAAAATTTTACAAACAATTCTGATTGAATATACACTTCTTTTACATTTTATCAGCAATCTGATTTATAAAATCTAAGCTGATGGTGACTTTTCTGATTTTTTTTTTGATAATATGGATATTTTTTATTACTTTTGCTCACACACGAGGGCCCCAAAATTGGGAGGATTCTAATAATTGAATAATACAGTTCTCCTGCTGATGATGTTGCAATTGTGACCATTCAGTTTCATAAAAAATGATAATTTTCTTAAATATAAGGTTGTCAAATATCTCCCTTCCGCCTTTTTGTATTATAAACCAAGAGCAAAAAGCGGAAGGGAGATATTTGACAACCTAATATATGACACTATATTTTGTTGTTTCTTGTAAAGCAGCATTTTGGATATGACTATCTTATAATCTACTTTGTGATATAGTTACTTAAAATTTGTGTTGAGAATAAATGGTTAAAAAGATATGTCTGAATTATTTACTTACTCCTTAATTGTTATGGTATTTTTACAATATATCTCGTTTATATTTAAAAACAAGGGTTTAACATAAAGCTCATGAATACATTATGAAAATTGTCTTGATTTATTATCTACTTTTTCAAAGAGCAGTAGTTTCTAGGCAACTCCTTAAATAGAAATTGTGTTTTTTTTTTAAGAATATGACAAATGTAATGTAGATATTACTTATGTACACCGTAATTATTTTATGAATTTAATAAAAATACGTTTTATTATTAAGTTAAAAATAGTTCAAAATAAATCAAGATGCGAAATGTGACTAGTGCGTTGAAGTTGTACTGTTTTGATGGAATATAGATTCTATATTAAATATATAAGTTATAGATTCTATCTATTATAAAAGATTGATTCATTTTGTGAGTTAATATTTTGAACAAAGTTTTATTATAATTCTTAGAATGATTGATTTTATTATTGTCGTTATCAGTAGGGTAAGGCGCACAAAGGCCCAATTTGTCTTTGAGCGATTATATTGTGAGAACCAAACCAATTATTTCACAACAAATAATACATATGCTGTGCAATAAGGCTATGGCTGGTTTTACATATTTTGCTTTCTATTTTCAAATATTGTTATAAAATTCTTAACTTGACTAGTTTTTTAGATATCGGTGGTGGACCTTTTTACCTGCGTATAAAAAGGTCCACCAGGATAAAAATTGTTGTATAAAAAACTTATATGACTTATTTAAAGAATTTAAATAATTGTTTCTACTAGCTCCTTGTTTGTAACTTTGCCCTCTTTGTCGAGTGCTCTTTTATTCTTTGAACGTATTGTCTGTGTTTTGATAGAGTTCTATCAGACACATGCCAAATCTAAATCAATCTGTCGCTACTTTCGATTTCACAATTGCTTTACAATTATTATTGTGCCACATCAAATGAAAATAGTTTCTCATCAGTCTATAATAAATAATAATTATTATCATAAAATGAATATGAAAATGAGGAAATCGAGAAATAAATTTGGGAAAAAGGGACCTCCACCGATATTTCAAAAACAATATTTAAAAGTATAGGGGAAAAAATAACCAGCCACCACTTGCTATCAGGAGATAAGAGGCAATGTTTGAACATCTATAACGAAAGTTCTTAGTGTTCTTGGTTGTAAGCACTGTTATTTAGTTTAAGAGACCTTAATATAATTTCTAAGTATACGTTATTTAATTGTTTTATAAGAAGTATTGATGCTATTTTTAATTTATATTCAACAGTTTTTATCAAGCTTATATATATATATATATATATATATATATATATATATACATTTATCGAAAAACGTTTTTTTAACTCTCCGTAGGGTAAATTATAGTAATTACACAAAAATCAAAAATGAAATTCTGAACATCCGAATCTTCTGAACATTCTGGCTTACTTTAGAAATATGGACGTGTGTGTGCGTATGTGTGTATGTAGTATGTATGTATGTGCGGATACAATTGTTTGTCGACGAATTCTATAGTACTCATTAACTATAAAGCATTGTGCCTTAAGGCAAGGCAACCACTAGTTATTCTGTCACTAAATAACTAAATAAGTAAGTCCTAATAAATTGAAGTTATGTATATATATTACCTATTTTTTATTTAATTTACGGTTGTTATTTATGTATATAACAGTTTTTATATATCAGTTTTTGATAGATCTAAATATGCGATAGTACAGCATTCTATTTATGTCCCACGTGTATTTTTATAAAGGCGTTTCCTAAATTCATCAGAAATCAACGATCTTTCAGAGACACTATCAAGTTGCGCATCCGATACATAATCCGCGTCAACATTTTTTCTCGTGATTCGTTTTTCGCGCCACAATGTCACAGTTGTGTAAAAAACTTGTATCATCCGGTCTCATAATGGACGGTGATTCTAAACGGTCTTCTTTTGCTAAAAAATAAGTGATTCTAGATTTCAATTGACGTGAACTTTTTTTGGGCGTTCCTCGTAGACTTAAACTTTCGTTCTCCCAAGACGTAATTCGATACGATGATTACATATCCGCGAGGCACCTTGAGCAGAATTCGACAGGAAGCGCAATTGTTGGGAGCAGGTTCTCACCTTAATGGTTTATCTCATAAATATTTAAAACGGATATGAGAAACCCTTTTTCCGTTTTCATACAGTTTTCCCATAATAGGTGCATTTGCTAGTGCTGGCAATCGAATCGAAATCGGTAACGCACAATAACTGACACTCGTAAATGATAATTTTGTGAATAATTAATTTACACTCCAAAATATGTGTTAAAGTTAAAATATACAAATAATTAAAAGTACTATCATGACTATTTCAAAGATAGATTATCTGCATAATTTATTTTAATTGTGCTTTCTAAGTCGGATCTTCGTGTACAAGGATAATTTGAAAATGGCCACAAATATTATTTATTTTAAATCCGAAAACTATGACACTATGTTGAATTAATAAATAAATTAATAATTATTTCTAATAAAGTAGTAGTCAAATAGAGATTTTACACAAAAACTGCAAACGTTTGATAACATATATTCCTTATCTATTATTGGGCTTTCTTGTGGTTTAGTGGTTGAAGCTAAGGACTTGCAGTAAAAAGGTTTAGGTTTGGTACCGGTCTCAGACCTGATCTATTTTTTACCAATATTTTTAATCGTGCAAATATTATTTTGAGAGTTATTCAGTTTTTTTATTACTATTAAATTATTAATACATAAAAGTCAAACCGAGATTTTACACAAGAACTGCATAAATTATAATCCTCAGCTATTATTTATCTTCAATGTGGATTAGTGGTTAGAACCAAGGACTTCCAATAAGGTTTTTTTAAGTATGATACTGGTATCGGACAGCCTGATCTATTTTTTGTCAACTTTTCAAAAATTAGTTTCAGAATGATTAGGTTTTATTATTGCGATTGTACAGACAATAGCAAATGACCCTTTTTATTATTTTGTTGTTTTTAGAAGTATCTAAATGATTTAATAGTATACAAGAATATATGTTATAATGAAAGCAAGACTATTGTAGATCAGTGGTTAGTACTTAGATAATGCAACTACATACTTGGTATCAAGCAGTAGTGACAGTTGATGTTATTAGGAAATATAGATACCAATAGGATTCCAAATGAAAATAGCCTTCTCATGGCATTACTGCGTCAAATTAAAAATTTGTCCGACATTGCTGCAGGAGTGAAAAATTTATCATTATTATAGAAATTGTAATATTAAATTTATCACATAGATTTAGGGTAACTCTTTTGAATTTCCACGTTATTAAAGAAGTCCACATCATAGCTCATTGAACTCGTTAATTTATTTATTTTAAATTGATCAATAACTAAAATATTATAAATCAAATGAACGTCAAAGTCTGGAATCCGTACAATCACCGAAAGTACCTACTTGCTAAGTACCTAAATAAATGTACTCATTGTAAATTATTGTCCAATGATTTTTACGTAACTTGCTAATTCATATTGATGCAATTCTTAATTATATAGTATAATCTTGACTCATCTAGAGAAATATTAAAATTTTTATTCAAATCTCGTATTGTTTCGTATTTTGGAAGTAAGTAATCAATTTCTAAATCATTTGGTAGTAGAATATAGAGACTAAAATTATTTAACGTACAAGTTCTGCAGGAGCTGGTTAAATAGATCAAATATATTTCACATTTTTTGAACACAAGCTTTTTGTTTAATATTAAAACATAACTAAACCAAATTTTTCCCAATGTTCAATTTTTGTATTTAAGACCATAAACTTGGCACGGAATCTTAAATGTTGGTTGATGTGAACTTTATTTTCCTCTGTTGAGATTTAATTATGACTTCTACTATAAGATTTATTTAGGAATTGCGACATACAAATCAAATAAGCAATCTGAAAAATCTTTTTTTTTATTTCATCATATAATTCACATTTTAGTCGGCATCAAGTAAATTTAAATATAACATAATTAGATTACATATGATAAATAAATTGACAATAGTAGCAATAGCCAGTATTACCTATACTTCAAAAACAAAATTCATTTGTTTAGGTTTTTAATGTGAAAAATTTAAGCAAGTATTCAACACATTATATCGATCTTTCACATCGACATTACTTTTCCTACCCCATATATCCACTCTTCGACAAGTAGATATTGGAATACACAAACGATGTGCACTAACATAGTAATTATGGTGTTTGAATTGAATATTTAATAAAACATATTATCTCCTTTGTTGGTGGTAACGTATTTTAACGTCTTGGCGGTAATGTCATAACGTACTTTGATTTCAGCAGGTTTAGAACTTCTAAGAAACTACTGTAAGTAAAAAGTTCACACACAAGAAATAAAAATAATTACACACTTCATCGGTAAGTTAGTCTGGGTTGTACAAAGCTTGTAAATTGTAATTATAACTAGTAGTGCATGGCATCATGCCTCGAAGCAAATTGCTGGTACTTCCTGTACCAAAAATTATTTTTTTTAAAAAAGCATGAGATTTTTGAAAACTTTGAAAAAACGAGATTTTTTAAAATTTCTTGTAAAATATGACTTGAAAAAATTGAGTGGCGCGTAAAATTCATACTTACTAATAAAATCTCTATAAAAAATTGGATAATTTGATGTGCATATGTCTAATGACCATTTTTGACCTCCAAATGCCTTTTTTTCATTTTTTGAACTTGATCTTCTAAACCGCTAGACCTGTCTTCCCAAATAATTTAGTAAATTTTTCATTTTGTCAATACAAGTAAAATGTTTTATGAATTTTGGATATCGGACGCTTCGTTCTCTCAAAAATTGAGTTACCATTTTTGGCACTTTTTGCCCCGTATCTTTGAAACGGCTAAACCTGCCTTGTCCGATAACTAATCAGCACGTCTCCTTGTTAATAGGAATCAATTCAAATCCATATTCCCAAAATCGTATGGTAGCGTAGTTTTTCAATTGAAATGGTTTTAGTCACGTGATTATCAATTAACAAACTTATCACCGCAATGCAACAATTAAAATTTGTATATTTATATGTCTTGGTATATGATTATCAAATTATGAAATAGTACTGATTATAGATAAAATCATGACAGTTATTTGACTCCCTTATTGACGACCGTAATAGTAATATGCTCCAACAAAGCCTTCAGTCATTTGTATTATAAGATTTCATAAAAGGCATATTAATTCGACGAATGAACTTTGAAGAACTAATCTCAATAAAGGCGAAATGCTCAGACTTCTGGGAACAAGCTCGCACAGTTCCTTCTGAAAGATGTCCGCGATTGTTGAGTTGGTCCTCAGGAGCACCTGTAACACATAACATCCTCCGCAGAAGCGGATGCAGTGCTCATTGTCGCCGGAAAAAGTAGGCGGACACGTTCATTCGTATTTATATCAGCGAAAGATTCTCAAAGGATTTTGACAAAAGCGATTTGACATGTTGTAATTATGGACATTTTGCTTCTACTAAAAGCACCCATACATCTCTATGTTGAGCAGTATGAATAAGAATGAACTTGATTTTTTATGTTTTTAACTAATTTTTAATTATACATAAAAATATGTGAACACAGTTTTTCTATGCGTAATTATATGAAAGAATCCTATAAAATAAAACAGAGATATTATTCAATCGTACATACGCATTTTCGATACCAAATCTATATTGATTCGGTAGGTCGGGGCACAAAGGTCCAATTTTACTTTAAGCAATTGTATTGTGAAAACCAATCCAACTTCATCACAACAAATAGCACATATCAAACAAACAACAGTTTGACTATGTTCATTAAAACTCTTAGCTAAATCTTCATTTAATGTGTTTTTTTTTGCTGTTTCTCAAAAATTTGTCACGTGGTTCTTTTCACCCCATAGGCGGGGTGAAATGGGACGGCTAGGGAGCAAACAGATCTAATGTCTTACTTTTAATTCTAAAAGGATTTTATGAAATAATAGCTACATTATTCAATCAATGCAAAATATAAATTACATGCGTACATTTTTCACAGAGATAACACTCTATATAACTTTGATCGGTATTTCTTCATATTTATTCATCAGCAGAGATAAAATAACTGATTATTTATTTTCTTTTATAAAATTACTTTATTAGGTTAATTTACTTTTTTATTTTTTATTTTTTATTGTTTACACCTTTCTCTTGAAAAGGTTCAGTTGGTCCTTTTTACCCCACCCACGTGTGAGCTTTTATAGAGGTTGTATAAAAAACTATTGAATCTTTCTTAAAATTAACAATACATCTTATAAAACAATTGATTAAGGTATACTTAAACATTATATGAAAGTCTCGTAAACTATACAACAGTGCTCACAACCAATAAAACTAACAACGAAAGAAAATATTTTTATGGATTTTCAAACCTTGCCGTTTTCTCAAGATAGCGACGTCGTAAGAATTAAGGTGTTGGTTGGTTATACATTTCTTTCCTCTACTTTTAATTATTGTTGTTGAAAAATTCTTAACCTTACTTGTTTTTGAGATATTGGTGATGGGTCTTTTCACCCGCGGACCTTTAAGCCCCGCTCTACTCTAATATTTATTTTTTGAGTCTAAATTAAAAGTGAAAAATATATTCTATAACTACATATACTATAATTTTATAATCGAAAATCAGTAAGAGAACAACTAACTGTAAGTTTGAAATTGAAAAGTGCAAAAAGTTGGAATCAAATAATTTTTTGCCGGTAATGTTTCCCATGCTTGATTGTATTCTCTCTTATCGAAGAATGGAAGTTTAAAAAAAATCTAAATCTAAATAAAAGTGAGGATATTTCATCTTGCCTTGCATCCGTTCCTTACAAATTCAATGTCAATACGAAATTTGATCATTTCTGGTGCAGGATTATTGTAGTAGGTGCATATACACCGAAATATAAACTCGATAGAGGTAATTCAAAATAATTTTTTTAAACATGATGAAGACTTATATAAAAGTTACAAGTTGTTACATGTAACAATAATCGAATAGTCAAAAGCATTTGTTTCTACAACACAAGCAGAAAGTTCTTTGAATCATTCAAATCGGATGCTTGTACTGCCATTTTTTGCACATTTAGCTCCGTATCTTCTAAATGGCTGGGCTTGCCTTTGTCAAAGACTAATCACCCCTCATCATTACAAATTGAATGTTTTTTGGATCATTCGAATCGGATGCTTCGTTCTCTCAAAAACTCGATTTATATTTATTATTATTTCTATCTATGATTTTTGCACTCTTTGCTCCGAATCTCCGTAATGGCTGGACCTGTCTTTGTCAGATACTAATCATCACATCTCCCTATCAAAAGGAATCGAATGTTTTTTGAACCATTCAAATCGGTTGATCCGTGCGCCCGAAAACGTGGACGAAAAATTGCGGTCACACAAAACACACATCCATTTTTTCTGATGTATGCCAAAATATTCAGAAACCTCTGAAACGTGAAGATATGCAAAAATTTTCATTTTCAATTTTTGGCCCAATACTATAACTTACCCTACGGGAACTTAATAAGTAATGAGCATCTATTAAAGTAAAAGTAAATCAACGCTTTTGATGTTATTAATATTTCTATCTCATAAATATATATTCCATAAAGATATCATAAAAATGTTATTTAATACTATTAAGTTCCAACATTATTTTAAGTATATATCTAAATTTCATAACTTTATTTTTTTCTAGAAATTTTCAGTCTAAAAATTTGACTTGTACTTGACTATTTCAAAACACAATAGTAAATTCCTCTCAATCGTGATAGTTAAATTTGAATAGCATATAAAATCATAATGAGACGTAAGTCCTGGTACTTTTTAGGGGCTCCAAAATGTCTCTAATTAACCTAAATCCTACCAGAGTAATGTATTTTTGTTTGTGGGAACAATCACACGTGTCCCGGCGCATGTTTGTCTAACCGAACTAGAAGTTCTAAAGCTCCTATCAAAAAATTGAAATTCAATTTGAGATTCTCAACAAGTTTGAAATTTGGAAAAAATACATTTGTTTAAATAATCAAGCTATCAAATATTTTATATTATGTACGTTTCTTGAATGAGTCCATGAGTAAATCTTTAAAAGTAAAGAGTAAGGCAGTTATAATGTAAATTGTAATGTTTATAGTTAATTTTTTTATATGTATATTACAATCCTACACAAAAATAAATATATATTTTTTTGATTATTACAAAATCTAATAAATAGTTTCCGAAACAAATTTGAATCGCTGGAAAAAATAAGAGAGTTCTTCAATTCGAATGGAACGTAACTATTTCTAAATTCCAAATTGTCGTAAATAATTTTAAAAAAAGTTTTTATTCCTTATATTGAATATTCTGTAAACAAACATAGACTTAGTCATGCATAGCATCGTGTCTTAAGCCAAATTGCTGGAACTTCCGTACCATAATTAAACATTCGAAGAATGAAAATAATCAATAATTGTTTTAAATATTTTCAAATAGATAATTTATTGTACATACATACTGTAAATTTATAAGTGCTTATTAAATTGGGCCACGAGCCTATTCTACAAATAACTTACGTGTATGTTTACAAGAAATTTGTTTTTTTTTAATTTAGATTTTTTTGGAAATTCTGAAATGTTTCAAAAATTTAATTTTTTTGGTAATATTGAATTTTTTTGGAATTTTTAAAAATTTCGAAATATTTTGCAATTTTTATAAAAACGATTTTTAAAAAAATGTGATATTTTTTGTAATTTTTCAAAATTTTGATTTTATTTGAAAATTATGAAAAATTTCGAATCTGATTTTTTTTTGAAAATTTTGAATTATTTTTTGAAAATTACAAAATATTTTCGAAAAGCATTTTTTCACACCGTCTACACAAGCAAAATGTTTTTCAAATTATTCTAATCGGATGATCCGTTTTCTCAAAAACAGCATGACCATTTTTACACCCTTTGCGCTCCATACCTCCGCAAGAGCTAGACATTACTTTCGCAATAATGTCTCGCGGTCAGTACGAACCGAATATTTTTTCAAGCATTCAAATCGGTTATTCCGTACTGTCAAAATTATTGAGGACATAAGTGAACTTTAAAATTGAAAAAAAAAGCTTGGTATGGGACCCAAAAAAACTGACACAATATGTGTCATTATTAAAATCTCAATAAAATATCTGAAAATTTGGTATATGTCCAACTAATTAATGAGAGTTTGGTATTGGCAGAACTTAGCATAATTTGTAAATCGTCGGAATTGCAATATTTTAGAACTTTTGGTTGAATGGAAAAGCATTGAATTTGTTCCGATAAGCGCTCTTTGTAACAGAGGATTAATTGTGACAATGGAGCATCAAAAAATAATGTCACCAGCAAACGTGCGACCATGCTCAGAAACCACTTCGGGCTGACAAACGTACGTTGGGCTAAAAGGCCCGAGGGTCAAATATAAAAGGTTGATTATTTTTTTAATACATGCTTTATCGAGGTTATTAGGAATTGTCCTGATGTAATAAATTTCTATTGACTTATATACCGGCGATAGGTTTTGCTATTTTTTGGTTTTAGAACGGCGACTAGAATTTTTGGTATTATGTAAGCTGTTGTGACAATTATTTTAACTAGTTGCTAATAGGAGGCACCACAGTGGTTGCTTAATTGATTTATGTATTAGAAAATGTCATTTTCCAATTTTAATGATTCTTTAATTCATTCTTTTTTGCACGAATACCCGGAGTACCTATTTTCACTTGGAAATATATTTCCAAGTAAAAATATATATTATTATTGCTTGATATCAGTTTGCACTGTATCAGGGATTTAAACTCGGAGCTTACTAACTCGAAAAAAGCCGACGTGTTCTTGCTTAAATTGACATACATTTTATTATTCAAAAGTGTTTTAATATGTCGTGTTGTTTCAAAAAAATTGTTTTAAAAAATTGGCTTATTGATGCCAAACCCAAGAATTGCTATTGTTTTGCTAATATATAACTTCATGCATATTTGCATTTGATATAATACTCAAAATTGGTCCCGGTGCAATCCCAACCTCGGACAGCTCGATATCGAGCAGTATAATATCAAATTTCTACTTGATATAATAGATACCAAATATAATCTATACAGCAATACTATCAGATATACATTTCAATATTCATAGTTCAGGCATAAAAAAGAAAACCGCTGGGTTGCCCTCTCGAGAAAATATTCTAGGTTAGGATGCACATTAGCACAGAATACGTATTTTTGATCATTGTTGAAAAATCTTTACTTAAAAAAATTACAGAAAATACAAATCTATAAAAAAATGTCAATTTTATTTTTTTAATAATAATAACAAGGGTTGAAATTAATCAAGTTTCCGTAGGGTATGTTATAGTAATCGCAAACAAATTAAAATAATTTTTTTTATTTATCTTTACGTTTCAACGGTCTCTGAACATTTTGGCATACCTTGGAAAAAACGGATGTATGTGTGTGTTCGGATACAAATTTTCGTCGATGATTTCGAGAACGCAGTTCAACCGACTTGAATAATTCAAAA
The DNA here is from genome assembly GCF_003426905.1 of Ctenocephalides felis. Taxonomy (NCBI): domain Eukaryota; kingdom Metazoa; phylum Arthropoda; class Insecta; order Siphonaptera; family Pulicidae; genus Ctenocephalides; species Ctenocephalides felis. The sequence goes on along the minus strand of NW_020538040.1, from coordinate 39,317,902 downwards.
AACATTTGATTCCTATTGATAAGGAGACTTGCTGATTAGTTTTTGGTAGAGGCAGATCAAGCCGTTTCGAAGATACGGGGCAAAAAGTGTGAAAAATGTTAATTTAATTTTTGAGAGAATGAAGCATCCGATTTGAATGATTCTAGTGGCAGGTCCAGCGGTTTCGGAGATCCAATAAGTAAAGTAAAAAAAACGCCATTTAACGGACAAAAATGATCATTATACATATGCACATTAAATTTATCAAATATTTTATAAATATTTTAATAATGCGAACAAATTTTGTTTAGATTTATCCGCAGTTTCTACGCAGCTAACGTATCGCGAATGCTTCGAAAAAAATTTCAAATTTTCTAAAATATTTCAAGATATAAAAAAAATTAATTTTGAAAATGGACATTTTTTTCAAACAAATTTAATTTCTCTAAAATCTATTTTTTTTCAAAGTTCTAAAAAAAATTGAATCTATTTTAAAAATTATAATTTTTGGTACGCGAAGTTTCAGCAATTTATCAATGCTACGATACCACCACTAGTTTTTGTAATTTTAAGAACAAGGGTTAAAATTTATTTAAAAATTATATTTGAAAATAGAAGATTTCTCGTTAGAACTTTCTAAAAAACACGATTATGAAATGAAATGAAAAAAAAATTGAATCACTTAAACCGTTTATGAATTATTTCTCATGATTTTACTACATATCATAGTTCTCAATTTAGAAGAATTCAATGTTATTTGATAATGTAGATAATATGTCTACTTACCTCTTAAGTATTCCGATACCAATGAATCATTCATAATCGTTAACCATTTTTCTATGTCCGAATAAGATTGGGTTTCAAGTAATCATTAATATTTGATCTATAACTTCGTTACATCTAATTATGTCCCGCGGCGTTATTGGTCTATCATTTCGGAAAATGGCTTTCATTTTGACTTAGGACTGTTATTAGTAAATCAATTCATCCCTAAAACATTTCAATATTCGCCCCAAATTGCATGATAACTATGCGATGGACAGTCGATCAGATTAATTATTAATGAAGTCGAGGATAATATAAGGATCATGGTGTGCTTTACGTTTGTGTAATTTGTAATAAATAAGATGTTAATGTCTTTGATTAATTAGAATTAAATATTTAAATACTGCAGGGCTTTTTCGTGGATTAGTAGTTATAATATTCCAATAAGTAGCTATAATATTCCAATAAGAGGTTCTATGTTTGATACGTTCTTTTGGGCAGCCTCATGTCAAGCAGTAGTGATATCGGTTTTCACTTGGAAATATAGATAGCAATATGTTTCCAATTGAAAATAGCTTTTGGTGCATCTATAAATAATTCATTACTGTAGCATAAATTTTTATAATAAATTTTATCATACTGGTTCGGGACAACTGTACGTTTGAACTGTTGATTTTAAAAATTATGTTAAATTTTTGTACTGCGTGTTATTGTAATCACAAAGAAATAATACTCGTTGGTTTTGGTATTTTGCCTTGAGGCAAGTTACATTAATTTCCCGATATGTGTGAATTATTGACTTATTTAATAAAAAATAAATTAAATTGTGACTGATTAAAAGTATTCCGAGTAGATTTATTACACATAATTAAAAGCGAATTTAACACGTTAACTCGGTGTATTTTCTATAAGCAAATTTTCAAAAATCAAGAATTTTTATAAGTGAACCAGTTTTCGTGGGACTTTAATGGTTTTGTAACATTAAAACCAAGTACAGTATCGTTATACCAAGTAAATCGTCTAATTTTAATTTTAACAAATGTCAAAAATACTACTCATTTTCTCAAATTTTGATGATTTTTTAAAATTAAACTACTTGTCGTACGGCGGTAATAATTCAGTAAGTTGTATAAGATCATAATATACATCGCCAAAGAAAGTTTCATAAAAATCGGCTTAAATTTTTTTTCAACAGTTAATTACAAGAAAACGGCTCGGTAGATTTTCACCTAAAACTAATCAGTATCATTCCCAACTAATATCTTTAGAAGAGTTTTTGATTTTTTAAAATCGATTCGGTAGTATGCTCTTAAATGTGGATGAAAAGTTTAACACTTTCTCCAAATTACAAAGAAACGGCTTGGAAGATCGTCGCACAAAACTGACAAATAATAATCCTCATTGAGAAACATCAAATGGCTTTTAAATTTCTGAAATCGGTTCAGACATTTTTGGGAAAACGTCGACGAATGGTCAAATTATGATTCATAGACATGCAAAACACACTGATACTCTTTACAATTTTGTCCCAATAATTCAGAATGACTTGAAACGTCAAGAAAACAAATGTAGCAAATCGAACTTTATGGAGAAAATATAAAGTCTTTCGGAAAGTGTTAATAAATTTTTTTTTAAAACAAAGTATGCTATATTAAAATACTCTCAAATGCTTCAACACTAACCTTTATTATTTTGTAATATTGATTGAAAATGAGTAAATTACAATAGGAAAAATGTATTTAAAGTCTTTATATATTTAATACAGTAAGAGTCACCTTTGTTGAATGGAGATAAAAAATATAATAGCGCATAGCCATTCCAAACATTTTATTTTGCACTGCTGTAAAAATATCGAGGGTTCGCCAAGCCGAACTTGTACCAGGTGTCTAAATATTGCATTCCTGATTGAATACAACAATAGATATTTCACTAAGTTTCGAATATTTTGCTAAGACCGTACATCGTCAAATATTTCATTTCGTTATGAGCCGAATGATGCATATTAATATTAATATGAAAATATTACAACACTTGAGATACCACTCGAAAACATGGTTTAGGGTTGCTATTGCTACGCCAGATATGATAGGGATGTTTACTAAATGAAAAATATGGGAATTTCGGTAGATTATGGATTTTTAATCTAACGGAGGAATTCGGGATAAGAGAGTGAGTCGACGCGATTTTGTCATTACAGAATGTAATTTATAAATTGATGTAATATTTCTACATCATTATGAAATTCTATAAAAAATATTTTATGGTATTATCATCGTGGTGAAATTTCTTAAAGCCATAAGTAATAATATGCAAATTATAGGAGTTTGTTAAAATTGTTCTTTTGTAAATTTATCAATAAACATTCGATCATTGGAGATATTGGTTGTAACATTTAATCTGAAAGGCAATTTTGTGATATTTAATGTAATGTCACAAAATAACATTAACCCCCCTCTTTGGGCCCGCGTAACTTTCAGGTCACATTCCAACTTTTTCTATAATCAAAAATAATTATGGCTTTTTTCGAAATATGGCGCATAAATTTTAATTCTATAACATTGTGAATAATTATGATCTTAACTAGGCTTTTCAACCTAAACTAACATTTTCAGACACAAAAATGCGATCATTATAAGGCCGCTATTACTTGAAAGTCACTTACTTCCTCAATCTCAAAAAAATGGTTTAAATGGAGTTTTTTGCTTTTTATTTGCACATATAGGTTTATAATTACTGATTTTTTGTTTACCTATTTTTTATGTGAAACAAATAGGCTCAGGTTTCAAAAGATAATTCGAAAATTTATTTTAATATTAACTAATATTGCAGTTGTCTGGTTCTGCCATATCAGATTTTTTGAAATTGAAAAATAATAAAAGTAATTTTATTTTTAAATATATTAAGTATGCCGGTTCGAGGCTTAATTAGTTTTCACAATTAGTTAATTAATTTGAAATATAATGTAATATGAGTATGTTCATTAGACACAAATTTAGTTTTGCCATTATTTTTTTGGAATCTTTTATTTATACTTGGAGAATCATTTTGGTGAAATACGCCTTATTATTTTAAAAATTATTGTCATATATTATACATGACAACGTTTCAGAATATTTTAGCTAATTGCAATATTTTTTTAATATTTTCAACAAGTAGCAGACACAAGGTTTTGATGATTTTTTTCAATCCATACCTCAAAAACCATCAAATCGCATCCTATGTGATTGAAATATGATAAAAAAAACTAGGCGTAAATGCCAAGCAATGCTCACTTTTTTGGATCTTAAATGAATTTTTAAAATAAATTACTTATCGAAGAGCCATAATATTTCAGTATGTTTTTTAAAACTTTGTTCTTTATTATTATAAAAAGACTCATCAAAATATCAACAACAACAACAAAATTAACAATTATACACGAAGAAACGGCCCGACCGATTTTTACCAAAAACTGAGCAGCACGATTCCTAGCCAGAATCTTTCGGACAATTTTTGAATTCTTAAAGTCGATTTAAAAATTTTGACTTAAACGTGGATGAAAAGTTTTGCAATTTTCTACTTAATATGAAGAAACGGCTTGGCTGATTGTCGTGCAAATAAACGAGAATCCTTATCGAGTTGCATCGAAAGGCTTTTAAATTACATAATTTACACACATACTTTTTTCCAAATTTGATCTCATACGATTCAGAGTGACTTGAAACGTCGAACAAACATGAGAAAACAAGTTAGAAAATCGAGTTTTTTTGGCCGAGAAAAAAAGTGCAAGGTTATTTGTCTACGTTTTCACAAAAAATTCTGAATCGTTTATGAAAATTCAAAAACTGTTCGAAAAGTTAGTTGAAAATCGTGCAGCATAATTTTCAGTAAAGATGAATTTTAATGAAACTTTGTACAGAGAAAACAAATATTCTGAAATATAAATACCTACGACAAGAAATTTAATTATAAAAAGTCAATATTATAAGTCTTATCAAAATATACCAATTAGAAGTCCCATTGATAACTTTTTAATGAATGTGAAGACATTGTTTTGGAAATATTGAGGTGAATATATTATCTAAGCAGCTAAATCTTAATATTTATTGAATAACATGATTACCTGGAAATTTATGCAAATGCCTTAAGAAAATTGTAAAGTAGATCAATATGAAATATATTTATTTATATTATTTATATATATTTATTAAAATTAGAAAGTATGTATATATTTAATTCAATAAGTTCAGCGGTCAGCAGCTTGCATTTAATCTTCTAACCGAAACATAAAAATGAGTCGTAGCCATATGCAAATACTCTAATTCTTATTTGCGAAATACCTCGAACAGAGACAGCTTTTAGGTACCTAGAAAACAATATATGAGAATTCATGAATGAATAGACAGGAAATTGATCATAACCCGATCAAACACAGATCAAGAGTGTCGGACAGATAACAGGTAAATCAACATAAAGATTTTTACCATTTTTCGAAAATTTAAATATAATTTGCTCTCCAACAAAAATTGCAAATACAATGGGTTCAGTTTTATTGTGGTCGGCACAGGACGTAGTGACAAAATATTCATAAAATTTACTGTTATTTTAACAAGGACACAATAAGCTATTGGCGCAACTCAATGAAAGACTAATAAAACTTTAACTGATGGTCCTTTGATAACGTTAATCCTTTTACACACATCCTCAATTTCCATTCTAAAAATTGGTTCGGAATCAATAACGTTTCGATTCCACTATACAATTAACAGGTACACGACTATATATTCTATACCTTTCTATTCATACCGATTTTACCTAAGAAACAAATTAAATATACGGGTATTTTATTGCTCTGAGATTAATTTGACTAATTGACTGTTTATATGAAAAGATCTGTTCAGTTTTGGAATTTCTAGTCTAGAAATAAAGGTTTGCGATGATCGTTAATTTTTAAGTCAAATTAATTGAAAAAATTTAGTAATAAATAATGAAGTCAATAAATTAAAAATTCTTGTTCACAGGACTAATAAATTTGGTAAATGTCGAGTATTTATCGACATTTTCGAAAATTCAACTACTTAAAATATATTTTAATACAACTAATAATGAAGTTATATGAAGAATTTTTTTAATAAAAATAGTGATTATTTAAGAAATATAATGTCCGAATTTGCCTTAGATGAATGATTGAGTAATCGAATAAAATTTATTTGAAAAGGTATTACTGAAAGTTGTAATTAAGTTACATTCAATGTTACATTTCTATTGTATTTTTATTTGCTTTAAAAAAAATTTTCATATCTATTGATGATGCCATCGAAATTGGTGTCGAATCATTTGGTTTAATCAAGATGCTCTAAAATTTTTGTTTTCACCTGTTTTTTACTTGCTTTTTGATTCAATACGAAATTATATATATAATATATAAATTATATATGTATATATATGTATTTTTTTAGAATAAAAAAGTTTCTATATACTTTATTAACTTTCCGTAGGGTAGGTTATAGCAATCGTCCAAATGAAATTTGGACTGAATCGAAAATCAAATTTTTGCAGATCTTGGCGTTTCAAATGTTTCTAAACATTTTGGCACACCTTACAAAATGGATGTATGTTGTGTGTTTGTGTGTGTGCGGATAGTATGTATGTATGTTTGTTTGGATACAGTTTTTTGTCCACGAGTTCGTCTCTAAAACTATTATGCAGCACGATCGCTTTAAACAAAATTCAAATATTTTCCATAGTTATATTAAAATTTTTAAACATAAAAAAAATATATTTTTTTTTTCAAAATCTTTAAAAAATTTTAAAGCTTTCTATAAGTTTAAAATAAGATACGAAAAAATTCAGCAAGTTGCCTTAAGGCACGATGCACCACTAGTTTGTTTAATAAAATTGAATAAGCAGTTGGCAATGAGGCTACTCTATTTTTCATCGTATTCTATGAATACTGTTTTTGACTCATCTAGTACAAGTATAAGAGTTTTATAAGCCATGATGAGAAAATGGTCTACAATTAGTAGAGAGACGAATAAACGGACGTCAAAACGTCAACAACAAGGTATCCAATGGCTGAGACCTTTCGGGTACGGAACCCTAATAGGTTTGAATGAGACATGACTTTGGGCAGAATGGGCAGCTGTGTGTACATGACTGCGAGCACTTTTCTTCATACAATGAACTCGGCACTCATTACACTTTATTAAGCTGTAATGTATGTGAAAGAATCACCCTATACCACTATGAGGATTAATTCATATCGCCACATCGCTATCTATTTACATCAATGCTTCTCAAAAAATGACGAAAAAGATTGAAAAATTACAATGAAGCATTGTGCAAGTTCTAATTCACCTTTTGAACGTGATGACACGATCGAAAATTCAGATTCAGTAAAAGTATTTTGAATTTCGAAAATTGCCAAAAGTTGTTATTATCGAAAAAATTAGTTTGATAAAAATTTCGCGATCTACTATCTAGTGTTTAAATTTTCGGAATTCGTCAAAAAAAAATTATATGTACAAAATTAATAATAGCAGTCCCAATTGTTACATTTTTTTATATTTCGGCTGAATTAAAATTTTCGTATCATTTTCCAATGGTGCTAAAAATTAAATAACAAATATATAAAACCTGGTTTTAAACTGAATTATCTAAAACATATGAAACATGATAAAAAAAAAATAATATAATATCGCCACCGATTTGTTCCAAAACTAAGGATCAAAACCTTTCGAATAGTTTTTGAATTTTTCACATAATAGAATATTTTGAGAGAAAATGGTTTAACAAATATTTACCAAACTAATTAATCTAATTCTCAACTAATGTTTCAAACAAACTTTAGACAAAGTTATAAAGTTTAATCTATTTTGTCTATGTTTATAAGAACATCAATGAAAACAAAATTATACAAAGTAGTGATCTGCACATCGAAGACTATATACATGTATATATTTTATTTCTCTATATTGTCAATTCGAGAAACATATTACTGAAATTATTTACTTCAAAATTTATATAAAGTATGTTAATTATATACTACATATGTTAATTTTAGGAAAAAAAATTATATAATATATGAGGAGATGCAGAGTACATCATTCCAAATATACATGAACGCCATTAAACCGTGCCGAAAAATTTGCTATTTTTTTAAATTGTTTTTATATTATTTTTACTTAGTATAAACACTACTCATCATTTATTTCTACTATATTTTACTTGACTTTTTTATTATATGAATAAAATAGAAGCACAAGAGGTTACTCTGGGATTTCGTGTGAAAACCCACGTGAAACAACTTTGGAGCCAGATCAGAATTTCTTTGACCAACTCAAAATTACATATTTTTCCAAATATGGCGTCAACAATTTAAATGAAAATTTAAATTCATAACAATTGCATAACTTTAATATAATAAGTTTAAAATTTCAGAAATGTTTATCAACAGAGTTACAATAACTATTCGTTTAACTTATCTCTTGTAAAATTGTTCTTTTTTAACTAAATTTATTTTTTTATTTACTACTTTTTATTGTTTACACCTTTGCTAGGTCAAAGGCTTTTCATCCCACTCAGGTGTAATCTTTATTTAAAAAAACTTAAAATTCAAGAAAAAGAGAACAATTAAATAACGTATACTCAAAATTGTATTAAAGTTTTATAAACTAAACAACAGTGCTTACAACAAAAAAAATACAGCACAAGAAAATACTTAGTCATGGATTTTTAAACATTGTCGTTTTTAGGATAGCAACGTCGTAAGTATCAAGGTGATGGCTGGATATACATCTTTTCCCTCTACTTTCAAATATTGTTGTTAATAAAACTCGTAACTTCACTGGTTTTTTAGATATCTGTGGTGGACGTTTTACGCGCGGACCTTTAAGCTCCGCTCTATCCTACTTAAAAATATGCATTCATATTCCTAGATTTATCACGAGGTACATATTAAGAGATAAAGTTTGGGAATCTGTACTATTCCTCTTGTGCCTGCATAGACGACGGTGTAAAGATTTGCAAGGGTCCTGTATGGTCTCTGGTACCCCGTACAATAGTGTATTTCGATTGCATGCGCCGATAAGTCAGAATGTGGATTAGTATTTGTGAAAATCAGATACGAATCCTCCATCGTCTAAAGATGGCTTCTGTGCTTTTTTCACGATATGGATCCGAAATCGCATGGGGTGCCATGTTTGCCTCTGTGACTTATCGCGTACGAGTCAACTCGCGACCAGTTCTTGTGGTTGCTTGTTTACGGAAAAAATCATATAACAAAAGCTGAAACGAGTTTAACTTATATAAAGGACAGACATATTATGCTGCTTTAAACTTACATTGCCAGTTGAGAAGAGCAATGTCCATGCGAAGCAATCATAAATATGCATATGAAACAAAAATTCAAACTGCGCTCCATATTTTGCTTCTTCTGTAAGTAGTATCAGAAATAATTTACTGAATAAACTTCAGAGTTTTGTTATTAGTTCCAAAATATGCAGACTTTGACAGAAAATTATATTTTTATTTTAATCTCATATTTTTTTATTTTTCTATATACAATTGCAATTGGTATATATAATAATAACTGGTGGTCCATCTCGTGGTCCTAGTGATCTAGTGATCCTATCGTGTAGATATTTCTGTAAAGAAAACATATAAAACATCGTTTAGAAAAGTCTCAGAATTCTTAGTTTTTTTCCCATATATCGCAACTTTGAATTCCGCACGGTGTGGCCTACAGGCAAGTTGCTATCGATAAATTCCAATTTTTAAATGAGCCACCTTATATATACTAACATATAACAAAAATTTCTATTATTTATATTTTTATTTTTCTATATTGTTCCAATTATGGTTTCCTTATTATCTGATTGTTATAATTAATTGAAAAAAAAGATTTTATGTTACAAAATATTCAGTAATTATTATGACTTATATACATAAGTTACAACAAAATAAAATACCTATGGTAAGATTTTTGTTGATTACTAAAATTAACATTGATTTAGAAAAATATTCAGCTTGCACTTTGGATCCACATGTTTGTCGATATACTCGTATAGGAGTATCTTAGAGTTGATTTTTTTAAACTAAAATTAATTTATTGGGCTATGTAATTATAATAAATTAATTATAATAAATCGAATGAACCAATTCACGGCATTTTATTTGATATTTATGGCAGATTCGGAACTAGCAATTCATTTGTACAGATTATCGATTGACAGTATTGACACCTATTTCTAGTAAACTATAATTTCTAATTGCAAAAAAACATTTTGTGGACTAACGAATGATGTACGTAAAAAAGTACGTACCATCAGATATATGACAAATCATTTAAGTACACATTCTAAAAATTATTACAATAAATTTTCACAAATATTTATAAGGTTGAGCGGGGTTTAAAGGTTCACCACTAGTATTTCAAAAACAAGTTAGGCAATTTTTAACTACAATATTTGAAAGTAAAGGGAAACAGATGTATAACAAGCCACCAAATTAATTCTTTCGACGATGCTATCAGGAGATAAACGGCAATGTTTGAAAATCCATAACAAAAGTATTTCTTTTCGTTGTTAGTTTTTTGGTTGTGAGCGCAGTTGTTTAGTTTGCAAGAGCTTAATATAATTTTTAGGTATGCTTTATTTAATTGTTATCTAAGGTGTATTGTTAATTTTAAGCTAGATTCAAAAGGATTTTTTATACAACCTCTACAAAAGCTTGCATGTGGGTGGGGTAAAATGGAACAACTGAACCTTTACCCTGGCAAAGGTGTAAACAATAAAAGATAGTGAATAAAGAAGTAAATTAAGTTAAAAGAGCTATTTTACAAGAGTTAAATTATACAAATAGTTATACCAACTCTACTGATGTTTATGTCAGAAGAAATACCAGATTAAGTTTATATACAGTAAAATTGAGCCCATAAAATTTGAATAATGTAGCTATTATTTCACAAAATTGCTTTAAAATTAGAAATAAGGTACTGATCTGTTTTTCCAAATGCTGTTCCTGATGGGAGTAAAAACCTTAATGCGATTGCTCAATTATCAGTAAATTACAAATATTACCTTTAGAACAATGTAGAACATAAAATGAATTTTAGTCTAATTTTAGACGTGTTATTTGAATGTTCGAGAAAAAATTTGAACCAGTAAAAATTTTATGCAAGACATTGCATTTAAAGAAAGGTTTAATTTCTTGGATGCGGATAGCATCAATCTAATGAATAAGTAAATTAGTTATTTAATAATATTATTTCTATATTTGTTATATATAATTCCATATATAAGTTAATAGTTAAGATCATGAACCATATCACTGTGCAAAGTTTTATTGAAATCGTCAACCTGATTGCCCCGCCAATTTTTTATTAGAACCAATTTTTACTAACTAAACTAACTTATGTAAATGTGAATGAAGCATTTTGCACTTTTCTAATTCTAAAGAAACTGTTCAGCTGATCGTCTCGCAGTATTAATCAACTCGAGTCCTCATCAAGTTTCGTCAAATAGCTAATTTTTACTAACTAAACTAAATGTGGGTGAAACATTTTACATTTACCTAATTTGTAAGAAACGGCTCGGTAATCAACGCGAGTTTCGAGATTCATCAAGTGGTTTTAAAATCGGTTCAGCCGTTTTTGGGAAAACGTCGACGAAATGTCAGATTTTGTCTCACGCGTACACATATAATCATTTTAGTGTCAAACGATTCAGAATGACTTGAAACATCAGTAAAACATAAAATTAGCAAATTGGCGAAAACAAACTTCATCTTCGAAACGTTAACAATTTATATAAACTTTGTACAAAAAAAAACTCTTCATAAATCACCCTATTCCCAATGTGTTTTACGTATTACATTGTAATCTGCGCATCACTCATCTCATCCAGTGCGCTATATGAATTCATTATATTTTCCCGATGTGTATGTCTATTAATAAAACGTACACTACGGTTGACATATAAGTAGATGCATTATCTATTATCTATTGTATCTGAGAAAAGTACAGATCGTGATAAAACCATCGCCCCACAATAAGGCCAATTATAGACATAATATGAATTTGTCCATTAGTTTGCTCCCTAACGCTAATAATGTCAGGCCACATGTCACGGGAGGGCCGTTAGCGGCTGGACTCGATTCTATCATATCGATTCTCAAATTATTTTATTTGCATTCACATTTGTTTAAAAGAGTTAAGATATTAACAAATTTTGCAATAATTGATAATTATTATTTACCTCTAATTTTTTTCAAATTACTTTATTGTAAATGATACGACCAACTAGTCAATATTATTTTTATTATTTATTACTTTTTTAAACACATAGTCCACAGAATAGTTCCAAGGGGACCAAATACAATTATTATACATATAATATAGAAAAAATACATTATAGTATAATACATAATGCACTTAAAAACACAACATAGCATGATACAGAATGTAACAATTTAATTAAATAACATAGAATAAGATATTTGCAAATTTCTTATTTCTTTCTATTTATATTAGTCAAAAAAATTACTAGATGTCATATTTATAGACAGTCGTAATTACTAAATGAAATAAAAAAAAATCTTAGCAGATGAAAATTATTTGAGGTAGTGTAGTGTTATGAATATCAACATCATTGTAAATTAAGTTAAAGTTAGAGGACATAAGTAGAATAGGCAAAATTAAGAGAGAATTAGATTTAGGAATAGAATAATTAAAAAATATTTGTGAACTCGAAAATAGCCTAGGAACTTAAATAGCCTAGAACAAATTAAAGGATAGTTGGTTGAATTAAAGTATATGGTCACTTCAGGATCAAAATTCAACATTATTTTTAAGATTCAATTTATTATACAAAATTTTTATTTCAACAACAATGATGGATAAATATTTCACAGAGTTTCACATATAGGGTAGGGTGGACTCAAAGGTCCAATTTGACTTTGCGCAGTTATTATGTGAAAACCGAATAAAATATCAGAACAACTGACACATATCAAACAAACAACTATCTGACTATCTTTAGTAAAATTTCTAGCTAATTTATCATTGCAAACATTGGATCTGTTTTTATTTGCTGTTTTTCAAAAATTTGTCACCTGGTACTTTTTACCCCATAAGCGGGGTAAAATTGGACAGCCAGGTGGCAAACTGGTTCAATGTCTTATTTTTTAATTTTAAATAGATTTTACGAAATATAAGATATATTATTCAACCAATGCAAAATTAAAATTATATAGGTAAATTTTTTACAGAAATAACATTTTATATAACCTCGATCTCGTACTTCGAAAAAAAATATTTATCAGCAAAGTTGGTATAACTATTTATTTAATTTATCTCTTGTAAAATTGCTTCTTCTAACTTAATTTACCTCTGTATTTACTATTTTTTATTGTTTACACTTTTGTCAGGGTATAGGTTCAGTTGGTTCTTTTTATCTCACTCACGTGTAAGGGTTTATACAAGTTAAAAAAAACTGTTTAATCTAACTTAACATTAGCAATAAAAATATATCTAATAAAACAATTAAATAACATATATGTACTTAAAGATTATATTAAGGTCTTGTAAACTAAACAATAGTGAAATAAAATATTTTTGTTATGGATTTTTAAACATTTACGTTGTAATAGAAACGTCTTAAGAATGAAGGTGAGGGCTGGTTATACATCTTTTTCCCTCTACTTTCAAATATTGTTGTTAAAAAATTCTCAACTTGTTTTTGTGATATTGGTGTATCTTTTTATCCGCGGATCTTTAGGCCCCGCATTACCCTAATCAAGAATAACATGATTTCAATGCTTTCAGATGAAATTTTTGTTTTTTTTTAATTCAAGTAAATAGATAAACTAAATATAATACAAATATCAAGTAATGGGAATTAGATCTATTGGGTTTCAATGGCCTAAAATTTTTATTAATTTCTGTGTTCTAAGATTTAATAAGTTTGTAGAAAAACCAGAACAAAATATTCAAAAGATATATTCATAGCAAGGTACTCTAGTACAAAGCAATTGTTAAGATAAAAAACAACGATGCATCATCAGGTGTGTTTACCGGTCTTCTATAGGACTAGATTTATTCAAAAATTTCAAATAGATCTTTATCAAAAACCCAAATATCAGTAAGTCCTTCAAGTAAAAATAAGTACGAGCATTCGTATTTTCTTCTTCAGAAATCCTTTAAAATCGGAAAATAACAAATTCATTACTTGCGCGCGTGTATTTGGAATAACAATGAGCTTATTGACCGAGAATACTAATTGGGAGTCCTTAATCCCCAAAAGGACATGTACCTATGTTTAACGTATTATTTTTGTTTGTCGGTGTTCTAGTTTTATGCTTTGAAATTGACAAAAAAATCTTAAAAGCAGACTAATTACGTGTGACATGTTCGACATGAATAGTTAATTTGAAATAAAATTTTCTATGTGATCAATTTGTTCTATTATCGCAGAGTATTTTGCGGCATTTTTGTGGGTTTAGGAAAAGGATTTTATTCTGCGAGAGCATAATTAGTTTAATTTTAGCTGGTGGTATAGCATTTTGCAGATTGCTGAACGTTTTATATTAAAATTAATGATCTAATTACAGTCAAATTTCGGAAAAATTCACGTTTTTGAAGTTGAAGTTTCAACTTAAGATAAATCTTATGGTCACTATAATGTTTATTAAAAACTTCCTAGTTCAAATTTCCTAGAATTAAAGTTTCTTGTTCAAATCTCTTATTCCGTACAACCTGATATTAGGCAGCAGCGATGTCCATTCGTACTTGAAAATATGTTTTTAAATAAAAATAGCCTTACCGTGTATAGTTGCAAAAATAAAAGAAGTCAAAAATAGTAGTATACAAACTAGTAAATAAATAGTATATAAGTAAATAGTATATAAGTAAATAAATAAATATACTGCAATAAATAAATAAACGGGTTGCCATCTAATAGTAATTTATCCAACGTAACAAAAAAGTCAATAAATATCTCTATGAAAGTTTATATAAATATAACTGTTTATATATTTGATATAAAAATAAAATTTATCATAAAGAAACGATGAGGCCGATTGTAAATTAAGCAAACTAAAATTCTTGCCAATGTTGTTGCAGGAATTTTGAACGGATTTTTGAAAATCGAATCAAAATCGATTTAGCATCAATTTTATTAGTTTGGCAAGTAGTTGTGACATTTTTTTGTGCAAAATTCATCCGAAATATGTGATGCAATAGAGCGGGGCTGAAAAGTCCGCGAGTAAAAAGGTCCAAAACCGATATCTTAAAAACAAGTAACTTTTTTTTTAACAACAGTATTTGAAAGTAGAGGGAAAATGATGTATAATCAGCTATCACCTTGATTTTTACGACGTTGCTATAGAGAGATAAATGGCAAGATTTGAAAATCCATAACAAAAGTATTTTCTTTCGTTGTTGTTTTGTTTGGTCGTGAGCCTTATTGTTTAGTTTAGAAAACTTTAATATAATTTTCAAATACACGTTACTTAATTATTTTACGAGATGTATTGATGATTTCAAGTTTGATTCAACAAGCTTTTTATATAGCCTCTATAAAAGCTCACACGTAAAAAGGAGCAATTGAACTTTTGTCCTGGCAAAAGGTGTAAACAATAAACAATAATCAATAAAAAGTAAATTAAGTTACAAAATTTAATTTCACAAAGCATAAATTAAACAAATAGTTATTCCAATTCTACTGATGAATATATTTGACAAAATATCAGATCAAGGTTATATATAGTGTTAAACCTCTGTGAAAATGTGCCAATAAAATTTATATTCTGTATTAGTTGAATAATGTAGCTATTATTTTGTAAAATCCCTTTAAAATTAAAAATAAGACATTAGACCTGTTAGCCTATGGGGTAAAAAACCAGATAACAAATTTTTGGAAAACAACAAAAAACACAATTTTGCAATGATGATTTAGCTCGGAGTTTTACTGAACATAGTCAGATAGTTTTTTGTTTGATATGTGTTATTTGCTGTAACTATAATAGTTGATTTAGTTTCATGGAAACATCAGTTGATCCATTTGTTTGTAATTAATTTACAGTATTTCTTTATCCAGCTTTGTACATTTAAATGCAATTGGTAGATCGAGATTCTCATTAACAATTATTTGATTTAAATTGGAAGTTCCAAAATTTGATTAAATTCATGGATTTTATTTGTGTTAATTGTCTCAATTATCATCAAATATCGATTAGTTTATGCATTAAAATAATTTAAACAATATTAATATATATTAAAAGTAATAATGAGTCGTCATAGTTTAATAATATTAAAATCTCAAGAATTTACCACCGACGGTTACCATTAATAATACGCGGTAAGTACTTATATATTTTAATATGAATAATTTAAAACCACAAGAGGATTATAACGAATTGTTTGGGGTACGGAAAGGTTTAAATCGCAAATCTCCCAACGCAAGCGTCGTTTGCGCAAATCATAAATGTATGTGCGCTATTTAAAACGATAATTTGTTGACAGAATTCTTTGAAAATCTCAACTGAAATAAAATAAGCCAACTAAAGTCAATTAAGTGAATCGCAACTTGAATGGCAACTTGCAACGAGCACGTATTAAAATTTCAATCCTAATCCATTATTATTTCAGGTACCAAACTTATCGCTTTATCAGTTCTGGTGATTAGAGCTAAATAGTTAAGTTCAAGAACTCGTACTTCTTCACTTGGCATTAATATTTGTTTATATTAATTTCTTTTGTAAATTCGTCAATTATCTATTGCAGTAATTGCAAAAATTTGATACGTTGAATAGCCCACATGTTAAAAAACCAAACATTTAGTCGAATTTATAAAGTCATTGTAAAATATCGTTGAAACAAGTACTTTACTTACCCATGTTAAATTATAAATATTATTTAAAGTGAATAATAACTCTATTATCTGTATAATGATGTTACTATACTATATACTTTTTGCAATGCAATTTACGGATTATAATCTAATATATAAATAGTGCAATGGGGCAATCAGAAATTATTTATGAATTTCTTCTTTCTGATATATACTGTATTTGTTTAAAAGGAATATCAGAATAGTACATATTTTTGAACTGTATCGTCAAGTAAAAATAGATATCACTACAGCTTATTAGTGTGCAGTTGTACATGTAACATGGATTTTCTTGTTGAATTCGGAATCTTGTACTTTCTGAGCCATAAGCGTTACATTTTTGCTTTATTTAAATATCTGCCAAAGAATTTCTTTATCTTTATATATGTAGTTTAAAACTAAAAAACTAAAAACTACACATACAGGAAATTGTAAAACCATGTATAAGATCCACTTATCTTGATCAATTTCTCTCTTGTTTAAAAATATACTTTTTAATAAAATGTTTCATTATAAGATGATTTCTCCAAACAAACTATTTTTATATGACAGGGTAGAGCGGAGCATAAAGATCCACGGGTAGAAAGGTTCACCACCGATATCTCAAAAACAAGTGAAGTTTAGAATTTTTTAACAACAATATTTGAAAGTACAGGGAAAAAGAAGTGTAATCAGCCATCACCATCGTTTTCACAACGTCTCTATCAGGAAATAAACAGCAATGTTTGAAATTCCATAACAAAAGTACAAATTTTCTTTCATTGTTAGTTTTTTTGCTGATGAGCACTGTTGTTTAGTTTACAAAATCTTAATATAATTTATGAGTATACGTTATTATAATTGTTATAATAATATGTATTGTTATTTTTATGTTGAATTGAACCATTTTTTTACATAACCTCTATAAAAATTTGCATGTGAATGGGGTAAACAAGACTAACTAAACGTTTACCCTGGCAAAGGTGTAAATAATAAAAAATAGCAAATATAGAAGTAATTTAAGTTAAAAAAAAACAATTTTACAAAAGATAAGTAAAATAAAGAGTTTTCCGACTCTGCTAATAAATATTTCTGACAAAATACCAAATCAATTTTACACCCAGTGTCATCTATGTAAAAAATGTACCTATGAAATTTATGTTTTGCATTGGTTGAATAATGTAACTATTATTTTGTAAAATACTTTTAAAATTGAAAATAAGACATTGGTTCTGTTTTTTCCCTTAAATTTACTGGGAATTTTACTAAACATAGTTTGATTGTTGCTTGTTTGATACATGTTACGTGCTGTAATTCAATTTAGACAGTATAAAGTAAAAATGGACCTTAGTACCCCGCTCTACCCTATATAGTTTTAAAATTAAGTATTTATTGAAGTGTAAGCGAACTGATTAACACTACTTATTCGAAGTACATCTGCAGAAACTTTTGGAAAAAAAAATTATCAAACTGTTATTGTGTGTTCATTAGCAATCTGCGCATAGTATTATTTACAGTAAAGTGAACTCGCAAATATTGTGTGAACTTTTCTTGTTAAAAACTTGATTATTTATTATATATAGAATAAATTATGTAGAAATGTCTATAAAATTGAAAGAATCAGAAACGGATCTAGAAAAATGTGTAATGGTTGCGTACGTGTTACTTATATAAGGATTAGGCATTCATTACCGCAAATAAACCAAAATGTTATTTGTCATGTTGTGAGAGCAAGAACCAAATTATGCAAATCTCATTTGAATGGAGTATTATTTCGTGGCATTTCTTTCTCGGACACAATACCGTGTTTGATGCTAAACTGTCCACTTTGCCAATGCAAACAACTGACCACATAACTCAATACAAATACATTCGCAGCAATTTTCGCCTCCTGCCGAGGATTAGCAGCTACTTGTGGTTTAAAGTCGTCCCTAGGATAACTTGATGATTTTGTTGTGGATTATACGCGATCCACAAATAACGAATGCATGTTTTAGAAAAATATTAGGCCTAAATAGCTGCACACAAAAGAACGGTCATTGACTAAAGAGTTTAGAGAATTTTCTCATTTGCTGCTCATTGTGGAATTTTGAACATCATTTGGTATATACATTTTTGCGCAAAGTTTGACACCGAGAAATGATAATAACGGATGAAATACTTATAATTGCTTTGAGTATTATTTAGTGTAGTTATATAATGCAAGTGATATATTGACTGATATATATTATTTTATATGGAGAAAATAAAGAATATGGTTTTATAACTACGAAACAAAACACACCGTAAAAATCCTTGAAAAACCAATTACTTTTATATTTTGAATGTATAATTAAGAAAATCAGTATAATTTAGAAAGCTTCGAGAAGAACTGTTATTTTAAAAATATTTAAATTAAGATTTATCTGATGTTCCTTTACGATAATATTAATAATTTTAATTCTTTCCACACGGATGCCACCGGCGGCATACGTATATTAATTTTGGAATTTGCGAGTGGAAATTGTTAATAGTGTGAATGACAATTAGTTATACAATTTATCAATTACATGCATAAATGCTAATTTAAATAAATAAAAAAAAAATTAAACAAATAGTAATTATACAAATATATTTCTTGTTCATTTATATACATATATCATCTTCCAAAATTTCATCATTTTTATTGAAATATTGTTTAAGTGAATAAGATATTTATAATATTTTTCTCAAATATTATCTATAACTATCATTACATTTTGACATAATTATCTTTTTGTGTCTAATCAGGTTGAAAATCTTATTCTAATATATTTTATAAGAACAAAATATTTTTTAAGCATTGTTTTTATATAAGTTTTAGTAATCGCAAAAAATCGAAAATGAATTGTTTTCCATCTTTATTGCGTTTCAAAGCCTTCTGAACATTCTGGCATACCTTAGAAAAAATTAATGTTTGATTGGCTGCTAGATGGTTGGAATGTCCTTAATGTTTTCTTTGTATTTTCTTGAGATTTTCTTCTGCAACTGTATGTATCTTGGTATCCTTGGTGAATTAACCATTTAGGCGTATATCTAGGTGCACCCTACAATTTGTCGCATCAGTTTATTTTGGAAGCGTTGTATCACGTCTATATTGCTTCTTTTACTGGATCTTCACAAATATATACCGTAGGTCCATATCGGTTTCATGATTGTAAATTCATCGTAGATGAACATTTGATTATTAGTTGGATTTATCATTGAGAATAGTATCATTATATACCAGGACACCAATCATAAATTTTCAAATAAATGGGTACTTTACTCGAAAACAGGTTTGTAGATTGAATTCAACACCAACTAGGATTTAAAATAAATTAGTGTGGGAGAATATTTGGTATTTTACATCGCAATGCCGAATACCTCGCAATATATATATATATATATATATATATATATATATATAACATTCAAAATTTTGAGCCGAATTACTTTTTATCTAAATATCAGCACTCATCTCGGAACGTCAGCACCTGCATTTTCCCCATCCCCATGCCCATCTCGAATGATTGTCGATGCCACGTAATGATTTTTGAACAACACGCTATCTCATATCATCCCCCTTGTGATACAGATGATAATAAACCACCCTTCAAAAACAATATAGTGCGGCAATCACCACACTAAATAATATTCCTCCGTGCGATGATAGTGAATAGTGCCCTACTTTATTCACGACGATCCTCGACATCATTACGTACTTAAATTTAAAAAACAACTAGTGCTATGTGGCAAACATCCCATAAGGCTTGTTCTATACAGTTCTATTTCAAATTAATAAACTTTTTACCAAATTGAAATTTGAAATTTGCAAAACTTACGGAAAATTAAATCCCTTAAATAGATTTTTTTTTTATTGAAAATTTTCATTTTTTATATAAACATAATTGTTTTATTTTAATTAGGTATTTCGAAATCAAGAAAGGCAATGTCTGGGAAGTATTAATTTCATTCAGATGCAAATTCTTTATCTACATTTCGAAGGAATCGAATGTTTTTTAAATCATTCAAATCAGTTGCTTTGTATTCTCGAAATCATCGACGAAAATTGGTATCCGCACACACACACATACAACCGTTGTTTCTAAGGTTTACCAAAAGGTTCAGAAATCTGTAAAACGTATAAATATACTGAAAATTTCATTATCAATTTTTTGCGATTACTATAACTTACCCTGAGGGAAGTTAAAAAAATGTGTAATCAGCCACCACCTTAATTTTTACGAAAATGTTTTATTACGCTAAGAAAAGTTGAAAAAACTATTTTACAAGAGATAAATAAATAGTTATAAACAAATTTTTAATCAAATAACTTTTTGACAAATTGAAATTTACAGTTCGCAAAACATGTAAAAATTTGGCTTTGTTTCTGAACAATTTGGCAAGTATGTATGGCACGTTTTCGGAAACACGGATGAACCGATTAAAATCATTCAAATATCATCCGATTTCTATTGATATGGAGACGCGCTGATTAGATTTTGGCAAAAGTTGGTCCAGCAGTTTCGGAAATATGAAGCAAAGAATGCAGAAAATAAAAATTAAATGTTTGAACAAAGCATCCGATTTGGGTAATTCAAAAAAGTTTCTGCTTGTGTAGACGAAACAATTGCTTTTGGAGGGTTTTTTTTTATTTCAAAATTTAAATTTTTCTTATAACAAAAAAATTTTTTATGCATATCGAAAATAATTCGGATTTTAATTGTAATTTTGGCTAAAGTCCTAAAGCTCACTTATACATTTCAAATAAATAATTTTAAATTTGCAATTAAGTTTAAATATTTCTTGTAACAATTATACAATGTTCTTCATTTTAAATCAGATTGATTAAGTTTTATTCATTTACTTATCATGTAAACATGAGTATATAAACGTCGTCCAATTTTTAAGCTCTTATATCTTGTCTATAAAATAAGAATATTGAAAGTAACAGTATTTATAATAATCTATTTGAAAAGATTTAATATTCCAGCAAGTTGCTTTAAGGCACGATGTCATACACTACTAGTTTAGTAGTCATAAAATTGTTTTCATAAAACTCCAAATTAGGAAAATAAAGTATTAAACTCAAATGAAAATCTGCAGTGTACCTAAAAATGTATAAAATCAAAAATAATGAAAACCTATGCATTCATGATGCATGTGGCAAACATATAATTTAATAATGGATCTTTCGCAATTTAACTAACGCAGTTAAATCTTTGACATGTTACAAAGTGAACTTAAGTGAAACTTTTGACTTGTTGAAGTTTTCCCTATCGATATTTTCCTGGCGATGTCCCAAACAGTCGTTTATGCAAAAGTAAAGAGCAGTTGCCCGCGGCGACACATGTGCGATGCGCCGATGCGCCGATACGACGTGGGAACGGGCACAGCTAGCGATTTCATATATAAGTTGTAATACTCGTATATATAGTACGAATGACTGCGTGATGAAAATCGACGACACTGGGATGAGAATTCGAAGTAGGTATATTGTAAATTAATTATATACAATCGAGACACTGTGATTTTGAAGTAAGTTAGAGCGCGGCTTAACGGTCCATCGCTTAAGTTATCAAGTTAAGAATTGATTAATTACAATATTTGAAATTAGAGGAAAAAACATGTGTAATCAGTCATCACCTTGATTTTTATGACATTGGTATATGGGTGATAAACAGCAATGTTTGAAAGTCCATAACAAAAGTCCATAAATTTTTTGTTTTTATTTTCCGAAGGGTAAGTGATAGTAATCGTCAAAAAATCAAAAATGAAAATGTTTGCATGTCTTTACGTTTCAGAGATTTCTGAACATTTTGGCATACCTCAGAAAAAGAGGATGTGTGTGTGTGTATGTATTAGTGAGGAGACAATTTTTTGTCTACTATTTCGGGCGTATGGATTAACCGATTTGAATGGTTTAAAAAAACTCAATTTTTATTGATGAGATGTGCTGATTAGTTTTCGACGGAGACAGGTCCAGCGGCTTCGAAGATACGGAGCAAAAAATAGTAAAATAATAGTTTTCAAGAGAACGGATCAACCGATTTAAATGATTCAAAAAACATTCGATCCATATGCTGGGACATGTGCTGGTTAGTTTTTGGAAAACAGCCGTTTCGGAGCAAAAAGTGCTAAAATTTCAATTTAAGAAATCGCAGCATCTCATTCGAATGATACAAAAAACATTTTGCTCGCAAATCTATTAGTTTTTTGGAAAAGCAAATAAAAAATTTCAAATTAAAAAAAAAAAAAAAAATTTTCCAAATTTCGGATTCTAATTATAATTCTAGTTAAAATTCTAAAACTCACTTATATACTCGAAATAAAGAATTTTAACTTTGAAATTCAATATGTATAATTCTTAAAAATGAGGTTCTTTTATTCTAACTCCGCTTGTTTTATTTTTTTTTGCATTTCATGTAAACATATATAAACATCGTCATACAATGTATAAGCTCTATTTATATTTAAATATTTTTTTATAAGTAAATATTATGTCTATAAAATACGAATAATGAAAGTTATAATATTTACAATGGCCTATTTGGAAACATTTAAAATTTTTTGACTATTTCATTACGGTACGGGAAGTTCCAGCAATTTGCCTTAAGGCACAATGCCATGCACAAGTTAGTTTTTTTGGTTATTGGCACTGTTGTTTAGTTTACAAGACTTCTTGAGTATACCTACATTATTTAAATGTTTTAAAAGATGTATTGTTAATTTTAAGTCAGATTCAACAATTTTTCTCATATAATTTCTGTAAAATTTACACGTGGGTGGGGTGAAAAGAACCCACTAAACTTTTACCTGGCAAAAGTGGAAAAAAATAAAAATAGTAAATAAAAAATTAAATTAAGTTAAAATAAGCAAATTTACAAGAGAAAAATTAAATAAGTAGATATTATAACACTGCTGATAAATATTTCTGACAAAATACTAGATCAAGGTTATATACAGTGTTATCTCTGTCAAAAAAGTATCCTTGAAATTTCTATTTTGCATTGGTTGAATAATGTAGCTATCATTTTGTAAAACCCTTCAAAATTAAAAATAAGAGTTTGGACCTGTTTGTTCCCTTGGTCGTCTTTTTTTACCCCGTTTACCCCGCCTATGGGTAAAATTTTTGAAAAACAGCAATAAACACATTTTTATAATGATGTATGTATTAGCTGGAAGTTTTACTGAACATATTCATATAGTTATTTCTTTGATATGCATTATTTGTTGTGTTATAATTGGTTTTGTTTTCACAAAATAATTGCTTAAAGTCTAATTGGATTTTTGTGCCTCGACCTACCCTATATATAAATATTTAAAAACTTCTAAAATTTGTGAGTAAATTAGTAGGTACATAAAATTTCCATTTTAATATCAAATCAAAAAAATTCGTTCTATGTATCGAACAACATCCGTAAATATATAAATTAATTACTCCCGACCTGAATACGTTTCATCCCCCGTGCTAAAATAACCCATTATTATGGATGTCGAAATAAAACACGAATATCATTCTATTTCCGTCTATTTAAATAATTTTTCTCACGTCAATTGATCGCAACCGTATGGTCTCGTGAAAGAATTAATTCGCTGATGGAGATTCTGTGGGTGACACGACGCTCCGTAGCATGTAGCATGTAGCATCAGTTTGTGATCGAAGGGGATACTTAATGACTCGTTTTACTGTTCTACAAATTGATTCCAACATTGTTTTCGTCATAAGCGATATATTTTAGTATTATTTTATAATTCAGAAATTTTATTTATTTTATTTATTAATTTTATTATTATTAATATTTGCTTTTATTTTATATTAAATCATCATACTACAAATATCATTTTAATGTAAATACTATCCTTTGTACTCTTTTTTATTTAAATTTATGTTATTGTTCATTATTATTACCAGATGTTAAATTATTTAACAGTTGTAATAAATATTGTAATTAAAAAAACAAAATAAAATAAGCGATGCAGGTGCCATAAAATACTAGCGGTTTACAATTTTTTGTTTGTAAATTTT
Source organism: Ctenocephalides felis (assembly GCF_003426905.1). NCBI lineage: Eukaryota > Metazoa > Arthropoda > Insecta > Siphonaptera > Pulicidae > Ctenocephalides > Ctenocephalides felis. Next base: position 39,293,284 of record NW_020538040.1, on the reverse strand, counting down.
TGAAAAAAAAGTTTTTTTTATATTTCGAGATTTTTTTGAAAATTTTGAACTTTTCCAAAGCAATCGCATTTCGTAGTTGTTTTAGATTCAAATATCGAAGCGCGTAAACACCGCATCGTAGTCTAACAAAACTCATATAAATGTGAACAAAATTTGTATTTATTATTAAAATCTCTATATAATATCTTATAATTTGATGTACATATCTTTACATTTTTTTGGATCTCTGAAACCGCTGTACCTGTCTTCTCAAAAATTTAAGCAGTTTTACATTTCGTCTAAACACCGCTCCATTATCCCAAACACTGAATTACCATTTTTGGCCCGTATCTTTGAAACAGCAGGGCTTACTTTCGCCAAAAACTGATCAGCACGTCTCCCCATCAATAGGAATCGAATGCCTTTTGAATCATTCAAATCTGTTGATCCATGCGCCCGAAATCGTAGATAAAATATTGTATCCAAAAATACATACACACGAACGCGCTTATCAATACAATCGAATGTTTTTTTTTATCAATATCTTATCAATACAAATTGAATGTTTTTTTAATCATTTAAATTGGTTGATTCGTGCTCTCGGGATAGTGAACAAAAAATTGTATCCGCACACACACACGCTCATCCTTTCTTTAAGGTATGCCAAAATGTTCAGAAATCGTTGAAACGTAAAGGTATATAAAAATTTTCAATTTCCTATTTAAATTTTTTGAAACAAACTACATAGTTTTTAAATTACTTTATTTACCACTTAAATGACTCAGCTTTATACTAACTTTTTCTATTAGTTGATGTTTATGAAAATCATTTACCTATTTTTAACTTCCCGAAGGAGAAGTTTATGTTTTAATTATATTTTCTTTATACAAAATTTGTTTATGTTGTTTTTGTTTTCAAAAAATGAAAGAATCAATCTAATAATAATAAATTGATTGTAATTAATTTGTCAAATAAGATTTTGGAAAAATCCGATTTGATGATTTTATGATATCTCAATGATTAGTATAAGTATACCAGTATATACGTATATACGTATGCCTGTATGAGTATTTCGGCCAAAATTTGATTTTTGTCGATATTTTCTCAAAACCGGCTGCATTTTAAAAACCGATTTTAAAAATTTGTATTTGATTAAACTAGTAAGGTGTCTTGATTAGTTTTGGGAGGCATTTTGGGAGATTTTGGTAAAGATCAGCTAAAGATCTGCACTATTAACTGTTGCAAAAAAATTTCATTGCTAAATAAGAAATTAATTCAACATTGATTACATTCAAATAAAACTGGTTTTGAGTAGCCCATATACTAAATTTGTACTATAAACTTCTAATAAATAATTTGATACCTGAATATCGGCCAACGACAGCCTATTGTTGCAAATACCACATCTGTTCACTAAATATCCTCTTGTGTAATACAAAGAATTATTTTGTCAAATCTTATTAACATGAATTAAAACTTTTTGTCTACAATGAATTCGGAATTATAATAATACAATACCTAATACTATGATTTTATACAAAATTAATACAAATGTATTCATTCAATTAATATTCATTCAAGAATATGCATGCCGTTATTAATATAATCGTATTAAATTCAATGAATTGTAATATAGAAATTGGATTAATAATTACAATAATTTATGAAAGGACTATTTTCAATTCATATTTCATTTATATATCAATATATATTTGATAGTTTCAATTAGTTTTGTTATATATTTTAATTTAAAGACGTCTAACCGGTTATTAGAATTTTATATAAAATAAGTTACGAAATATTGATAGTAAAAATATTTATTTAATTTTTATTATATTATCCTTTAATATGTTGCATTATTATTTTAAACAAAAAATAAATATTAAAAATTCATACGCGAGAAACTTCAAATAGTAGTAATAATCATTAAATTAGTATCATTATCAAATAATATTAATACATTTATACATAATAACAGTATTACTTAATAATTCATTAAATATTTTTCTGTTTTTATGATTATTTTTCTACTTTTTCTTTATATTTTTACTTAATAATATTATCATTACTATATATTTTTATACTTTGTGCCAATATGTACCACAAAATGAAATTTTATTTAATTTTGAACACACTTTTACAAATGTGAATTAAAAAAAATAATGTGAAGTTTTATTAATATTGTTTTGAAAATTGAGCATCATCAAATATTTTTGGACCTATTATTTTTCTACTTCTTTGGTATATTTTTACTTCATAAACTTTACGATATATATTTCATTTATTTACTTTTATTTAATTTATTAATTTTCTCGTAGAGTAGTTATAATAAACGCAAAAATATCGAACAAAAACATTTTCATATATCTCCACGTTTCAAAGTTTTTGAACGTTTTGGCTAAACTTGAGAAAAAATTGATTTTTGTGCATCTGTGTGTCTGTAATATGTATGTGCGGATACAATTTTTTATCGACAATTTCGAGAACACGGATCAACCGATTTGAATGATTCAAAAAACGTTTTACTTGTATTGACGAAATGAAGAACCGATCAAATTTTTGCTAAAAAATGCAATTTTACGGTCAAAAATAATCATTAGACATATGCTCATCAAATTATCTGATGTTTTGTAGAGATTTTAATAGACGGTACAAGTTTTGTATATATTTCTATGGGTTACTTACCAAGATTTATATTGCTTAACCAATCAAATTTTTCAAAAAAACTCTATTTTTTTCGAAACTCTCAAAATTGACAAAAATCTATTTAAATTTTAGAAAATTGCCTTAAGGCACGATGCCATGCTCCACTAGTAGTTATGTATAGTAATTACTAATGTTTAAATTACATTATTAATTATTAAATTTATTAATACATTAATTAATCACAGATTTTTATAGTCTTATTTCGCAATATTTTAATGAAATTATTATTCCCTCACATATAGAGAAAAATACATATTCATAACCTAGTTCTATTTTAGTGAACATTTAATTTTCTCAGCAAACCCCTCGGTGCACTTGTCAGAAATTCCAATATTTATCATATCGAGTCTTTTAATTGTTATGATAAAGTAATATTCACGCAAAATGGCATATGTTACGATGATATCCCCATCAAAAAGGTAATATTATCTAAAAACTACGAAAAAGAGGCGAGTGAAACATATATTCCCAGACTTTTCGGCATAGGATACGCTCATTCATTCATTCATCCTCTCCCGTTCAGGTATAATTACCTGTGTCGAACAAATTGAATTGATCATTCGGCCCGTTCCTCATAAATATTACCTTGTTTAGGGTAATATGCTCCCATGAGATCGTTTGTTTTATCATTTATTTGTCGATCATTAAATTAGGGAAGATTATAAATGGCTTTGTAAATAGATATTGATAGCTTGTTTCGGTTATTGTAGGTTGAAATACTACTGTTTTGACAACTTGGTCCACATTACGTACATATATACTTATACCTAAGTTTTTAAATTATAGACACTTAAAAAAAATGTAAAAATAAAAATTCTGTCATATGTTTTCTTTCTTCAATAAGTTTTATTAAAAACGAAAAAAAATTATAATTCATCATAAATTATAATTATATATATTATAATATTTTATAATTCAAATTTCGTTTTTTTTATAAAATTCAAGATGCGATTGTTTGTAATGTTAAATCACATTACAAAATCTTTAGCATTTTTTTTAATTTTATTTATACTATACGTATATAGTCAGAATACTATATTTTTCAACGCAATACTTTTTTTTGCTCGCATTTATTACAAAAAATGCATTTTAAATATAAAATGTGATAAAATAAATAAATAATTAGGTGTTAGTAAGTATTCTGACAAGAGAAAAAATCGACTCACTCCATTAAAATTAGCAAATGCTATTGTGATTAATTTTGAAAATATGACATAGCGCTTTATTCCAAACTTTAATCAATTTTTATATTTGAACCAGTTTTTGTAATCCTATAATAATTTAGGGTTTTTGTGGAGATCATGAACACTATCAATGTCCAAATTTTCATCAGAATTTTGAAAAAAATCAATAATCAAATTAAAAATGGTCTGGCCAATCTTTACTAAAAACAAACCGATTCTCAACTCTCAACTGAAATTTTTCGAATGGTTTTTAAATTGTCAAAACCGGTACAGCCGTTTTAGAGAAAATTTTAAAACAAACGCTTAAATATACACATTAAACATAACTTCAAATTCCATTTATAGACTTGTTTGAATTTGTTAAAATATTAAATATATTTTACGAGTTTAGTAAAAATGACATGAACTTTAGAAAATATAATTTTTAGTTTTTAGGCATATGATTGCATCTACAAATATTGTCATTAACATTTTTTACATCACATTTTATTTAATGACTTTGATAATTTGTTTGCTAAGTATTTGTTAATATATTACATATAAACTTAAAAATTTAGTACAAATAAAATGAACTTGCGAAAATGCTATATTTAATTATTAGGAATACGATTATTTTATATAAAAATATGTAAATATGTTATAAAATTTTATTTAAATTTATTTTTTTATAGTTCCGCATAATTTTTTTAGTAATAAAAGACTGTACTTACAATTTTTGTTTAAAAGTCGGTTTGCTGTGTAGTATGTGATTTTTTATTAAAAATAAAACAATCGATAAAAATTGCCATAATATTTATAATTACTTTCTAATAAATATATAATTACATTTCAAATAAGCACGGTTTGTCGATTCAATTCATCATCATATTACTACAGGTATCAAAAAATTTGCAACTGCTTCGGTGTTTTAAAACTCTAATCGAGTATTTGCTTAGGATGTTTTAAAAATATTTTCTGATAGATATTTCTTATTATATTTAATGATCTGAGCAAACAGTCGAGATAAACCGAATTATTTAGGCAAGTGCGTTTCCTGTACAAAATTATGTAATAAACTTATTATCAGGTAGTTCAGCAGTTGTTACAGGTTCTTTTGTGATTTGATTTTGTGCCGTAAAAAGGGTGGTCCTTTGGATGATTTTCAGTCATGAAAGAACTGAATGCCCTGTTTAGAAAATATAATTATATAGTAATTATGAATGAATTAATTCATTATTATGTACAAATTTCATAATTATGAATGAATATTTTTAATTCATATCTTGTTTACATCATTGCATTGAGAATTAACTTGTTTTTAGCAAATATTATATATTACAATGAATATAATAAAGGATACAAATTCTTACTAAATTAAAAACAAATTCTAGTTATATCCATATATTTATGCTAGCTTTTTATATAAATATTTTTTATATCATGTAATGAAAACTTCGGGTTATAAAAAAAACTTAAAGTACATTAATGCAATTTATGGGCTCTTATTATTACTAATAACTAATATTTTATATTTAGTTTAATTTAACTTCTTATTGTACTAAATTAATAATTATTATTATTTAGTTATGCGCAATTTTGCATACTAAAATAAACTGTAATCTTTAACAAGTTCAAACCTGTTTATTTTAGAAAATATGATCATGTATCGAATTATGAAATTTTATTTATACTCATTGTATAAAAGCAGCAAAAAGTTATCAAAAATGTTAATATAGGTGTATTTCCAGAAATAGTAATTATTATATATAATTATTGTTATGATTAATTGTCGATTTCTAACCATTATTTTAAATGAAATATGTCTATATTATTTTTATATTTTCATTTTATATTATTTTTTAAATATCAATTTATACGTCACTAATTTTATATTTGTCATACATTAATCTCCCGATATATCTAATTACATTTTTTGAAATGTAAAATAAAGTGAAATATTGTATGGTAATAATTTATGTACTCTACAATAAAAATAAATACAATTATTTTGAGAAATATATTATATTATAAGTGACATAAAATTTATGAACTATGCATATAAATGAGTTTATGCTGGAAAAGTTTAAATATTATAATTATTTGTCTGAAATATATATCTTTCTTTAACTTAGGTTTTTTGTACATAAAATAATAATGTTTATTATGATAAAAATGAATACCGACTGATATTCTGATATAATAAAAAATAGTTCAAGATTTAAAATTTGTATTTTAATTTAATATATCACAAAGGCTTATAGAGAATACAGTCTTTTCTTGTCTAAATAAAAAAAAAATTAAATCAAAGTTTTAAATCACTTTCAACTTCAAATACAGGTAATCTGAGTTTTAAAAATAATATTAAAAGCAAAATTTTAATTAAATTAAATCTGACTGATGAGAATAAGCTTATGCAATTATGAAGTTTTATTATTATAATTATTTGCTAGAAATATATATCTTTCGCAAGATTAAATTTTTTATGCAAAAAATAAATGTAAATTCCTGTTTATTATGATGATCACGATTCATTCTGATAAAATAAAAAATCTATCATAATTTAAAAATTGTATTTTAAATATGTCACAAAGACTAATAGAGAATATTGTATTTTTTGATAAAAAAGAAGAATTTTAAATAAAAATTGATAACTTTCAAGTTCAAATATAATCTAAAATTTAAAAATAATATTAGAAGTAAAATTGTAATTAAATTAATTAGGACTGAGGAAAATGAGCTTATGCATTTGCTAATATTATAATATTATAATTATTTGCTAAAAATATAAATCTCTCGCAAGATTAAATTTTTTATGCATAGAATAATTGTAAAATATTGTTTATTATGATGATAATAAACTATTTTGAAAAAAATTAAAAATAATTTATGATTTAAAAATTGAATTTTAAAAAAATATATTACAAGTACTTTTAGAGAATATTGTATTTTCTGATTTTCTAAATAAATAAATGAAAAAGAAATAAATCAAACTTTAAAATAACTTTCCGGTTCGAATATAATTCAATATTGAACTATAATAATAAAAGTAAAAGCGTAAATAAATTAAATATGACTGAGGGATTTCATTTGTTGATGGTATATTTTTTATATAATACCATATTACATGGTATATAATACCTTTCTCGTGATAGGCAAAATTACGACCGTACTCGACACGTAAGTCTAAATCAGATTCAATAAAAAAGTTCACTTACGTTAAATAGTAATAGAAAAAAAAATCGTATAAGCTAAACATTTCAGAAATGATCATCACCCTTTTCCGAGTTCTAGACAAAGTTGTGACTATACTTGACGCTAAACACATCCGTCTCTTTCTGTAGAACTCGGAATGGCATTTACTATTCTTCCGAAGTCACAAAGAGCAAAAAGGTTTCCGAGCTCCCCTAAAAATCCGTTCGGCTGAGGGCTAAGGGCTCATGTATAGGAAGCCATCAAGCTATCCCATTGACTGAACGCAAAATCAACAAAGGGCGATCGTGGCAGGCTCCACCCAAAAGCTCTCGTCACTCTGCCAATGGCGTGAGCTTATTGACAAAAGCTCGCGGTTGAAAAGAGACGAGCTTAGTGCGATTCACGGCTATAAGAATGAATGAACGCTTTGGGGTAATTTCAGACGCATCCAGTTGATCTAGGTGTGGAGATAAACTTAACCAAATTTCGTTTGTTTTGGTTTCTGTTTGTTTTGGTTTTGTCGCCAGTGTTACAGTATGAATTATTTTGGTTCGGTTCTAAATGATATTACAGTGTAATTTGTACGAAATTTATTTGGAAACGAAAGTTTAGTGAAAGTAGTGATTTGTTTGAAGTTTGATAAAAAATATATTCAAGATGCAAGCCCAGGAGACGCCTACGAGTTACAATCACGTGGACCCCAGATTTAGCCAAATTAAAATGCCAGCCTCATCAAGTAAGTTGAAATAAATTTTAAAATCAACATAGTGTTAGATTATAATTTAGTACATTTGATCTACAATAAAAAGCTTCAAATAATAATCGAAACCGATTGATTTATTTGTTCGTAACTACTCTAAAAAAAATAAAAATATCTGTCGTACATGATTTAACTATTTATTTGAACTATATTTATGAGCTTATGTTTTTTTTTAAATATATATAAAAATTTTAATTTGTACGAGGTTGGAATTATGTACGCGTTTACCTGACGGAATGCTTGACGCAAAAAATGAATGCAATGTGATTTATTTGTTTGGAACTACTCTACAAAAATTAAAAATCTCTGTGATACATGATTAAACCATTTATCTGAACTATATTTATGAGCTTATGTTTTTAAAAAATATATATACAAATTTTAATTTGTACGAGGTTGAAATTTTGTACCCGTTTACCTGTCGGAATTTTTTTGCTAGACGCAAAAAATGAATGAAATTTTTTGTTCTGTTTTTGCGTACGGTGGCAAAACAAATCTAACTTGAGTTTTTTTTAAATTACTATTTTGATAGATTCTACAAACATCCATTTTTTTGTGTTATACGCTTTTTTCTCTAAATGCTTAATTATTTATTTAAAGTTGAAATGCACCTTTTACTTTGATAGGAAAATACGTCCTATGAATGATTTATTTTGTAAAGTTTTATGAATGACGGATTATTATTATTAATTTTCACTTCATCCCCTGTTGGTAATACTTTTAATAGTTTAGTAACGATAACTATTTTATATTTTCAAAAAATACAGAAACAATATAATTGCTGAAATTTTATATAATAAAAATAAGTAGGTTAAATTAGTTGTCATATAATAATATCGGTTTTAACGTATAGATGAGATGTGCTAATATGATTTGAACTTCTGTGGATTCAATGTATTTTTTAAAAACCTATCTATTCGGTTAATATAAATCCGGCTAGTAAAACTAATTATTAACTGCATTTTGTAAATATTTCTATATATAAATTATAATTATTCTAATCCATAATTACTATTATTTAATTAATTTTCTATCATTTTTATGAATGATACTCTACCATCCATAAAATGTGTTACGAATATTTACCTATTTAATTTTATTAAATTTACCTATTATATTCAATCGAAACGTTATGCAGGTAGCTTACAAAATTATCATAATCTGTTAATCCTATAAAATGCATTCTAACTCAATTGATATTATTCCAACAATTTTTCATTCTATATCTAATGTAATTAAAATTCAGTCGTTGCATGAATGAATTGAAATTTTAGTATTATATTGCGATCAAAATTTCTTTACCTGATTCAGTTCAAAACCGGTATATAAAACTATTTTGATTTGTACCATATTTTAAATGCCGTCGCAAAATGCATATAAAGGATGATTTTTATGTCTAATTGCAAATAATAAGTATTATTATGATGGCACTTATTTTTGCTATAATTATATTTCTGTACCAAAATTCACGAAAAATGTTAATATTAGTTAGTGTAATTAAATCCGAATTTTTAAAGCTTATTGATGTCCATTATATTCGAAGTATTATAAAACTATAGTAAATGTTTGTTAAAAAAGACCACAAACGATAATCTTCATATTATCTTGTTTCTTTCGGATTCTGACAAGCAAGTATCTATCGCGAATTTGGATTTTCCCAGTGTCTAGACACATTCAAATTTTATATATTTAAAACCATTTGTAAATAGTAAAGCAATAATTTGTATACACTCAGTCTCTTTGTTATACTTAACACTATATTTTGGTCCTGCTTTTTATGACGTTTTTTAAGACAAGTGTTTGACCTGAAAACCCTACTGAGAAATTTACTACAACTTCACTTTTGAAACTATCGCTTTTATTTATTTATTGCCTGTTTTGTCATATTTTCTTATTCAAAAGCATTTTTCTTTTCATAACGTGCATTTGATAGCTATTCGCTTTATGTCTTTTTAGAATAAAAATTCTGTAATTTAACAACTTTGTATGGATTTATTTATTGTTTGAAATAAATACTTATTGTATCCCGAAGTCCTTAACCAGCAGCTTATAGAACATATGAGAGTTCTGATTGCTGTTCAAACAATAAATAAAAAAAAAATTGTATCCCGAACAATAAAGCAAACTTGTAACATACATATTTATATTCATAATATTTTATAATTTAGGAGCCAACTCTTGGATGAAATAGAAATGTTTTATAATGCGATGTTACAGGTCTATATTTGTATGAGTTGTAGGTAACGAGCCATCAAAAAGTTATGTATTTGTTGTGCGATCAGACCTTTTACCCTTAAAATCTAACCTACAAAACGCACATCCATGAAATAACAATTTTATCATATGTGCAACTTTCTGATAAAACATATATAAAATTCGGTTTTATGTGTAAAACGCCTGGTCGCACAGCAAATACTTTTTGCAGTTTGTTACTACTAACTCATACGAATATAGACCCATAACACATTTTTATTTCATTCAAGAATTGACATTTAAATATTTTTTTTTGCAATAAAATTTTATAATCCAGTTATCAGTAAATTTCTCTATTTGAAATTTATTATCATCAGTAGTGTCTGTGCCAATCAGTTCGGGTCAAATTATTTGTACACGTAAATTCAACCCTCGGTACAACTTATCAAATAGAATATTTTATTATCTATCATACCTCTGCTTGTCGGTAATTCATTCAGGGGGTGCTGTAGCGTGACCTATGGCCATTATAAATGAAATCCATATAACCTTTCTACATGACAACCCTAATTGTAACAGATAAAAAAGCCGACGTTTCGGAAAAACTTGCGCGTCTGTTGTGAACCGGAAAAGAAGCGCCGAAACACGCAAGATAGGAAATACACCTGTGCATATATATTTGATACATTTTTACTTGATATACGTATTTATCTATATGGTATCATTATTGTGTCATCATTTTTCCACCCCATGTGCTGACGATAACAGTCCAACCCTAGTTGGACAGAGGATATATGAAACGACGTTTTCAGCATACACAAGTTTAAGTGATAACGGTTTAATGATAATTTGGAAAATTTATTAATTATTATTTTTATTATTTTTCAAGCAAGTGTTGTTTAGTTTTCGTATTATATATAAACACGTAACAGGGTACCATCAAACCTGGACGTCCAAGTACTGGATTGGCATTCGATTTAGACATCCTAAGCACGACCAAAAATTTTCTGGTATTTCATATAGGTGCAGATATTAAAAAATATTATGCATAGCATAATAATTTGACTACTAAATATTTCAAGGCACTCTTCTACAAATTCCTGAGTAGCTCTATTTACAAAACTGCAAAGTCATTCCATCCCTCGTCATATTTCCATATCTTTTGCGATCGCAGTAGTTCATTCAAAAATGTTGCTCTTTTCTTGAAAATTCCCGTTCATTCATAAGAAATGAATTTAAAATCTGATACCCCGCATGTCACTTTAGTTTTATAACAAATAATATTGATATGCATTTTAACTCTGCGTCTACGCCCTCCTTCATTGAATACATGTCAACTAAAGGGCAGAGTGTTTAGTATTAGTTTCTGTTTCCGTATCGCCCTTCAAAAGACTCACTTTCATAGGTGTATTATTACATGCATTTTATTATTATTATTTTTGCTCATATATAGAGTGTGGTCTAATAAAGAGTTCTACAAAGAACAGGAAATGAATGTTCTTTTAGCAGTTCGCAATTTGAATTAAACCAATAGCTCAAAAAGCATTTGATTCTCCACCGTCATAACGAAGGGACATATTTAATATATGGGAAGAATGCGAAACAACTAATTTTTTTTTTGCTCGAATCTGAACTGCGCACTTCACGTTTGGTGAATAATTCTATATATTTAACTTCTTTATAATTGTTCATTTTTTGCACATTTATATATGTACATGCAAAATACATACACAATTTAATATATCACATATTTAAATACATGAATATATTTTAATAGTTATAATATTTTTTCATACATATTGTCATGTATTTTAAATTAATAAATATTTCAGAATTTATATTAAAATTAAATAATCTAAATTATTTGTTAAATTAGAATAACCGTGTAAATAACAGTTGATTTATATTTTTCGTGCGCACAAGATTAGCTTTGACTGATTAATGCACCAATTAGTGTTTTTATTGATTGACTGATTAATTAAATTAGTGTTTCTTTACATACAAAATTATTTTTTAAATTTATTTCTATATTGATTTTTTCTTACCTTTCTAGGTCGAATTTTATACGACATCCCCTGCCGAGTTTGCCGCGATCACTCTTCTGGTAAACATTACGGAATCTTCGCTTGTGATGGCTGCGCAGGATTCTTCAAGAGATCCATCCGAAGAAATAGAAAATATGCCTGCAAAGCTAAAACTGAAGGAGCATGTGTTGTCGACAAGACTCACAGAAATCAGTGTCGTGCATGCAGACTGGCTAAATGCGTCGAAGCTGGCATGAATAAAGATGGTAAGGATAATTAAAATTTATTATTTAAATTTTAAAGTTTATGAGTATTAAGGTGATCAACAACAGTGTTATTTAGATTTCTTGTGCTGTATTATATAACTGGAAGCACAAAGCTAATCTACATCAAATATGATTTTCTTAATAAACGTTACATTAATATCTTTATTTACTATGATATACCAGAATATTTACATTTTTTTTTCTTCTAGCCGTGCAACACGAACGTGGTCCCCGCAACTCCACTCTACGCCGACAAATGGCTTTGTACTTCAAGGATCCCAGTGATATCCGTGCCGATCTTCTTCTTACTCAAGCACCACCAAATCCCATCCTACAACATCACCATCACCACATCCATCACAATCCGCATCATCAAACAGTCCTGGACTTAGCTTTGCCAAAGCCTGTACCCAACAGCCCACCAATAATCGCGCCATTCACCATGCCTCATCAACCTACTGCCTTGGTTCCACCTAGTGCTGAACAAATTTGCGAGTCTGCTGCCACTTTACTGCTGATGAATGTTAAATGGGCGAAAAATGTGCCAGCTTTTGCCTCGTTAGCAATGCCTGATCAATTGTTGCTAATTGAAGATAGCTGGAGGGAATTGTTCATTTTGGGAGCCGCACACCTCTTGCCACCTATTGACTTGGTGCAACTTCTTCACGCTAGCGGTAGCCCAATTATTAAGGATTGTGATAAGTCATTGGCTCTGCTGCATGAAGTTAAAGTTTTCCAGGTTAGTTGAAAAAAATATCAATCTGCTTATAATTTTGAATCGAGTTTGTCAATTACATTATTTAATTCAAAGTGTTAAAGTATTTATTTTTCAAAATTTATTTATTAACCTTTATTATCTTCTTTTTAGGAAACTTTGGCCCGCTTTGCCCAAATGCGCGTTGATCCACACGAGTTCTCATGCCTCCGTGCCATCGTGCTCTTCAAAACCTCTGTCGATTCATCAAGCAGTTCAAGTTCTTCAAGCAGCAGCAGCAGCACTGGTGGTAGCCCAAGCTCCAGTGATACGGAACCACCTCGTGCCCTTCAGAATGGTTCCGCCGTGGCCGCCCTCCAGGATCATACTCAGCTCACCTTGAACAAATATATTGCCACTGCATATGCTGGTCAGCCTCTGAGATTCGGAAAATTGCTGCTTCTTTTGCCAGTTCTTAGAAGTGTATCTGGCCATACCATCGAAGAGCTTTTCTTCAGGCGTACCATTGGTAATATACCAATCGAGAAAATCATTTGTGATATGTATAAGGCTGAGACCTACCTCACGGGATCTTACTGCTGATGTTTGCTGAAGGTATGCAGCCGATATAATATATGCGTTGTAAGTCAAATAACAAAAATATTTACACTCTGTTTGTTATTTGTTGCTATTTATTGCACAATGCTCAATTACTTTGATTTATGTCCATCATCTAAATTGTTATTTTTCTTACTCCGCACGCATTATATCGACATTAGACAAAATTTTGGCTTTAAGTACAGGATGCATAAGTCAAAAAATCGCGTATTAAAGACTGACGGACTCAAATATCTTTTGAGTTATATATTTAAGATAAAATTTTATATGTATTACGATGTTTTATATGTCAGAGACGTAAATTTTATCGACCACACAGTTGTTGAACTGTTTGTTATTTGTTGTATATATTGTATATTTATTGTAAATATTGTATATTTATTGTATATATTGTATAATTGTTGTATATATTTGTAAATTGTTGTATATATTTTATTAAAATAGTTTATTTAGATTAAGTATAGTATTTTTACGCACCATAAGCTGGCAACTGTATATAAAAACAATTTGATTATTGTAAGAACACTAGAATAACCTGAATGCCTTAAATGATACAATAAAAGTCCTGCCAAATACGCAGGCATTTCTGTGATTTTAAGTAATAAGAAAACAATCACAACTGCAATATACTCTGATTATAAATAATTTGATTACAATAACATGAAAATGTAATAAAATGTATATTTTGATATTGACAAAAATGTCTTGCCATTCAAGTATTATTAGCTTATAGATATATTCATATATTTTATACCAAAATATAATGACACAGATGTATATATAGATATGTTTTACAAAATCGATGCAAATATTGTCATCTTATGATATATTAAATAAATCGTTTTATGAAGAAATAATAGCTGCGGAGTTTACTTCTTTAGAAACTTTAGAAATCAAATGTATGATACAATTCTTGCTAAATTACAGGTAGCACATAAATTATAAAGTAAAATGACTATTTTTTTTTCAAACTGCAAATATTTATCTAAAGCTTATGAACAGATTCTAATACTACATAATTTGATCAATGTATATCGTCTTCTATCCTTGATGTAGCTAATTAAATGATCAAAATAGTCAATCAGTTAAAAAAATATCAGGATTTCTCACAGTTGTATTTTATTTTTGGTAATGTTAGTGTTATATTTATCCCAATTATTCAATATATACACAATAAAGAAAATACATTTTCCATCAAAATATATGTATTTTTATAAAAATCTGAAATCCTATAAATATATATTTAATACATCGATGATACCTTATTGCATTCATAAGTATAAATATATACTCATACAAAAATATTTTTCAATAATACATAATCATGACATAGATATACTCATAACATAAATTATATTTTGAAAACAATGCTTCCCTAAATAGAAAATTATACGTCGGTATTTTAGACGGTGGGCGATGATGTATAAAATACGCTTAATGATGCGTAGTCATGATAAATCCCTATAGGATTTTACATGATAATATGTTTTGTGTGAATGAAATATTAATATAAATATAATAATGAAATATTTTAAATTTAATTCAACAGTTTTTAATATTTCAAATAAATTTTATATTTTAAATTACGTGATATAAAAAGAAAACTATATTATTTAATTGCATTGTAACAGATCGTGCTCCTATTAGTGGTTGAACTTTTATATATATACTGAAATTTTGGCATCTATAAAAAACATAATAATTATTTAAGGTATAATTAGGGCAACAAATTTTTTTTTTGAAAATATTTCAATTCAACCATAAGATATAGGAAATATGTATCCACTCCCTGATGTTTTATCAGATTAGCAAATGATATATTTTATCATTCCCAAGATTCTAAGAATATAGGTTCAATGGCCAAATGATGCAAATCAAAAGCCAAAATCAAGTTAAAAAAGTCAATTAAATTTGTGAACAGTATTTTGTAAATTTTTGGTTTAAGTGTAATGGTTAGGCCCACGGATTCGTGTGGACGGCGTCGTGACTACGAATCTGACATCGTGCAGTAGTGATATCCATTTTCACTTAAAAATATTGATCAAAAATATGTTTCCAATTGAAAACATAAATCGGGCACTGTGGTGTGAAATGGCAATGGGGAATCTGTCATACTATTTTTTCCTTGAGTTGAAGTTTAACTCAACTCACAGACCTACTTTAGGGCAGTATTATCCATTATTATAGTTTAAAAGTACGTAGATTGTATTAAAATATACCAATTTTTATATTATCTCATTTATCTAAAGTAACAACAAATATTTGCATTATATAAACTTTGTTTTTTAAAGAATAGCACTTACACAGAGAATATATAGAAAATCACTAAAATTAAAATATATAATTTAAGTACTAGGTAATTAACTTTCCGAAGGAGAAGTTTATGTTTTCATAAAAAAATACGATGCTTTAATTTTTTTGTTTAGTGGTTATTTGATGATAATTTTTTTTAATTTTGGAATTCGCACAATACTAACTTTATTTGTGATTATATAAAATTAATATATCTGAACAAATAATGAAAGATTGATTGCAAAAAAATGAATTACATCTGTGTTATTCAGTTATATAGATGAATTATTTATTTATTTAACACTAATCAGCTATATACTGTTATATTATATAGTAAAATAATAAAACTAAGGAACCAATTCTCTGATAAAATAGAAATCTCATGGTAATGGTATTTTGCGGGTCTATCTACGTATGACTTGGTTATACAATTTTTTAATGAGCTATGTGTTTGCTGTGCGATTAGGCGTTTTACACATAAAACCTAACCTACAAAACCAACAAACGTCAAATAACAATTTTATCATAAGTGCAATTTTCTGAGGTGTCCTTGTTAACGCATACGTGAAGTTAGGTTTCATGTGCAAAACGCTTGATCGCCACACAAATACTTAGCTTTTAGTCAGTTTGTTACCACCAACTCATACGAAGATAGACCCGTAACATAGCATTACTATAACATTTCTATTTTATCCGAGAATTAGTCCATCAGATTTATGTGCATATTCATATACGCATATATACATAGATTTGTGCAGACATATAAATAAACATACAGTCACATAAACATACACACGTACACACAGGAGGTCCAAGGGTCCTCGTCCCATATGTATGTAAACTCATACACACTAGTAACACCAACAAATTATATTTATTCTTTTTAACTATATTAATGAAGGTATGCATTAAAATTACTTTTTATATTTTACGTACATCAATATATTTGCTCATACGGTTCTCACACGTAAAATGACTTATTATTATGGACTACACACCTACGTATCTTTTAGTAGATCTAAGTTTACACTTTTTAGTTATGCCAAAAACTATCTGACAAATATGCCTCTGCTCGAATTTTTTATCCGGTTGTCGGTATGTAGTAAGCCCAGCCGACAAGGGGATGAAATAAGGTGTACAATGAAAAACCATCGGGTAATTACCCTTAAAAGGTTCGGAGATTAAACGCAGTTAGACTCGTAATGTCCATAACATGTACGACTTATTTTGTTGTACTGAGCGTTTGCGCATATTTTTTTCTTTAATATTGCGAAAGGCAAGTCACAAAACGGATTCATTATTCTACCTGGTACGTAAAAATACCAAATGTTTTTATTTAATCTACATATGAAAACATATTCACAATAGGGTATAATACCTTGATTAATGTGAAGAAAATCATTTTAACTATTGTTCTTGTAAATGACTCGAATATAAATGAATAATAGTTTAATCATTTGGAATTTTATGTAAATTGATGTAATTGCTGATATATATATATATATATATATATATATATATATATATACTAGGGTGGTCCTTAATATAGACATTTTCGAATTTCCTTGTTTCCAAGGGCTCAAATGGTTCCAAATTGATAAAAAACTATTCTTTCAAAGTTTTAGCTCTTAATATTGTCTTTTAGATAAAGCGCAACTCAATCAAAGTTTTGTATGGAAATCTTGTAATTTTATAAACTTTGTAAAATATTTTTTAAAACTTGTTAGTTTTTAACTTGGAATTTTTAAAAGATTAAGTATAATTTAAAGTTTTTACACAATTTTTGTTATATTTTTTATTAACATATATAACACAAACATTTTCGAAAATTAAAGTAAAATATTAAGAAATGATTCTTTTTAATATTAAGTATTTTAGGATGAAAGCAATACCATTTGTCAAAATATGCGTGTATTATAAAACCTGATTTTTACTCCTCTCTGTGTGGATTTGCAAGTAATGAGTTCAGCTTTAACAGTAAACTTTATTCTAATGTAAGAACTAGCTGTAAGTGGAATTCTGTCTTGAGGCAATTAAGGCATCGTGCCTTAAGGCAAATTGCTGGAACTTCCCGTACCAAAAATTATTATTTTTTTAAAAACGATTAACATTTTTGAAAAAAAATTACTTTAAAAAAATAAGATTTTTGAGAAACTATAAATTGGACAAAAAATTACTTTTTTTTAAAATTATTTTTAATTTTTTTTTTGTTTTTTTTTTTGAAAAAATTTTTTTCTTTATTTTGACATATTGTGGAAGATCTGAACTTTTTTTCAAAGCAATCGTACTGCTTTAACTGCATAGGGACAAAATATAAAGCCCGTAAGCGCCGCGTCGCTGTCTAACGCATAAGCATTGGTACGGAACCCATAGGAATGTTAACAAAATGTATACTTATTGTTAAAATCTCTATAAAATATCTGATAATTTGATGTGCATATGTCTAATGATCATTTTTGACCGCCAAATGGCTCATTTTTTTACTTTTTCCTCCATATCTCCGAAACCGCTAGACCTACCTTCATGAAAATTTTATCGATTCTTCATCTTGTCAATACAAGTGAAATGTTTTTTGAGTTATTGAAATCGGACGCTCCGTTCTCTTAAAAACTGAGTTACCGTTTTCAGCACTTTTTGCCCCGTATCTTCGGAACGGCTAGACCTGCCTTCGCCAAAAACTAATCAGCACGTCTCCTTATCAATACGAATCGAATGTTTTTTGAATTATTCAAATCGGTTAATCCGTGTTCTCGAAATCGTCGACGAAAATTTGTATCCGCACATACATACACACACGTACATACATACACACACACATACACACACACACACACACACACATACATCCATTTTTTCTAAGGTATGCCAAAATGTTCAGAAACCTTTGAAACGTAAAGATATATAAAAATTTTCATTTTCGATTTTTTTGCGATTACTATAACTTGCCCTGCGGGAAGTTAATAATTATAATCATAAAATTCACATTAATTTTCAAATTCTATCCAGTAATTGTATTGTTCAATTCAGGCGTACAAATAAAAATAAAATTTTAAATTTCCCAGTACGATTCGTAAATTAATAAAAAGGTTGTTCCATCAATAGTTCACGAAGTACGTTAGAATTTGGTAGAGATGTTGCACATAAGATCATCACGCATCAATGTAGCTATAAAGAAATCACGTACAGGATAATTGAAATATTTTTC
Source organism: Ctenocephalides felis (assembly GCF_003426905.1). Classification (NCBI taxonomy): domain Eukaryota; kingdom Metazoa; phylum Arthropoda; class Insecta; order Siphonaptera; family Pulicidae; genus Ctenocephalides; species Ctenocephalides felis. Next base: position 39,274,192 of record NW_020538040.1, on the reverse strand, counting down.
TGCTGCCCTAAATCCCAAAGTATGAAGCCAAACAATGAAAATTCATTCGTCTGTGAAATGATTCTGAGGTTTAGCCTCTATTGTAGCGCGCCGAAATAATATCAAAGAGTCTTTGTGAAAAAATTTAACCTAGTTTAAAATTGGTTGAACATCCTCCAACAAAACCAGTAACAAAAACATTCATTCGTAAAATTATGGTTCTGACACATAATTGGGTGTAATTGACACATATTAATATCATTAAAATAGTATTATAATATGTGGAAATAGTTTGCTAATCTTCTAGTTTGCGGACAACGATTTAATATGATGCTAAGAAAATCTACATGAGTCATGTCAGACATATAAGTCTTATATTAAAGTCATACTTTCAATATGACATGATCGGTTTGTCATTGTAATTAGCATTTAGAAATGAACCTTCATTAGAGAAATGAAGTAATTACTGATTAATAAATTCTATATTTGTTCACACAGTGGATTGTGTTAAACAACGCCTAAAAAAATATTGTTTACGCAACTTCACTCATCATGTAATAATTGTGTTGGAAAAACTTCACGTAATTAAAATTAGCATACATTCATTGACTGCTTGTATTTTTTTTTACTTTCTCGCTGGCGATATAATCTCATTCTTTGAACAGCTGTGATATCTGTCTTGCTTAAAAAATAGTTTCCATTTTAATAACTTCAAAGATTTATAGAAACTACAAATAATATAGAAATAATTTATAATCAATAAACTTATGTTTAGTTCACGGAACAAATGTTTAATTTGTTTCATTATTTTCAAGAAACAGGGTAAAATATTATTTTGATTCAGGCATTTTTCATTAAATCAAGATTTGTACTACGATGTAACTTTAAAATGTTTATTTATCTATGCCGATGTCCTTGTTGATATCGGTACGCATACAACGTTGATGCCGGTACGCATACAACAACAGATCTCTTTTCACATATACGACGATTAATCACAATCGACCCGTATAGTAATGATATAATCGAGAGCGAATAACGAATCATTGGCCCTTGACCCAGCCGTAACGCACTTCCGTTGTGTTTGTACAGATTTACACTCTAGTCGCGTCTAAAGAAGTTTTACTCCAAAAATAAATAGCATATTTCAGAATAACATCTCAATACCATCTCAACGAATTTGTTATTAAATAATGCCGTTAGGCCGCATAAAAGCTGGAAAATGTGATAATTGCTTTATCCAAATTAAGCATTATTTGAATTTTTTTATCATATGAAATATATAGTAAGAAATAACACGGTAGAAATCGATATGCGAGGGGTTAGTGTCATTTTGCTTGAAATCAAGTGACACATGAAATTCTTCTGAAAATATTCAAGTTAATCAGACTTCTAAAAATATTCAAGCAAAATTTCAGAACTGGCAAATAATTATTAATTTTATAAAATAATTTTTAACCTTAAGAAGTATTTTTCGGTCAATTTTCGTCAATAAGACTATTAAAATATGACGAGATATACAATCAACCCCACAGTTCTTAAATTATTTGAATTGAACAATAAAAATTAACTAAGAAGTTAATTAAGAAGTATTTGTTTACCTGACATTTGCGCAATACTTTTTTCTATATATTTAGATACGTTTACAACTATCCACGTGTGTTAAGGATATCCAGTAAGTCTATTGGCTAAAAATGTACTATTTGACATATATAAATAAAATGCACAGTAGCATTTTTTTCTGCAAAATTCTAATCAACACAATTGATATATTTCATATAAATTCCTTCAACATTAAATTTCAACTGTGAGTTATTCAAAAGAAGATGCAGCTTGTCTTTATGAGAAATGTATGCATGTATCTACATAAGTGCATAAAAATTCATATATCTGCATGTAAGTTAATTTTGAATTTGGCGCGTGAACAAAGTCAAAATTAAAAAATATCTACTGCAATTTTTATAAAATCCGTCAGTAAAAATATAAAATCCGTCAATAATAATTAATTTACCACTTCAACCTGTTCGATGTAGTGATCTAACTTCAACCTAAATTTAATTGACTTATTTTTCTTTTAAAATAGTAAATTCAAATTTGGTGCACAATTATCATGAATATAATATGCACGACCTTCATACGTAACTGATATCATTACGACACAATACTTCTTTTGGCAGTCGAGCAGCAGAGTGATTATTATTAATTTGTGCCTTGATACAGTAACAGTTACAATATTTGTGTAATATTTTGTGTGTGTGATATATAGAAAATGCTGAATGGTAAGTTGATAGTATAGTACTTAATATTAAATAGTTTTATCGGGGTTTTTAAAATGAATAACTCATATGTGCATTATGAAAACAACAACCGAATAAAATGTTCTTACTGTCAATTTCAAGGGGAAGGGCATGCATTGACAAAAATTACAGCCGCTCTTGCATCTACAAACATTGGAAAAAATATAAATTACCATATATTGCAATATTATATGCAATTCTTTCGTTAATTCTAATTATTATAAGACATTATTCGAGTTATAAATAATTAATAAATTATTATGTTATGTAATCGAATATTGGTTGGCAAATAAATATGGCGGCGAATAAATATCACCTATTGTTTGGCATTATCGACATATTTAAATGAGCGTGTTTTCAATTATAACTTATCGTAAGTTAAATTTTAAATTGCGTTCACCTGTTATTAAAATATATTTTAATTTTTAATGATTTTTTTTTAAATAGTCATAAAATATGCTTTAATATATTAAGCTAAGGTGTATTATGTAAAAATTGCTGGAACTTCCCAAAAATTAAATTTTTTAAAATGATTTTTATTTTAAACTTTGAAAAATTTTTATTTTTAATTTTAAAAAATGAATTTTTGGAAAATTTTTTTTTATTCTGAAATATTTTGGAAATTTTGAACTTTTTTTCAATGCAAACGCACTGCTCTAGCTGCATAGAAACGAAATATCGAAGCGCGTAAGCGCCGCGTCGCCGTCTAACGAACAAACGTTACGGAACCCATAGAAATGTGAACAAAATTCATACACATTATTAAAATCTCCATAAAATATCTGATAATTTGATGTGCATATGTCTGATGATTATTCGTGACCCCCAAATGGCTTCCTTTTTAACTTCCCGTAGGGTAAGTTATTGTAATGGGCCGAAAATCGGAATTGAAATTTTTTACATTTTTCGACGTTTTGAAGGTTTCTGAACATTTTGGCATACTTGAGAAAAAATGGATGTGTGTGTGTGTGTGTGTGTGTGTGTGTGTATGTATGTATGTATGGATACAAATTTTCGCCCACGTTTTCGGGCGTACGGATCAACCGATTTGAATGGTTTAAAAAACATTCGATTCCTATTGATAAGGAGATGTGCTGATTCGTTTTTGGCAAATGCAGGTCCAGCAGTTACGGAGATACGGAGCAAAGAGTGCAGAATATAGAAATCGAGTTTTTGAGAGAACGGAGCATCCGATTTGAATGATCTAAAAAACATTCAATTAGTAATGATTGGGAGAAGGGGTTATTAATTTTTCGCAAAGGCAGGCCTAGCCATTTCGGAGATACAAAGCTAAATGTACAAAAAATGGCAGTTTTTGAGAGAACTAAGCGTCCGATTCAATTGATTCAAAGAACTTTCTGCTTGTCTTAACAAAATAATTGATTTTGGATTTCTTTTTTTTTTTTTTTTTTAATTTTTTGTATATCGAAAATAATTCAGATTTTATTTTTAATTCTGACTATAGTTCTAATATACTTTAAACAAATAATTTCAACTCTGCAATTCAGTTTATATAATTCTTATAAATATTAGACAATGTTACAATATTTATAATAATCTATTTGAAAACATTCAATATTCCTCGAACATTTTGTTACGGTAGGGGAAGTTCCAGCAATTTGCCTTAAGGCACGATGCCACCCACCCCACTAGTTTCACATTTTTTTACTAGATCAGACGCTCCGTTCTCTTAAAAACTGAGTTACCGTTTTTGGCACTTTTTGCCCTGTATCTTCGGAACGGCTAGACCTGGCTTTGCAAAAAACTAATCAGCACGTCTCCTTATCAATTCGAATAGAATGTTCTTAGAATTATTCAAATCGGTTCACCGGTGTTCCCGAAATCGTCGACGAAAAATTTGGATCTGCACACACACAAACACGCGCGCGCGCACACACACACATACATTCATTTTGGCATTCTAAAGTATGCCAAAATGTTCAGAATCCTTTGAAACGGAAAGATATATAAAAATTTTCATTTTCGATTTTTGTTGCGATTATTATATCATACCCTATGGGAAGTTAAAAATTCATCAAACAATGGTGAGACAACCGTTGGGTTGCCTTCAGAAAAATGACGTAGTTAGTAAACTCAGATCATTTTAATAACTTGTAGTAGGACCCTTAAGTTTTGATCGCTTTTCGAATAAATAAAAAGATATATATATATATATATATATATATATATATATATATATATAGTTACATATGTATATATATATATATGTAAATATTGTTTTTCATACGTGTTTCAATGCGTAAATTTTAAGCGTGCTGTCTTGTGTAGACAGTGTCGTGAGTTAGAATTCCCGCTCTGGATAACCTGATATCATGCAGTAGTGATATCAATTTTTACTAAAAATATAGCTGAGAAATATGTTCTCAATTGAAAATAATCCCATTTTGTGCACTGCGGTGTGAAATGGCAATGAGAAATTTGTCACACTATGCTTCCCTGAATCGAGTTGGAGTTTAACTCAGATCATGTACCTACCCTAGCGCAAAACTACCCTTTAATATTATTATGTATATATATATATACGAGTATATATATATATATATAATATTTTATCGGTCAGCCTATTATCAGGATAGTAAACTCTAATAATGACCCTGGCCATTTCTGCAAGAAAATATCATCATTATTACACTATTTAATTCCTTTTCGCACACCGAAAACATTCGAGCCGCCAGCAGATGCTCCATGGAATAAGGTACACAATAATAAAGGAGTCTTATTTTTTTGGCTTTTGTGAGCAAAAACGTAAACGGCAACTGAATAATACATATTCATTGACAAATTGGCATGCATTGTTGGCCTGGGACCTAATAGACTCACCAGAATAATAAGGTGCACTGGTAAAAAGGTCTATTAAATAGAGATTTGTCAAAATGTCAAAAAATGCTTTTAGGGATATTTTTTTTTAACTTTATCGGAAGAAAAAACAGTTTTATTTAGTTTGGAGTTTATTAAATTATATATGTATATTTTATACACATATATACTCTTATACTCATAATCCATAATCAATTTTGTAAATTGTGTGCATTTCTAAACATTTTTATGAAAAAAATTGTATTTAATGTATTGTTTAAACTTTTTTAACTTTTAAAGGAATAGTTTATTTTTGCCAAAAACATCATTTTTGTATCTTTATGTATTCTCGACGTTTCAAGTCCTTTCGAATCCTTTTATACCAAAATAGGAAAAAAAATATGCGTGTATATGAGCCAAAATTTGACTTTCGTCGACGTATTTTTAAAAACGATTGCACTGTTTTCATTAAAAATTCTGAACCAATTTTGAAAATACAAGAACTGTTTGAAAGATATTAGTTGGGAATCATGCTAATTAGTTTCTAATATAGATGGGCCGGACCATTTCTTTGTAATTGTTGTTTTGTTTTAATATTCTAATTAGACTTTCTAAGCAATTGGTATTCCTATAAATCATTCATAATTTAATTTATAGATTTCTTATTGGTTAAGTCAATTGCTGCACATCGGGTTGTTCATGCAACTACCTTAGGGCAAAATGCCACTTATACTTATTGTTAGTCTTTATTTATTTTTAATATTATTGCCATGGGAGTTAAATGAAAATTGAAAAAAAAGAATATTAACAATTATATATTCATGCTTCATGATATTAATTTACTTATAATCAGGTACATACAGAACAACTAGAATTTTCCTATGGATTGAAAATTAAAAAAACTGCTGCTTATGATGATGAACGTTCTCAAAGCTAATATATTAAAGTAGTTACTAATTTTTTTACACTTTTTATAAATAAATTAGTATTATGGTGTATGATTTAGCTACTGTGAATAGAACATCCAAAATAACAAATATCTTTGTAATTTATGCATACTACCTGTAAAATTATAACGCATATCAGGCGATTACATTTTACTCCCATTACTTTATTTTATTAAAAATATTTATTTTATTTAGTAATTTAATTTTTAGATTGTTCTTTATATTTTACCTATCTTACATAAACATAGCTGCAACTGCAATTCATTTTGTCTCAATATCATATTTATAAGCTTAAGCCAGCTGGTACTATTTAAGTATCTTAACCAGCAGGTAGTCCTTCGAGTGCTTCGCAAACCATTAAGCAAAGCGTTTGTACTGTTTTATCGTAACAACTTATCAAATTCTTGTTCAAATATCTGAATTGGTAAGAGTACAGTACATAAGACCTTATATTAGTTTTATCAAAACCCATTGTGAATTTTGTCACAGGAAGCCTTGGAGGTGTAACCGATTATTTGAAGTTGTGATTAAAATGAAGCATTTCATTTCTTTATGTTTCTGCGAATAGATATATTTGTAGATTTTTTTTACCTCTGTATTTTGTGGGAATAAACATACTATATTTGATTTGGTTTTGATTTAGAATGGAATATCTGTATATTTAGATTTAGGAGTTGATAGTCACGTTAGTTGTCTTTGCTATCGTCAAAATTTTAACTTTGGACAGACCTCACGTAAGTGATATGGAAGTGACATCAGAAAGTTTTACTTATGATAAAATAGCTATTTGATATTTGAGTCATTTAGAGATTAGGTTTTATGTGTGAAACGATCGGTCTAACGGCAAAGACAAAGACATAGCTTTTTGACAGTTTGTGACTCATACTCATACGATAATGGACCCGTAATATAACATTTTTATTTTATCTGAGAATTGCCCCCTTAATAATCCGACTCAAACTAAACATTGGGTTTATCGTGGTTTGGTAGTTAGAGCTATGTGCTTTCAATCAAAAGTTCCAGATCTGATACCCGCCTCGGACTGCCTGATGTCAAGCAGTATCGACATTGGTTTTTATTTGAAAATATAGATTATATTTTCTTTTAAATTTTGTTGTTATTCAAATAATATATTCATCAAAAAGGGATAGACAAAATGGTGACTTTGTTATCTATAATGATAAGTCATTAAGAAGTCATCACAACGAGCTTACATGAATTTAGTTCTGATTGGTTAATAAAAAAAATAGACATTGCACCAATTATAATAAACATGAGAACATACATGTCGATGATAAGCTTACAACTTTATTTTATATCCTGGCTTCGAGTAATCCATCCAAAATTCATTCTATTAATACGTCTGCAAGAACAAGCAGCATTCTAAAAGAGTGCCGCTGACCGTGAGCAGCAGGCGGTGTGTTTGAATTCCCGAATCGGAAGGATAAAAAATCGACTCCTCTTCAAAAAATCATTCGCTCCGTTGAGTTGACAACGAGATACAACATGAAAATGTTGTATCTTGTATTTTTTCTCAAACCAAAACCACTCGATCCATATGGATCCGTGCAAATGATCGCCTAGATTTTCACATGGAATCACAAAGGTGTATTAATTACTCTGCGGCATACCTGCTTATAAAAATTGAATGGTGGAGTAAGAGGATGTTCATTTTGAATATACTCAATTTACATATGGCATGCTAATATGCGAAAGCTGAATGGCTAATTGCAGGATTCACTTCCCTAAGGAGAAATTTATGTATTTGCAAGAAAATCCGATTTGCTGCTAATTTTATGCATTCTTGGCGTTTTAACTTATTCTGAATCATTTGACATCAAAGTTTTGATTTGTGTGTATGAGTATGTGAGTCATAATTTTATCCCTCGTCGGCTTTTCCTCAAAAACCGATTTTGACAAAACTTTTTATAATAATAATTCACGGTCTTCTTGAACGTGCTGAATTACTATAGGCTTATGAAGAGTGGTTAATTATAAAAATTCATCAAAGTTTAGAATAATGGACAGCGTTTTAGTGATATGATTCAAAATTTGATTTTTTCTCGACGTTTTCTCAAAAATACTGAACTAATTTTTCAAATTTACTAACCATTTGAATTTGATAGGTATAAGTGTCTTTTCTTCTCGTTAAAAGTTTAGTTTTATTAAAAAATGTTTTTAATAAAATTCTGTGTGATGATAGATAATTCTTAAATATTGTTAGCCTACGAAAAGTCATTTAATTATAAAACTTTATTAAATTTTGGAGTAAAGGGCTGCGTCAAAAAATCAAAACTGTATTGTCTTAAATTTAAAAGTGGCTTAATTTCTTTTTTTGCTGCTTGATTATTAATTAAATTTTAGAATATATATATATATATATATATATATATATATATATATATATATAAATTTAATATCTTATTAAGTCGATTAAGTCGATTAGTTACACATATCAGGAAGTTCTTGTAGTATGATTTAAGACAAAGTTCCACTTACACCTAGTTGAATTTAATTGAGTTTAGTTCATTATTTATTTTGAATTGATACTTAAAAGAACACAATCATAGCATTAGTTTGTAGTATTAATAGTAGTATTAATGTCTATAAATATTTTTTTATTTATCGTATTTTAAATTTGAAAAGTGTTAAAGGCAGTGCAATTATTGAAATTAAAGAAGTATATTACAATTTAAAAAAATAAATACATATTTTCATAAAACCCTTATTCAAGTTGTTGTTTTTTAACTTTCCATAAGGTAAGTTATAGTAATCACAAAAAAATCTTAAAAGAAAATTTTTATATACTTTACGTTTCAGAGGTTTCTGAAAATTTTGGCATACCTTAGAAAAAATGGACGTATGTGTGCGTGCGTGTGTGTGTGCGTGTGTGTGTGCGTGTATATGTGTGCGTGTGCGTGTTTGTGTGTGCGGATACAAATTTTTGTCGACAATTTCGCGAACACAGATCAACCGAGTTGAATGATTTGATTCCTATTGATAAGGAGATGTGCTAATTAGTTTTTTGGACAAAGCAGGTTCAGCCGTTTTAAAGATAGGGGGCAAAAAGTGCCAAAAACGGTAACTCAGTTTTTAAGAGAACGAAGCGTCCGATTTTAATAATTCAAAAAACATTCCACTTGTGTTGACAAAATGAAGAACTAAATTTTTGAGAATGCAGGTCTAGCGGTTTTGGAGATCGAGTAAAACAAGTTAAAAATGCCATTTAGTGGCGGTCAAAAATGATCACTAGGCATATGCACATCACATTATCAGTTATTTTATATAGATTTTATTAATAAGTATAAATTTTGTTTACATTTCTATGCGTACTGCAACATTGTTTGTTCGTGATACTGAGACGCGGCGCTTACGCGCTTCCATTTGTTGTCTCTTAGCAGCTGAAGCAGCGCGATTGTTTTGAAAAAAAAAAGTTCAAAATTTTTAAAATATTCAAACATAAAAAATAACATTTTTTTAAAAAAAGTAATTATTTTTCATAAATTTTCAAAAATCAAATTTCTTCAATTAAAAAAAAATTCATTTTTATAAAATTTACGGAAAGTTCCAGCAAATTGCCTTAAGGTACGATGCCATGCACCACTAGTTGGAATATTTCTCAGCATGTCAATTTTATAACATATGCACCTTGCATCCTTGGTTTATTTTAAACAAATATCAAATAATCGTTCATTCATGTATTTACATCGAGCGCACCTCATCGTCCTCATCGGTGGTGCTTCGGATGATCACAGCATGCATACTACTTACTTACGCAACGTGCGTTCAAGTATCCGAACTAAAATGTGAGACGTTGTTTGTAAGAGACCATTCGCCAGAATAAGTATTTGTGGGAAAATTCTAACCACATCATAGTTTATATATTTAGAAGTCGCTCAAAATTTAACCTTTTTGTACCCAAAAAAATTTAATGTAATTATTTTTCAGTAGAGTAGATTTTAAAGTGCCAAAGAAATTCGTTCTTTCAATTGAAGGTGCAATGCTGATGTTCAGTATCGGAAGCACAAACTTCCTGTAAAAGCTTTTCTACATTTTTCGTCTCTAAAATCCAAAATTTTGGGTGAATAAACGGGATTTCTTACTTAAATCACATTGACTGATACATAGTAAAAATATATCCATATAATAATAATTTAGGTACTAAACTATTTAAAATAATGGATGAATGAATAAAGACTTATTATATTTTTAAAACATTGAAGTACATACTTGTAACTGTTTGTTTAAAATAATCGCTATAAATTACAACACGATGCAATAAATGGCATGAAGTCATTTTGAACTTTTATTTAAATTTCTATTTAACAATAATTGAAACAAAAAATGACACAGTCTACAGTTAAAGATTTTCTTTGATTATGAATTATTATTTGATGTAATAACGGATGGTCCATCTAGTGGTCCTAGTGGTCCTAGTGATCTAGTGATCTTACGGTTTAGATATTTCTGTAAAGAAAACATATAAAGTATTATATTATACATCGTTAGAAAGGTCTCAAAAGTCTTAGTTTTTTTCCATATATCGCAACTTTGAATTCCGCACGGTGTCGCCTACAGGCAAGTTGCTATCGATAAATTCCAATTTTTAAATGGACCACCCTATGTTATGAATCTTTCCTTAAATTTATCGGAATTTCAAAAGGTTGTCGGTTATTATTCTAAAATACCTCATTGTTCTTTGTTAATTTCTTTGTCTATTTATTTATATGTCTTATCTAACTAAATAATATAGGGTAGAGCGGAGCTTAAAGGTCCGCTTAAGGAACCTACCCGGTTCACAATCTATATCTAAAAAATAAGTAAAGTTGAGATTTTTTAACAAAAATTTTTGAAAGTAGAGGGAAGAAAATGAATAACCAGCCATCACCTTGTGTCCCACAACGTTAATATCGATTATACGGCATTATTTGAAAAACAAAAGTATTTTCTTCTTTTTCTTCTTAGTCAGATAGTTGTTTGTTTGATATGTGTTATTTGTTGTTTGGTTTTTACAATATTATTGCTCGAAGTCAAAAAATTTCTACATTTATTTTATTTATTTATTTATTTATTTAAATATATAGCCCACAGATTTCTCCAAGAGGACTCAAAAATACAATTATTTGACATAATGAATAACAATTAAAATATACACAAAATTACAATATATAGTTATAACATAAAATCTAAATAAAATTTCATATAATGCAGAATGAACAATAATAATTATAAACTATACTATTATTAACTTGTGCAGATGGAGATTATTTGATTAGGTGATGTGTTGTGAATGTCTATTTCATTATTAATTAAGTTAAAGTTAGAGGACATTAGTAAAATTGGCGAATAATTTATGATATCTCTCTCATTAGAACGCAAAAAATATGTAAAAATCAATTTTGTTAAATGAATGCTTGACTAAGTTGCGCAAAGTGGTTACACAAAAATATCAATTTGTGTTTGAATGAATGAAGTCATACACATTATGTTTGAAGTATCAGTAAATATAATATTATTCTTACTATTATTACTTTCTTATTTTAAATTTTGCGTGGGATTTTGATCGCAATAAAAAAGTTACCATTTAAAAATCTACTGTTTAATTTTTTTCTGTTTATATTTTAACTCAATCGACAATAACATTATCATCCCCTCAAGACATTCGTATTTTTCCAAGGAAGCAATTCCAAGTTCTCAAAAGAATAATAATAAAAAATCATTATAAAAAACTTTGATTTTCAATGGAAACGTGCGTAATGTTTACAGAAGTTTCGGAGTTGTGTTTGCCGATACGGATTATATATAATTTGGAATCATTGTGTTCATAAAACGTAAACTTTGCAACAATGGCGAACTGCAGTTAATAATAGAAGCTAAGCCGCACAAAACTTGATGTTTCAATAATGCGATATGTCAAAATGTTGTTTTTGAGCTTTCAAGCGAATTCTTGAAAAATGCGCTCTATATAAACATTCTATTGAAAGGGTGCTATTTCGCATTTAATCTTTGGTACTTCTATGGCGTTTACTGATTGTGAGGTCTTTGTACACATCTACTCATTAACAGTACTTCCAGTGAATTTTTTTCATATATTGCTCATTTTTTAGACTAGTAGCTGTTGCCCGTAATATGGTTGATCTAACAATAAGTATTTTTCAGTACCAATTTTTTTGGAATCGTAATAGCTATATTTTAGTCTGCTCGCTACATAAATCCTGGCTTCGCCCATAATTTCATATAAAAATTACCAATTAAAACAGGTATAGCTATATTTTAGTATAAGGTGTTACAAAAACACATTGAAGTATTGTAATACAATATATAATATTAAAGTTCATGCTGACTTTTGGCAGCCATTTGGATCGAATTAGACTTACTAAAATATAACAAATGCAAATTAAGAGGTTTTTCTGCATTTTCGACAAATTGATTCGAAAATTTTCTGAACGTAGTTCGATAGTTTTTCTGCATGTCTAAAGATGATGAGCTCATACAAGACCAAAATATTCTTTTTAAGAATTTGTCTGATGTTTTTGAGATATTGGGCATGTTGGTTATTTAGATTTTAACACACGTAGATTTCAATTTGGTAATAATTTTATGATCTATAATTCACATTATTCTATGTTTAAAAAATATAAAAAATGGCTACATTTAGAGCAAAGTACCAAAGCATTGATATAATGGTCTTTCTTTCAGATAGTGATATGCTTGTAAAAACATTTTCTCATGGCTTTGTGTCAAGTGATATTAGCATTGTAAGATAATTTTAACACATTCACTACTGCGCACGCATATGTTGCGTGAGGCTGTTCTCAATAGCCAGGCGTCAAACGCAAGAGGTGCGTTTGCCTTCCTTGCACTTCAGAGTATTGTTTTTAACTGAAAACTTGTCATATGTTTCAATTGAAATTTTGTACAGTCAATTTTTATAGGAAATAGTCCTATCTATCCTATTTTTGTAATTTTTTAAAATGTACAGCTAATATGCACATGAAAACACAAGGTTAGCTGTGAATTTGTTAAAAAAATAAGAAGATAATATGCCATCTTCTAAATATTTAAAGTATTTATTATAGTGCATCAGATACATGTACTATTGGAACAAAAACCATCACGTATTTTTGAGAAGTAATATAAATTAACCATTTCTACCCGGATGCCGCAAATTCGTATAATTCATACAAAATCTAGGAATTCGACAGTGGAAAGGGTTAAATGCATTACTTGTGTTATATGTTTCTTTATATTTTAAACGAATTTATTGAACTTGAAATATAGTTTTACAACAGATTAAAATTAAATTTATCATGAATAATACCTCTGATAAAAATATAAATATTAGAAAATTTTGTTAACACGTTGATCGCCACGACAATATTAGAAAACAATTTACATGAGCCATGGTAACTTTATTAGATGATTTAATTAAAAATATTCAAAGAAGGAAACTTAATGTATCAATAAAAAAATTGTGGAAATTCCAGGAATCACTATTGTTTATGTCACACATTTGACTGTTATAGCCCTATATTAATATTTTTCCTGGATATATTGTGGCCGCGTATGTCAGACATATATGCCTAACATGGCTTTTAGCGTCAGACACATATGACTGACAAGGTGATTAACGTGTTAATATTGTGAAATGTTACGTTTTAGCAATTTATGTAAACAAAATAGAAAAATATTAACTGATCGGGTTTCTAAAAAAAATTTCCTCTAATCCTTTTAACAAACATGCCGTGACAATTTTCCAGCCGGCACTTGACAAACGCAATAACGATTTGTTCGAACAAAGAAAAGCGATCTGTCTTTTATTTGCTGCCCCTCTCGATGTGACATCCAAACAATTCTGTTTTTTATCGCTTCGAGAGTGCTCTCATTTGGATCGGGGAGTTATATATTTATTTGGAAGCTCGACTGGGACTTAATTTCATCATTTTGTATCCGTTAGTGATTACTTTCTACGCGATTGTCCGGATTCGTCGGGTGTCCTATGTAAGTGACTAGTGCCAAAAAATAGGGGTGGATGCCCTAACGAAAAAATGTTGAAATAGATTTAAGGGATGAATATTTATTCTTCTACAAATTGATTTTGATTCTTAAGTTGAAAAATATTTTTATGTTGTACAAAAATACAAATCGCTAATTATGTTTTGAAGTGAAATATTTAAATTGTAGAAACAACAAATTTTCTTCAGAATGTACTGATTTGAAATTAACTAAACTGTACAACTATGCAACTGAACAACTGAATTTAATGACAAAATTTATTAATGTTCTTATATTAAGAATAAAAAAATGCATTTAATTAGAATCTGGTAAAATCACGCTTGTGTAATTAGTTCGGTCTGGTAAATTTTTATGCAATTTGATCATATAATTGTTTATATTTTATTTTACAAGCTATATTGTATATTAAAATTTCTAAAATCCGCATTTTATACAAACGATTCGTTTTATGTTGTAATAGATGAAACGATATCATATAATTTTTTTTCTACAAATTAATGAGCTGTCTATCTGAAATTAAGGAAGATGCTAAATCGAAACCATTGTATAGATAATACATTTTTGCGATATGGTAGAATTTTTTTGTTTAATTTTTTAAAAGATATATTTCAACATATAAGAGCCATTATTATATAAAATATATGAATATAATATTTGAGTTTGTTACCCGATATGGTTTGCGACATGGTGCATTTTTATTCATTTGTATACAACTATTTACTATACAAGGGTATATGTTATATGTTAACAATTTTCTTTAATAATTAAAGTTATCAACTTTAATGAATATTTATAGTGGAGGTTATAGAGATTCATATCTATTTGATCAGGAGAAAAAATCTAGCATACACAGAATTATTACATGGTGATTAATAATAAGTTAAAATAAAATTATTAGTTTAATTTCACAGATGCGAGAATAAAATTTATCAATATTCACTTTTCAAAATAAATTGGCGAAGAAAATAAAATATTTTTATCAAGCTTCTCTCACGCGTCTTTTAATTTACTTGTGATTACATGTACTTGTGATTTTTTTTATTTCTTTAGTTATTTTTGTTTTAAATTCAATTTTAATAATGTATATGCACTCAAATTTTATTACTACAATTTTAAATGAATATAAATTTACAATTAATATGTATTAGAAAAATCAAATTTACACAACATATTCTAAATAAATCGAAAATATGATGAAATAATTTTATTCTTCTGTTCTTTATGAAAACATGTTTTTTAACTTCCCGAAGAAGAAGTTTATGTTTTCATCAAAAAATCCGACTCGCTAATTTCATGTTTTCTCGACGTTTCAAGCCATTCTGAATCGAATGAGACCACATTTGGAAAAAGTATGTGTGTGTGTGTATGTATGTGTGTGTGTGAGTGTGAACAGATTTTTTGCCGTAAATGACGTTTTCTCCAAAACGGATGGACCGATTTCAAAAATTTAAAAGTCATTCGCTGTATATCGATGAGGACTAGCGTTTCTTAGTTTTGTGCGACGATCGGCCGGACCGTTTCTTTGTAAATTGCAGAAAAGTGAAAAAATTTTCGTTCACGTTTTAGCCCGCAATTCTGAACCGTTTATGAAAATTCAAAAACCGTTCGAAAGATATTGATTGAGAATCGTGCTGATTAGTTTTTGGTAAAGATCGGCCGGGCCGTTTTCTTGTAATAGTGTTAAAAATTTTTTTTTCGACAATTTTTATTATTATTTTTTCGACGGTAGATACTATAGTCTTGTAGATCATACTAAAATATTACGGTCATACGATAATTGGTTTAACTTTGAAATTCGTCAAAGTTTGCAAAAATTGGTATCGTTTTTTTGCATTTGTCAAAATTAGACCTTTCATCGACGTTTTCTCAAAAACGCTTGAACCGATTTCAGAAATACAAAAGCCATTTAATGTATTTCGATGAGGACTATCGTTTGTCAGTTTTGTGCGACAATCTGTCAAGCCGTTTTTTTGTAATTTGAAAAAAAGTGTTAAACTTTTCGTCCACATTTAAGCTCATCCTACCGAACTGATTTAAAAAAATTAAAAACTGTTCAAGAGGTATTAGTTGGGAATGGTACTGATTAGTTTTAGGTGAAAATCTACCGAGCCGTTTTCTCGTATTTAACTGTTGAAAAAAAAAATTGAAGACGATTTTTATGGAACTTTTTTTGGCGATATATATCATGGTTTTATAGAACTTACTGAAATATTGCGGCCTTACGACCAGTAGTTTAATTTTAAAAATTCATCAAAGTTTGAGAAAATGAGTAGTTTTTTTGGCGTTTGTTAAAATTAAAATTAGACAGTTTACTTGGTATAACGATAGAGTACTCGGTCTTGATGAACATACTAAATCATTAAAGTCCTATGGATTATAAAAATTATTGATTTTTGAAAATTTGCTTTTAGAAAATATTCCGAGTTAACGTGATCGTTCGTTTTCAAATGTGTGTAATAATTCCACTCGGAATACTTTTAATGACTCATAAATTAATTTATTTTTTATTGATTAAGTCGATTAATTACACATATCGGGAAGTTCATGTAACTTGCCTCAAGGCTAAATACCAAACCAACTAGTTCATTTTTTAAATAATGATATAATTTTTAGAGTAACTAAATAATTTATGTTTGAAATAAATAGCCCTGTGGTAATAAAATAATGATATCAAGTATTCAAGAACGAACTAAAGTAAAGAAAAAAAACTTTTTTCTCCTTAAAAACGTGTATTTTTTCTAATAGAACACAACAACAGAAAGTAATAAATGTTTGACAGATCCAGTAATTGAAAGTATTTCTATCTCCTTCTTCAAACACTGAATATTTGATATAGATAATATTTCACTGAAACGTTGTTTATAATTGAGAAATACACTAGTGTATTTTTTTATTTTCTTATTTTTTAAATAATAATATATTTTTTGAGTAACTAATTAAATTATGTTTAGAATATATAGCCCTGCTGTGGTAATAAAATTATTATTTTTCTTTGCCAACACCATTTCAAGTATTCTAAAACGAAATAGTGCAATGAAAACTACCTATGATAATAATTAACAATGTGTAATAAGTTAAATTGTTTTCAACACGGGTGATTTAGATCATTGGCAAACCCTTAATTTGTACAAGAATATTAAACTTAGTTCTTGACCTAATTCTGCGTACCTACTTTGCAACTTCCTTATTGATTTTTTTATAATATAATAAACCTTTAACTTTATTATATAAATCCAGTTTATATACGCATATGATCTGTGGACATGTCGAATACCCCATTTTGTCACATTCATAAGCCCATCCACCCCTAAACTAGGACGCGATAAATTTTGCCGTTTAGAAAGTGATCAGTTAGAAAATCGTAACCAAATCTGTTCGAGCGCCCCACGAAAAGATCACATTCCAATGGCGTATTAAGTCAGCCCGCATTTGATTGAATGACATTAGCAAATACATCCACATCGAAAAAAGGGGAAGACACAAAAATCCCTTTGTCGATACTGAATTTAATGGACGGCAGATTTACTGTGTGGGTTGGAAAAATGATTCGACTCGCAAGTCGCAACTTGATGAAATATTCAGTTATGTGGTAGACAAATTCGTAATTATTAATTTTATTATGAGTTGGTTAATGTTTTTTGCTTTTTTACAATTAATGGACTCGTGTGGAGGGGTACGTGAGGTCAAACTCCGATCTGGATAACCTGGCATACTGCAGTAGCGTATTCCAATTTTACTTGAAAATATAGATGAACTAGTTGGTATTGGTATTTTGCCCTGAGGCAAGTTACATGTACTTCCCGATATGTGTAAATAATCGACTTAATCAATAAAAAATAAATTTATATATGAGTGATTAAAAGAATTCCTAGTGGATTTATTACACATAAATAAAAACGAACTTTCAAAAGTCAACAATTTTCATAATTGAGTTTCCGTAGGTTTAGTGGTTTAGTTGAATGGCTTAATATGTTCTCCAAACCAAGTTCTCTATCGTTATACCAAGCAAATCGTCTAATTTTAATCTTAACAAACGTAAAACTACTCATTTTCTCAAACTTTGATGAATTTTTAAAATTAAACTACTTGTCGTAAGGCCGTAATATTTTAGTAAGTTCTATAAGACCATGATATATTTTGCCACAAAAAGTTCTATAAAAACCGGCAAAATTTTATTTTTCAACAGTTAATTACAAGAAAACGGCTGGGTAAATTTTCACCTAAAACTAATCAGTATCATTTCCAACTAATATCTTTCGAACAGTTTTTGATTTTTTAAAATCGGTTCGGTAGTATGAGCTTAAATGTGGACGAAAAGTTTAACACTTTTTTTTCAAATTACAAAGAAACAAAACTGACAAACTGTAGTCCTCATTGAGATACATCAAATGACTTTTAAATTTCTAAAATCGGTTTAGACGTTTTTGAACAAACGTCGATGAAAGGTCTAATTTGACAAATTTTAAAAGTTAAACGAGTTGTCGTAGGGCCGTAATATTTTAGTATGATCTATAAGACTATGGTACCTACCGTCAAAAAAATAATAATAAATATCGTCGAAAAAAAAAATTTTAACACTTTATTACAAGAAAACATTGCATTTTTTGTCGATTTTTAAAAGAATAAACTTTGTTTCGTTAATACTAATTTAATAAAGTGGGTCAAAATAATTCTTAAAGCATAGCACTACTGTGCGACAAGAATTGATATTTGAAAAAGGTTCTCAAATGTTGAAAATCGTTAAAATTGGAATTATGAGAATAAATTACTATTTACTGAATATAATAAATCACTATTAAAATAACTGCTTACTTTTACGTGTACGTAATTTATTGTTGCGTTCGTTTAAAAGAGACACACAATTTTAAATAATAAATTAATTTTATTTTACTTTAATTATTTAGATTTTCTGTTTATGTTAATTTAATTATGTTTCAATTTTTTTTAAAAAAAATAGTTTGTTTTGTTAATATTTCTGCAATAATGTGATTCCAAATAAATCTAACAGCCTTGATTTATGCGGCAATAATTGATATTTAAAAAAATGTTTTCAAATGTTGGCTTGAAAATCGTTAAATTGGAAATTCAAGATTAAATTAGTATAAAAATTGAATTGGTTACTTACTCTACTTATGACAATTTATTATATGCGTTTGTTGCCCGTTTGGTGTCAGAATAAGACCACTATTTATATGAGTAACTTATAAAATGTATCAATAAAAAAGTATGTTATGACATAAATAAAACATCACTAGAATATTTTTAGATAGATTCTTCATTTCTTCGCAATTTATCGTAAAACCAATATTTAGTATAAATATGTATTGTGTAATATATTTTAAACATTCTTTCTGAATTGATGCTTCAGACATACAAATATTACTTCATAATAAAGTAAAATAAATGGTACATAAATAAATGCATTTTACTAATAATCGGCTTCTCCATGGATTAATGGTTAAAGATATGAACCTTCATTATGAGGTTTTACGATACCCGCTTCAGACAGCCTGAGGTCAAGCAGTAGGGCCATTGGTTTTTTACATGGAAAAATAGTTGACCTTTGTTGCAATTATTTAGTCATCAGTATCAGAGGTATTCTAATAATAATATTTTCATCAAATCGAGATAAGCCAACTGTTGGAATGCCTTCTAAAGCCAACCGTTGGAATGCCTTCTAAAGCTTCGTTATTAAGAAGTCATCACAACAAGGTTATAGGACTATTAGGTTTTGATTGTTGTAGATCAAATATTATATTTCAAATGTGTTTGATAGCAAACGAACATTTTTCTGTATTTTCACGCAACTGCACCTAAAATCTGTCCAGAGCCATCAATGAGTTATATGAAGTGTTGAAGGCAGGTAACCATTGGAGTTCATTATGGGATATTAAGCCCCATTTTGCATTGTGGTGTGCGTACACATGCGTGTATGTTGTACGTTGTCAAAAGTGCGATCCGGGCTTGTACAGCTGTTCCCTCTCACAATGAATCCATAAAGTATGCAGTTTGCACTTCTAGAAAATTTACCTACGATAATTTACGAATTTTATGGGGTACCTAATATCAGAGATAATCCCTGAAAACTATTGTAGTTTTCTGAATCGAAACTTCATGATTTTAGACCATGATGTAAATCTTTATGGTGTGCTTGGATGGTTCTGACATGTTTTTTGACTCGTGATTTGCAAATATATTTAACTTGAAAAATTTTAACAGCATATTAGTTTTATAGTCACTCATCTTCTTGAGACACCAGTTTCAAGAAGACTGAAATATTGTTTTCAAAAGATAATATTCCAAACAATTAGCATTGCTACATCTTTGAACAAATGACACAAATTGGTAAATTGGAGTGACAACTATTGATAAATTAAAATTTAGCACAATAATTTCATATGTGTGTTGATAAATGTGGGTTTATGTGTGTAAGTGAATAAATTGACCCAAATAGCTTAAAGGATATTGAATTCTGATTGTTAAAAAAGTATAATGTTATTTAAAATTTTCCAACTCAATCTGGATAACTAATTGTAACTAGCTTTTTTGTTTGCTCGCAGTTATTTATTTATTAATCGGTTAAAAAATATATTGATTATTACTTAAGTGTTGCTTTATATTTAAAAAAAATATATAGATTTGCAAATATATATATACATTCCCTATTTAAATCATTATCATTGAATGGAACAAAGAGACATAACTTTTCAAAAACAATTAATTTATTTAAATTACTTATTTGAATTAATTCCACTCTATATATTAAAAACTGAGAAAATTATACATTGTGTTATAGGCAAAAATAAAGTATTTAAATTTTTTAGAATTAATAATTAATATTTTATTAAATTCTTTAAAAACCTAAAGTGCGATTTTCTATATTACTTTCGAATAACTTCGAAAATCGCTTTAATTAAGTCATTCCTTACCCCAATTTCAATTACTATATTTATACATCATGTGCTTCAGTAAGCATACCTTTAACCTTTTCATCGCGGGCAAAAAACGGTTCAGTTGTTGTTGGCATGATGAAAACCGGCTAATAGTTTTTTTATGTCTAAAAGTTACTGACATTTTGGTCATATGTCAAAATTTGTATTGAATGTGCAAACGCCATTTTATAGAGTAAGCATTGTTTATTCATAAACGATTAATGTTCGTTCTTTGATGCTTTTAGTTATACTTAACATCTCAAGCATTGAACACACTTTCTACATAAATTATTTATAAATGTATGTTTTATCTAAAATGCTCTGATGAGCTAAATGCTAATATTATATACTCTTTTCTAAACAATAATTGTATTAATTATTGTAGTTGTTGCACATAGAGTTTGAAATAAATAATGGGCTTGTGTACTTACACACAGAAAAATTACATAGTACATTAAATTTAATACAATATATTTAATAATAGGTTAACCTAGTGCATAAAACCTTATATTGAACTATAATTTCATTAAAAATGGTTGATATGTTTATATATTAATATTAATTATCAATATATTTTACTTGTTGTTACTCTACGTAATCTAAAAAATGAATTTATCAGTAAAACGGATTGTCATAAGTATAATTGAACTATAAAATTAGTTATAGCTAATTGGTATTACTAATTAGTTATGTAATTGATAACTTACTAATTTTAGTCCAAGCCAGGCTTTTGTGCATAATTCCTCAAATTACAAAAAAATAAAGAATCCAATCGCACAATAAATATAAGACAATCTCATTGCTACTAAAATATTAAATATGAAATTGTTTTCAAAGCTTCTATAACTCTTAATATAAAACAAAAACTTTTATAAAATATAAATTCAACCAATTAATTTGGTATTTAGTTTATTTTATTTTATATCAGCAGTTTAACTTTTAAATAATATTAATGCAAATAGATAATTATAAGATTTAAGGAGTAGTTTAAAAAGGTCCACCACCGATATCTCAAAGACAAGTAAAGTTAAGAATTATCACGACAATATTTGAAAGTAGAGAGAAAAATGTATAACCAGTAATATTATTTTTAAGTCAGATTCAACAGATTTTTGTTATATAATTTCTATAAAAGATTACACGTGGGGTGAAAAAGACCAACTGAAACTTTACTCTGGCTTAAGTGTTACCAATAAAAAACAGTAGATAAAAAAGTAAATTAAGTTAAAAAAGCTATTTTACAAGAGATAAATTAATTAAATAGTTAATCCAACTCTGTTGATGAATATTTTTGACGAAATACCAGATCAAGGTTATACAGAGTTATCTTAATGAAAAATGTACCCATGAATTTTATCTTTTGCATTGGTTGAATGATGTAGCAATTATTTTGTTAAATTTCTTTGAAATTAAAAAAATCATTGAACCTGCTTATTTCTTGGGCGTCTCATTTCAACCGGCCTATGGGGTAAAAAGAAACAGGTGATAAAGTTTTGAAAAACAGCAAAAAAAACACATTTCTACAATTATAAATTAACTGGGAGTTTTGCTGAACATAGTCAGTTATGTTTGATATGAGTTATTTGTTGTGATATAGTTGTTTTTTTTTATAATATAATTGCTCAAAGTGAAATTGGACCTTTGTGCTCCGCCCTGCCCTATAATAATATGAACTGAAATGAAAGCTGCAAGTATGACTTTATGTGCATAACTATTAATATGCATAAGCAAAAAAAAAAAAAATAAGCTTAGAAAATTGCAAGTAAAATTTTAATTAGTTTACGAATATTTGACATATTAATTCTAGAAAAAAAATTTGCTATTGACAAAAAAATAGTATTTTAGTCATAAAGTCATAAAGAATCACAAATTTTGAAAAATTTCTTCATCTACGTAAAATACTCAAACACAGTAGGTATTTGGATTTTATTCCATATATTACTAGCTTAATTTCTGTAATAACAAAAACTTTATATTTTTTCATATATTATTAGCTAAAACTTTATATTTTCAATATTCAATTTTAAGCGAATGATTTTATTTCGTTTTATTTTCATTATTTCAAGTCAAAATTTACGACTTTATAAAAAACATCTTTCGTGGGGTAATTGATTTTTTCTAATTAAACATTTATCTTATTAACAAGATTTACCATTTGCGATTTACGTAAAGTAATGAGAAAATTATAATAATCTCAGTAATTGCTAAATTTGAAATCATCAAATTAAATTAAAAATATTTACGAGTCTTGTTAAAAAGTTGAACTCGAGCTGCCAATGCGTACAAGACAGGTTTGTGCCTTATGATTATTTTATTACTTTTGACAGCAATAAATAATATCTGTGTTTTTAGTACTTAATATCGTAATTTATATCGCGATCGAGTCAGATACGTCACAGCTCCAATCAATTTCAAGTAATTGTTGAATATATGGTCCGGTTTTAAGGTTCCGGTTTGTATACGATACAGAATTGATATATCGTTTCCGGGTTCAAGAATCGGATTACATTTTCTGCTCTTTATTATTTTTATTATTTCAGTTTTTAGCGCTTTTAAATTAGCAAGTAATATTTAAATTAAATTTTAATTATTAATGACAGCTATTACAGGTAATGGTACATAACAGAATAGAGGCGATAGTACTTATATTTTTTGAAGTGGAACTCTTTTGGCTTAAGGGGTACGGTTTGCATGAAAATAAATAGCTTTTATTTTATGACTTATGGCTCAAATTTGAAATATCATATACAGTGTAACAAAACTCGGTTTTAAACTCAACCAACTATCAGTAAACACTCGTTTACAAATAGAGAAAAGCGGCCCTGGAACTAAAAGGTTTCAGTTTATTAATTAAGTATCTGCTTGTATATATCATACTGTAAAGAACTGCATCACTGGATGCAGATCTTAGCTTTTTCTTTCTTTGTTCAATTCTAAGCCATGCAATTGATTTTATATATCCTATAGATAGATGATCAATTAAAATTATTAAAAAAAAGTATCTGTCTGTGAATAAGCTTCATTTGTCACATATATAGTTGTCACTATTACTTATTAGTTCTATTTAAAAATAGCTTTCTTAACACACTTTCGGCGGATAGGATTTCGGGCTAACTTGTACCCGTAGCGGGGTTTTTACAGCGGTGCGAATGCGTAAGCATGGCATGAAAGCACAGTCTTTTACTTACAATACTTACTGCCCAAATTCAAACGCAGTAGTAAATACTATAATATTAAGTTATTATGAGGTAAAACTATCAATACTGAAGGTAAAATATTTGCAAATAAAGTTGAATTTTATTACGCAATGATACATATGTTTAGGCAATGAAATGAAAAATGTAATTAATTCTAAAAAATTAAAACAAAATACACAGAAAAATTTTCTATACGTTTTCTTACGTAATTACTCATAAGTTTAGTCACTGAAATAAAAAATGAATTTAATCATAAAAATCAATTAATCAAAATACAAAGAAAAGTTTGCTATAGGTAGGTTTTTTACACGATTATACACTACACATTTTTACGCAATAAGTTTAGAATTGTAGAAACCATTTGGACTATTCTTTTGAAGCATTGCAACAAAACTTCTTGGCGTCTTCTAAATATTGTCTCTCCTCTTTTAAGTTTCAAATTTTTAAATTCTTCAGGAAGGCCCTTGTTTGTTCTTATAGTCCCACAAATCCTAGTTTTATTTTGTAGTAATAATAAACTTGTATTTACACTATTATAAAATTGTCCATGTATACATGATGCCACAAATTTAAATAGGTTTTTTTTTTTTTTTTTTTTTTTTTATTTATTTATTTTGGCTTCTGATTTACATCATTTTGCCATTACAATTATCTATACAGTTGTAGCAGTTCTATACAATACATTGGTACTTATATAGTAATAATTATGCTATAAATTAATTTTGCTATTACTTATAAAATTATATAAATATTTATATATCCTTATGTCATTACTTGATATAAGTATTTGTACATTGATGGGAAAAATAATCTTTACGTTTTGTAAATTCTTAAATAATTTTGATCTTTCTTGCTGATAAAAATTACATTCCCAAAATAAATGATCGAGTGTTTCTAGGCTTCCACAGTCACACTTCGGATCCTGTAAGATACCAATTCTCTTCAGATGCGATTTGCAGTAGGAGTGTCCGAGTCTCAATCTGCAGATTACTGTTATAAAATTTCGACTTTCTTCTATGTTTTTAAACCATGTGTTTGGTGAAACAATCTCTCTCGTCAGTGCATATGTGAATCCTTTTGTCTTTGTAGTTTCTGAGTGAGACTTCTGCCATAGTTCCAAACCTTGTTGTTTTATTAAATGTTTTAAATCTAGCGCAGACGTTTTTGCAAATTGATCGCCGCTCGTGCACGCTTCTTTAGCTAGATTGTCTGCCATCTCGTTGCCTTTTATATTAGAATGACCCCTTATCCAAAGAAGAATCATGGATTTATCATCAGTATTGATTTTCTTTATGATTTCTATAATTTTGTATATTATTATATTTGAATGTTTATTGGCGTGTTTTATGGCTGTTAGACTTGATTTGCTGTCACTTAGTATCAAAGATTTGTTAATATTATTGTCATTCACATATTTTACTGCAGTGTATATCGCTATAAGTTCCGCTGAAAATATGGATGTATAGTTTGGAAGTCTTACTTTGTTACTGTAATGGATTCTTGGAATATGTATGGCACATCCGGTTCCCTCTGATGTTTTAGAGCCATCCGTATATATTTGCAAATAATCCGGCCAATTTGAGTTGATATGAAGTTCTAATTCACGGATATAAATGTCCGTGTTTGCTATATTTGTGCTCTTATCTATATCGATGTATGGTTTAATGTAGTCGTTTAGCGGTGGGTAGATGTAATATGGAGTTTTATCATTGATTATGATGTTCTCTTCGTGAGGTTTAATTGTATAAAAACTATTTATTAGTGATGGAGCTGGTTTGTTTGTCCAGTAGCGTGTGGAGTAATGTAATCTTGCTAGTTTTTCTAACTGTTTGGGTAATAATTTACATGATCCATTAAGTTTTTTCATCAAGAATCTGTTTGCTAGAATCTCTCTTCTTATGCTCAGAGGAGGTTCTCCTGCTTCTGTTAATAACGCATTTGTCGGTGTTGATCTAAATGCCCCTATGCATGTTCTTATTGCGGAATATTGAATTTTATCAAGTTTATATTGTTCAGTTTTTGACGTTGTTCCATATATAAAGCATCCGTAATCTATTTGAGTTCTAATCAAATTTCTGTACAGTAAAAGGCATGTCTCTGGGTGTGCTCCCCATCTAGTATTTGTTATTTTACGAAGTATATTGATGCCTGTTTCGCATTTTCTTGATAATTCTTGTATATGCTTTTTAAATGTCATTTTGGCGTCAAAGGTTATGCCTAGTATTTTCACGTTGTCTTTTATTATAACATCTTGAGTTCCAACCCTTATGTGACCTATGTTCTGGGGGAGTCTGTGTCTAGTGAAAATCGTTGCTGAGCTTTTGGTTGGTGATATATTTAAATTATTGCTTGATAACCATTTTATGTTTTCTTTAATAGCATAGTTCATTTGCGTTATACATGATTCTATTGACGGTCTTGATATG
The DNA here is from genome assembly GCF_003426905.1 of Ctenocephalides felis. NCBI lineage: Eukaryota > Metazoa > Arthropoda > Insecta > Siphonaptera > Pulicidae > Ctenocephalides > Ctenocephalides felis. The sequence goes on along the minus strand of NW_020538040.1, from coordinate 39,247,581 downwards.
TATAAACAAATGTCGTCGGCATATTGTAATTTTTTAACACTTGTATCAGGTATCTTATGGTAATCCGCAGTATATATGTTGAATAATGTAGGGCTTAAAATGGAACCTTGTATGATCCCGTTGTATGCTGATCTAGGGCCGATCATATCTCCATTAGTTCGTAGATAAATATATCTTGGTGATATCAACTCCAATATTATTTTAATTATATTCTCTGGGATATTTATATTCCGTAGTTTTTTCTGTAGAATATTATGGTCTACGTTTTCATAGGCTTTGTCAATATCTATTGACAGTAGCAACATATATTCATTGTTTGACCTCGATATATTTATGTCGGTAGTAAGGGTACTCAATAAATCTATTGTTCCTCTTCCGCTTCTAAAACCAAATACGGTATCATGGAGTATGTTCTTATTTTCAATGTACCATTCCAGTCTTTCTTTTATCATTCGTTCGAAAATCTTTGCTACGCATGATATTAGTGATATTGGTCTATAAGAGTCTATAGATTGTGGGTTTCTATTAGGTTTAATTATTGGTACTACAATTATTTCTTTCCATTTTTCAGGAATCCAGTGGTGTGTGATCATATTATTAAATACATTTAGAAGTTCCATTTTAAAATTAGTTGGACTATTATTGATCATATTATATGAAATGTTATCCTTACCTGGAGCCGTGTTCTTTCTGTTTTTTAGAGCTCTTCTCAATTCATTATATTTGAAAGGTGACATCAATTCTGTTTCTTCATTATTATTCTTACTAAAACTATCTTGTTTGTTACAGACATAATCTGGTGTTATATTTTGTAATATTTGATGTCCACATTCTTCCATAAAATTTGGATTTATGTTCCTATTTGTGTTTTTGTTGTTGAATATTTTGATTTTCTTCCAAATTGTAGCCGGATTTGTGTTTTTGTTAATTGAACTTGTGTATTCCGCCCATTTTTGTATTTTCTTGTTCTTTAAAAATCTCTTGGTTTGTGCATTTATTTTTTGGTATAGGATAAAATTATCATAATTATATTTTCTGCGCATTTGTTTAAGTGCGTTTTTTCTTGCGTTTACCATAACATCACATTCTTGATCCCACCATGCAGCTGGTTTGAAGGTTGAGCTAATTATCACTTTGCATTTCTTTATGTTTTTCCCTGCAGCATGATCTATACAATTCATTAGAAATTCATATTTTTGTTTTCCTGTATTAGGTATGTTAGAGTTTTGGAGAGTTTTTGAAATTTCTTCGCCATATCCTTTCCAATTGGCCTGATTGGTATTCCATTTTTTTGTAGGGAAGATTTTGATGTTTGAAATTGCATTTGTGTAAATATGTATTATAATTGGTAAGTGGTCAGATCCAAGAGATTCTTCAAGTATTTCCCATCTGATATAATCTGTGAAATTGCTGGAGCATAAAGATAAATCGATATTCGTCGCTTTTCTGTTTCTTGTCTCGATTGTTGTGGGTTTGCCGTTGTTGAGAATTATTAATGAATGATCTTCTATGATTTCTTGTAATTTTATTCCTGATGTGTTGTTCGCCATACTTCCCCATGCAAAGTGATGGCTGTTGAAATCTCCAACGATCAATGTTTTTAAATGGATCCCTTCTATAGTTTTCCTCACATCAGTAAAATCTATTTCTTCTCTATTTGAGCAATAAATGGAAACTAAGCAAAAGGTTATATTTGTTTTAATTGTTACCGCACATATTTGTATATTCTTATTGTTGTTTATTGTTTCATATTCATCACAATCTATGTTGTTTTTGACGATGATGGCTGCTCCGCCGTATCCATCTTCTCTATCTTTCCGAAAAATCTTATACCCCTTAATTTTGCATACTGCATTAGGACTGAACCATGTTTCGGAAAGGGCCGCTATCGAAATCTGATTATTGTATAAGAAATGTTCTATACTTTCTTTATTTGCTTTCAATGATCTACAGTTTAATTGTAGTATTTTTAAATTCATTTTGGCTTATTTATATTGTGTATATTGTTTCTATTATTTTATAAAACTTCCTGTAGTTCTCTTATCCTTTTCCAATTTACTTATCACAATACTCAGTAATCTATTTATGGAAGAATCATCAGATCTATTTATTATTTTAATTTGTGTAACTAACTGTTTAAGAATTTCGAGTGGATCATTTTCTTCTTTTCTTGATTCATTTTCTTCTTGATCCGTATCATCTTCCGACGTTTTAATCGGCCTTTTCCTACTAATTATATCTCTATTACTTACCCTTTTAATATCCGTCTCTTTATTTAAATTATTATACTTAGATACTTTAGAGGTACCTTGACCTCCTACCCTTGTTACATTTTTGACATGTGACCTTTTTGGTTTTCTAATCCATACTATGTCTTCTTCTGTATCCTTATCTTCTTCTATTAATTTTGATAATTCGTTATATTTATTTTTATCACAGTAACTTTTTTCTAGTCCGTATTCATCCCTCTTTTTTTCTTTTATCATCGGAAAATCTTTTTCCTTATCTATGGTATAAGGGTTAAATTTAACAACTCTTGAATATTTGTCATTTCGCAAAATATTCCTCGCTTCATGAAAAGCTATATTATGAGTCCCCATCAATTCATAAATACTTTTATGCCTTTTGAATTCAGGGCATTCAGTACTATTTGCAACGTGTTCCCCGGAGCATAAACAGCATTTTAAGTTTAAAATTTCAGTACAGGCTTCTATTCCATGTTGTTCTGAACATTTCGGACATCTTTTTTTACTTTTACATTGTTCTTTTATATGACCAAAGAACCAACAATTATGACACTGCACTACTTTTTTAATGTATGGACTCACCCTACATTTGACTGAATATATTGAAATTTTCTCCGGCAATTTGGAGCCCCTGAATGTTAATTTCACACATTGCGATTTATAATTGATGTTATTACCTCTTTTTGACTTTAAACATTTTACTTCCACCACTGGATAATCAGATTCTATAACTTCCATTATTTCGTCTTCCGATAAATTAATATCAACGTCAAATATTATCCCCTGTCTTACTACTAGATATTTAGGAATGTAGGTCCTGAGATTATTCATCTTGAAAAATTCATCTTCCAGTAAACTATTGGCTGTTTCTCGATTATTAATTACTAATTTTATTTTGTTTTTTCCAATTTGTACAATTTCTGATAATTCCGTCTTCAATTTTGGAACTGATTTATATAACATCCTTCCAATTGCCATGTGATGTAACCTCCCAATATTTTTATTTATTGATTCCACATATATATGATATGGTCCTTTATCGCATTCTTCAAATCGTATTTTATTGTTTCGAGCATAGTTACTAGACTTTACTTCATTCATCTCAACCATTTCTTCACTAACCATGTTATTGTTAATAGAATTTGATTCATTCTGATTAACATTTTCTTCATTATTCGCATTAGATACACTATCAGATTCTTCCCTTACTTTATCATTACTACTGCGTTGAATAGCCTTTACATTTTTATTTATTGTATCATTACTTTTCTGAACTTCAACTTTTGAATTGACTCCACTTTCTAATCTTTTGACTTTGTTATTTTTTGCGCTAGTCACCTTTTTAATGAATTTCATTGTTCTGTTAATTTTATTTTCTTTATCACTATTTACATAATTAGAGTTCCTTAGCATTGTTTCTTTTTTATTAACTTTTGTGGGATTAGTTTTATTAATTCCAATCTTGATTTTATTAGATTTACTATCTAAATTGTGAATACTTTCACAACTACTTAAATCGATTTCTTGATCATCTATGCTATAATCCATACTGCTTTCATTGTTAAAATCTTCAAGGTCATTTAGCACATGCATTGCACCTGCAATGGTTGCGCCTAAATCTGAATGTTGTGTAATGCCTTTATCAGGCGGCCGTCCGCCCTCGTGCCCGAACGGGCTCGACTCCATTGTTTGTTATCAGCTCACTATCAAAACACAACAGGTACAAGGTTTACTTTCACTAAACTTCAAAAAATATAAATTTATTTCGCACGATGTGTACGCTTCGAATGCTCACACAAGACTGTGTTAAATAAGGTTCTAATATATCTAATATAGTTCTCTGTAAACTATTGCCATTTTCATAGTAAATTTTTAAATTGCATATGTAGCCTGACTTTGCTTCGCAAGCCATTCTAATCAGAATACTATATTTTACTATTTTTGCTTAAATGCTTGTTTTAAATTTGATAAATATTTTTAATTAAATTTTAAATATAAATTTGAAGATTTATTTAGGTAATAGGAAGTAACAGGTTATTAAATACATTTAATTCCATTGAATTCTTTCAAATAAAAGAAATTGGATAATAAAATACGATATCATACATTTTCAAATTACCTCTCCAAGCACAATTGAAAACATTGCGAAAATTCGCAATGTAAATTAATGAATTAGTTTTATTCAACAGTAAATTAATGAATTAGTTTTATTACTCGCCGGATACTGTATTTGATAAAATTACCTGTTGCCAGGTACGTAAATTAGACAAAGTAATTCCATTCTCCAATCATGTATAAAGTACCTTTATCACTTATAATCATACTATATACATCTAGAGTTTTACGTTGAAAATTCGATTGTTTTTAATATTATACGAAATTAAATTTTATGGTGTATAAATTAGTGACAAACCTAATAGTTAATTACATAAATAATAATATGATTTTATAAGCTACGTTCGATTGCTTGTAAAAATGTAATAGCTTATTTTTAACATTGTATTTGAAAATTATATTATATTTCCAGTAAACACACAAATATTAATATCTAGTAATAATGCAGATTTATATAAAATTGTATATAGTTTTATAGATAATAGTAAAATTAATGTGTAAATACACAATAATGTAAAATTATAACTGGCGTAATGATCGCAAGATCCACAGCCATGTAAAATAAATAAATAAAAAAAAAAATTAAATTATATGAATTATCGAAACGCAATAAATACAAAGATAGCAAAATATATAAATGGTAATATAGTATTAAAAGAAATAGTTTGTTTACCAAAAATGCTGACGTAAAACATATCGTCTTTAATAAAATACCATATATTTATGTAATATATACGTATTTACGTATCGAAAATAATTTTAAAGAATAAATTATAATTTTATTATAGTTTTATAATAAATATAAAACTAGCGTTGCAACCGCTCATAGTAAGAAATTTCGTTCGATCTTCGCATCTAGCGTGTCCGACCGAGTACCCGAAAATACCCGCACCCGCAGTTGAATGACAATCCTAAAACCAGGTACCAGTACCCGGCCCGCTGAAAGTGTGTTAATATAGTTTTTTAACTTCTTCGCCAAAAACTCCGATTTACTAATTTTATGTTTTCTCGACGTTTCAAGCCATTATGAACCGAATGAGACCAAATATGGAAAATGTATGTGTGTGTTTGTATGGCTGTGTGTATGTGAACCGATTTTTGGTCTTTCGTCGACGATTTATCAATCGATGTATCCCGATGAGGACTAGCGTTTGTCATTTGCGCGAGATCAGCCAAGTCTTTTCTTTGTAATTACCAAAATGGGGTAGTAATTTTTGTCCACGTTTTATCCCATTGAATCAATTTTAAATAAATTAAAAAGCGTTTGCTTGGGAATCGTGCTGATTAGTTTTTGGTAAAGATCGGCCGACTAGTGTTCTAGTAATCTTGTATTAACCCTTTTCACTTGCAAATTGCAGAATTATGTATTTTGTCGCCGGGGTGGAAAGGGAAAATATTTTTTTCGACAATTTTTACGGTTTTTGTTTACGATCATACTAAAATATTACCGCCCTAGGACAAGTCGTTCGTAAAAAAAAATAAGTAGCTTTTTTTGGCGTCAGTCAAAATTAGACTTTTCAAACGACTAAACCGATTTCAAAAACTTAAATTTGATGAATCTCGAAAAGGACCAGCGTTTATTAGTTTTGCGCCAAGATCGGTCAAGCCGTTTCTTTGGCAATAGTAGAAAAGTGAAAAAAATTAATCCACGTTTTAGACCATAATCATTCTCACAAGGTCCATAGTGTGACCATAGCATAATATTGCGCCTACTTTATCCTTTACTTCAATTTACGCGCACATGGCAGCATGCACTACTGGCGCATTTTGTGAATGTATACATATTATGTATATTAATATATAGAATTTGATGTTGACATATGTATTAACAAAATCTAATAATCGGGCTTAACATCAATAAAAAAAATATTTTAAAAATTTATTTTACATCCATACGTTTCTGCTATAATCCTAGCCTTCATTCAGTGGAAACTAAAAATAAAATTTAAAAACAATTGTGAAAAAAATTATAAAGTGTAAAAAGCACTTATAATTAATTATTTTCAGTGTTTCAAACAGGAATTTCTAATAATCCATGGTATCAGTATATGGTAATGCACTACACTAAGTAATATACACATTAAACTTGTATCTAAAACATTTCACAAAATACTAACTATAGTGTGTAATATATATGTCTTGTAAACGGGTTGAATAATGAAGTAGTAATTTATTGAAATTAAAAATTATTTTTTTTAACAATCTTTTATTTCAAAGGGTATGATTTAGTTAAAACAAGCAGAAAGTTCTTTGAATCATTCAAATCAGACGCTTAGTTCTCTCAAAAACTGCCATTTTATGCACATTTAGCTCTGCATCACCTTTTCTACCAATCATTACAAATTAAATGTTTTTTAGATCATTCAAATCGGATACTTTTTTGCTCTGTATCTTTGTAACGACTGGACCTGTCTTTGCCAAAAACTAATCAGCACATCTCCTTATCAATAGTTGGTCCGAGTGCCTGACAACGTGGACGAAAAAATGCGAACATACAAAACACACACAAACACACATTCATTTTTTCTGAGGAATGCCCAAATGTTCAGAAACCTTCAAAACGTGGAGAGATGCAAAAATTTTCGGAAGTTAATAATCCATAGTATCAGGATATGGTAATGCACTACACTGTCAGTGCCGGCTTTAGGGTAGGGCGAGGTGGGCGACCGCCCTGGGCGCCGGCAAAAAGGGGCGCTGCAGGCGCCTCCCGGCTGATGCTCATAGTTCGAGGTCTGCTTAGTCGTCTCGTAAATTCCCTAAATTAAGCGTTTTTTTTTGTCTATTGTCAAAACACATTGTCCTTTTAACGTTTTGGTAAAAAAAAGCTAGTGTTATTGTAGCGAAGCGTAACAAACTCAGCTCATTCGCATGGGATAGCGAACTTGGCCACTTGGCCAGTCACTCGAAATGGCAAAATCATTGATCACATAATTACTAGTGGCCCAGTGCAAACTCGCGTTGACAATTATCCGAAGAATGATGCAGGCCGACATTTCTCTAATTCTCATTTCACAAAAATTCTTACAAACAATGAAACAATTCAGCGCCGTTGGTTAATTTACTCCGTTTCTAAGGATCGAGTTTATTGTTTTTGTTGTAGACTATTTGATAGTAGCTCAACGTCGAACTTAGTATCTCAAGGGTATAACAACTGGAAATACTTGTCTGAAATATTAAAAAATCATGAAAATAGCACTTTTCATAAGAAGTTTTACTTTTTCATGGATTGAAGCTGAACTACGATTAAAAATAGAAAAAACGATGGAATAATGTTTTGTCTAGATTGATGCATATCACACTTTATTTAGCCGAAAACAATATGGCGTTCAGAGGCACTTCTGACAAACTATATATGCCAAATAACGGAAAGTTCTTAGGCTTTGTACAAATACTAGCCAAATTTCATCATGTCATGCAGGAGCACTTGCGATTAGCTATGAAGGGTGATATTTCAGACCACTCAGCTTCTGTTCATCGATGGAAAATTCTAACCGATCACTTGGGACTATATACTATAAAAAAGCACAGTGACACTCGTTGGGAAGCAAGAATAAGTAGTGTTACAGTAGTTCGTTATCAAATTAGTACTATCCATGATGCTTTGATTACTTTGGCTCTTGAAACTTAGAAAACTGATGTTCAAATGTCTCATGAAGCTACTACTCTAGCCGAACAACTAAAAGATTTCAGCTTCATAGTTTCATTGGTTGTTTGGTATGACATACTTCATCAAATAAATGTTGTAAGTAAATCTCCACAGTCAACAGATATGGATCTTGGTAAATGTACACAAATGTTGAAAAAATGCTGCAATTTTTTGGAAGACTACAGAAATACGGGCTTTAAAAGCGTTATTTTAACTGCGAAGGAGTTGGCTGAAGAACTAGAAATTGAGCGTCAAGCTGGTGAAATTGCACGCGATGACCCTATAACTTCTCCAGAAAAAAAATTTGAGGTTGAATTTTTCAACTGTCTTTTGGACAACATTAATTTCAATCAATGAAAGGTTCGAACAGTTAAATGAGTACTCGAATATTGGTCTTTTTTGTACAATATAACAGATTCCAGAAAAACGCGACCTTCTCAAGCTCTGTAGTGATCTCCAATTAAAATTAACTGTAGACTCTAAATCAGACATAGATGGTTGTATGTTATGTGATGAACTTATAAGTCTGGCATCCCACCTGATAAAAATGTGGTTACTCCCATTTTTGTTTTAAATTTTATCAACGATTTCAACTTACAAGAACTGTATCCAAATGTATGGATATCATTGCGAATTTTATTAACTATACCTGTAACGGTTGCTAGTGGGGAGCTTTTCAAAGCTGAAGCTAATAAAAACCTATCTTCGATCAGCGATTTCGCAATCTAGATTGACAAACTTAGCAACTGTGTCAATTGAGAACGAAATTGCTGAAAACATCGACTTCGACAACCTTATAAAAGAGTTTGCTGATAGAAAGGCCAGAAAAGTAAAATTCTATTAGTGGTTCTATTAATGGTTATCTTTTATAATAAATTTTTTTTAATAAACGGTTATTTCATTAGATGTTTTTCTTTTTTCCGAATGGGTTTGAATTGCAGGTGAAGGGCGCCGTAGAAATCTCGCCCAGGGCGCTGGTAGTGTTAAAGCCGGCCCTGTACACTGTGTAATATAAACATTAAACAACATTTCACAAAATATTAACTAAGTATGTAATATATGTTTTGTAAACTGGAAAAATTAAAAATATTAAAAAAAATTTCTTCATTATCTCCAATAAGAATCTTATAAGTTGTCAATGGGAATCAAATAATAATTCATTTCTGCAAAAAAATCTCATACAATTTAAAAAAAATTTGCATAGTAATAAATTCAATAAAATAAAACTCGTGGGTATAATAAAATCGGTCAAAAAATAGTAACAATCTTGTTTTGGAAGAAACTCAAACTAGCTATTAACTAAAATAATTATATCACCAAGTTATTATTCCTATATATACATTCAATAAAACTCAATAAGATGCTTCATTAAAATTATATGAAAGCATACTTATCAAATGTTACACACGATTTTTGAAAGATTCTAATTAGACAAAACGCAACTTTTAATTCCAAATATTATGGTAATTTTTTGAAGATCTTTCATCATTCTGAAGTTTTCCAGCAATTGAAAGGTCTGCAAATAAGTTTATGAAATATTGAATCACATGTATTAAATATCTGGAACATTATTGAAGAAAATGTGGAAACTCAATTCAATGAATCCGAGAAAGCTCGCATTGTCTTTTGCCTTTATGATATTTAATGTAATGTAATATATTTTTTAAATGGTTAGAAATACCAATCATATAATTTATACATGTAACAGTTTAAAGGTGCAAAGATGTGTATAGTACTAAACTGTAGTTTTAGTACGGTTACATAAACATGTGTCAATAGAACTTTTGGTAGAACAACCTATTGACAGTCACAAAAATACATAAAACGCCTTTGAATTAATTTATGAAAAGATGAATGATTTATGTCATTTTCGATAAATAATTATATAAAATTTTTAATAGCATATTACATGTTTTATAAAAATCTCAATTTTCTCGAATTTGTAACTCTTGAGAGGAGGTTTAGCTTCAGTTTTATTAGATTCAGTTTTATTAGATTTAAAACTAGTTAGGAAAGAATTTATTATTATGATACCAGTTTAATTTTTATTTTGGTATAGTATAAACGATAGTAACCATATGTACTTTGTATTATTAACTTCCTGTAGGGTAAGTTACAGAAATCGCAAAAAAATTGAAAATATTTTTTTTTATATATTTGTACGTTTCAAAGGTTTCTGAACATTTTGGCATACCTTAAAAATGGATTTATGTGTTTGTGTGTATGTGTATGTATGTGCGGATACAAGTTTTCGTCGACAATTTTGCGAACACGAATCAAAACAATTTGAATAATTCAAACAACATTCGATTCCCATTGATGAGGAGACGTGCTGATTAGTTTTCTCCAGAGGCAGATCTAGCAGTTTCAAAGACACGGACAAAAAGTACCAAAAATGGTTTTTCCGTTTGAGAGAACGGATCATCCTTCAGATTATAATAATTCGGATTTGGGAAGGCAGGTTAAGCGTTTCCGGAGATCCAATAAAAAAGGTAAAAATAGTGCTATTTGGCGGTCAATAATAAACATTAGATATATGCACATCATATTATCAGATATTTAATAAATGTTATAATAAGTATCGACTCAACCGTTTCTTTATAAATGCAAAATTATTTGTTCACATTTTAGCTGAAAATTCCGAATCAAGTTTAAAAATTTAAAAATCGTTCGGGAGATATCAATTGGAAATTGCGTTGATCTGTATTTGGTAGGAATCGGCCAGTTTGTTTCTTTGTGAATAATTGTTAATTGTTAATTGTTAAAATTTTCATTACGATTTTAATAAAACTTTGTATGATTATAAAGTCTGGTTGTTAACAAACTTCCTAAAATATTACAGCTGTTTTTTAGGATCTTGTTTGATTGAATTTGAATTTACTTTTCGAAGGACCATATGTAAAACACTTAATTGAATAACTGTATATATTTATTTTATAAGTTATAATAGTATTTATAACAAATTTAATATGTTTTGATTATGTATTGATTGAATTGACCTGATTTTTATAATTATCTATTTGATGATTTTTTGTTTTCTATTCGCATAACCGCCTGCTTTGATCGGCGCGAACATGCTCCCGCCTTTGAAATATAGATTTCAAAATGTTTGGTAATCTTCGTGAATGTGAATTAAGTTGTTGTTAGTGGTTTTGGTAATACACATATTCTGTGAACAGCACGCTTGAGTATTCCACCCTTTGTTTTAATTGTTACTACACGCACAATTCCATCATCTCCTGGGTGCGTTTCAATGATACGTCCTAATTTCCACTGCATTGGAGGTAAATTTTCTTCCTTAATTACTACCATTTCCCCTATTTCAATTTGCTGTGATTGTTGCACTTGCCACTTCGTTCTACATTGTAACTCTGAAATATATTCTTTATGCCAGCGTTTCCAAAAATGTTGTACAAGTTTTTGGAGTCGTTGATATCGAGAAAGTTTATTGTCAGGTATATCAAACACTGACGGATCTGGAGTTGAAATCAAGGATTTTCCAATGAGAAAATGACCAGGAGTTAATGAATCATAATCGTTAGGATCGGAGCTTAAAGGAGAAATTGGTCTTGAATTCAATATTGCTTCGATCTGGGTCAGAACCGTATAAAAATCTTCGAAGGTTAAAATGGCGTTTCCTAATATTCGTTTTAGGTGAGCCTTGCATGACTTTATGGCAGCTTCCCAAATTCCTCCGAAATGAGGAGAATTCGGTGGAATGTGCTTCCATGACACACCTTCGTTAATCATTTTATCAGTAATCTCGTTTTGATTTGACTTTCTTTGTAAAAATTTATACAGTTCCTTTAATCCAGAAGCTGCGCCTATGAAATTCGTTCCATTATCTGAATATATTTCGCGAGGTTTGCCACGTCGTGCCATAAATCGTTTTAATGTTGCCATAAACTATTCGTCGTTAAATCAGATACTAATTCAATATGAATTGCCTTCGTAACAAAGCATACAAACAAACATATATACGCCTTTAATTTTTTGTACCCCCTTGTTTGACGATCTCTTATTAGGACAGGACCTCCGTAATCTACTCCGCATATAAAAAAAGGTGATTGCGGTGTTACACGACTTTTAGGCAAATTACCCATTAATGGATGGATCAATGTGGGTTTTACTTTAAAACATGTTACACATTTTTGTACGATTGATCTTGTTAAATTTCTACCTCCGATAGGCCAATAGGTATTACGTAACGTATTTAATAGCATTTGTGCTCCGCAGTGATACAATTTTAAATGCTCATGTCTAGCTATCAGAATTGTTAATGGGTGATTCTTTGGTAATATTATTGGATGGCATTTATCATATGCTAAATTAGAATTTTTTATCCGCCCCCCAACGCGTAAAATTCCATCTCTATCTAGGAATGGAGTTAGTGATTTTAATTTTGAAGATTTGTTTAATGCTCCCTTACTCATAATTATGTCTATGTCATGCTTGAATGTATCATGTTGTGATAGTTTTATTAAGGTTTTTAATGAATCATTGAATTCGTTAATGGTAAGTGGACCATGTAATCTTTTGTTCTTAATCAATTTAGAATTCTGATAGAATCGATAACAGAAGGCTACGACTCGTACTAATTTTATAAATGAAGAATATAATGAAAAAAATTCATTAGTATTGATTTTCGTGCAAATTAAATTTATAACTCTAATTTCTATATCAGTCTCTGGAATCGTAAGATAATTAGTTGTACGTTGCTGTGTTTCAGTTAAATTTTGTAACCAAAATGGACCTTGCCACCATAAAGATGATTTTAATAAATCATGTGTGAAGCATCCGCGTGAAATGAGATCCGCTGGATTATCTTGCGATCGGACATGAAACCAATTGTTGGCGTCGGTTTTTGTTTGAATATCAGAAACTCTATTGGCAACAAAAGTTTTCCATTTGTAAGACGGAGATTTTATCCACGAAAGGGTTATTGTGGAATCGCTCCAATAGAATTCTTTATCAAACGCGATATTTAATGCCCGTTTTATTTTTTGCGTAAGATTCGCTAATAATTGTGCCGCACAAAGTTCGAGACGCGGGAGTGTGATATTTTTTAATGGCGCTACTCGAGATCTTGACGCTATTAATTTTATTTTAATATCAGAATTGATATCGATAGATCGTACATATATACATGCACCGTAAGCTTGCTCGGATGCGTCAGCAAAACCATGTAATTCGGTGGTTAGACGATTTTCACAAAATATATGTCTTTCAATATTTAAAGTTTTAATAAACTTTATTTCATTGCAAAACTGTTTCCATTTATTTTCTAGTTCTGATGGAATTGTTTCGTCCCATGATAACTTTAATCGCCATAAACTTTGAATTATTAATTTCGGTATAATAATAATTGGAGATAAAAAACCCATAGGATCATATATTTGAGCCGTTGTTGATAAAATTGATCTTTTATTCGCAATTTGATTTATGATTACATTGTTATAATCAAATTTGAAACTATCTGAAACAGAATTCCAATATATGCCTAGTGTTTTAATAGTTTGTTCGCCTATGGTTTTGTTTTTATTGTCCATGTTTAAAAGTTTTGGATAATTTGAATTAAGTTTATAAAGATTAAGTTTTGCTTGATTTAAAATGTTACAAATATTAGTTTTAATAGTAAATAGTTCGGATATTGTATCAGTTCCTGTTAATAGATCGTCAACATAAAAATCATTTCTAATGATTTCGCATTCTCTTTTGAAATTAGTTATGTTTTCTCTAGCTAATTGTTCTAAGCATCGTATGGCTAAAAACGGAGCTGAAGCTGTACCGTATGTGACTGTGTTTAATTGATATATTTTTATTTTGCTATTAAAATTATCCCTCCAGAATATTCGTTGCATCTTTCTGTCATTTTCGTGAACCAAAACCTGTCTGTACATTTTTTCTATATCGCCTGTTAGTACGAATGTATGCCTTCTAAATCTTAATATGATAGAAAAAATATCATTTTGAATTGTGGGTCCAACAAGCTGTACTTCATTCAATGACATACCCGTATCGGATTTACAAGATGCATCGAAAACTACGCGCAATTTCGTGGTTAAACTATCTGGTTTTAGTACTCCATGATGAGGTAAATAGAAACATGTTTTGGGTTCGATAGATTCTTTGACTTCGCTCATGTGACCTAGTGATATATAAGTATCCATAAAATTTTTATAATCAATAAATAGATTTTCGTTTGTTCGTAAACGATTTTCTAGTAAAATATATCGCTTGAATGCTATCTGTTTATTATTCCCTATATTTTTGATGTTATCTGTAAATGGAATTTTTACGATAAATCTTCCGTCATTTGCTCTCGTTGTATTCGAGATAAAATGTTGTTCGCATTGTTGCTCCGTTTTTGTGAAATGTTGAATCTCATTGCACGCTTCCAATTCCCAGAATTTATGTACTTGAGTTTCTAAATTAGATGTATGACAACATGTTGTAAACGAACTGGGGTTGTTGAGAGGTACGCTACCAGCAATGACCCAACCAAACTGTGTATTTTGCAATATTGGTCTATTTTTTCCTAAATGAATGTATCCTTTGCAAAATATACTCCAAAATATTTCCGCACCGATTAATATATCAATTTTGTTGCTTTTATTAAATGTTGGATCAGCTAATTTAACATAATTTGGAATATTCAAAATATTTTTATTGAATGAAACTGTCGGCAAATTATTTGTTATATTATTCAAAATAAAACAAGACACGTCTAATGAGAAGTTGTTAACGCATGATTGTAAAGTAATTACTGTTTTTGAATCAATTTCCGTTGAATTTTGATTGATTCCTTGGACTGACATATTAATCGGATGTTTATGCAGACCAAGTTCATTAGCAAAACTTCGCGTGATGAAATTGGATTGTGATCCCGAATCTAATAGAACTCTACATGCTCTATATTTGTTATTACAATCTAATACTTTTATCAAAGCAGTAGATAAAAGTATTTGACTTGATTCGTTTCCGGAATGACATGAAATATTTTGTGGTGCATTTACAGTTGGTGGTTGGTTTGAATCTGCGTGTAAAAGACTATGGTGATTTGAATTGCAAAAGGTACAGCGACTTAATGATAGGCATTGTTTAACATTATGATTATATCGTAGACAATTAATACATAATTTTAATTCCTTTGCTTTGTTTAATCTATCTTCTGTAGATAGTGATCGAAATTTTGGGCATTTGTATGCCGAATGATAAGGCCCTTTGCAAAACAAACAAATATTTTTATAATTAGTAGATGCAGCGTAAGATTTTGTTGATTTAACATAATTATTTTTTATGTCCTTAAACTTATTGAAATTTCCGGTTCTTGTCTCAGTTGGGTTTATAGCTTCTAACGTCATACAGCGTTGATTTAGAAAGCTATTGAGTTCGGCAAATGTAACTAATTCTGACCCTCTATTCATGAGCATTTCCCACTCTTGGTGAGTTTTTTTGTCTATTTTTGTCATGATTAAATAATTAATTAGAGCGTCCCACTGGTCTACCGGTTGTTGCAACATTTTTAGACATCTTAAATGCTTATTAAACGTATCTATTAAATTGCGAAGATCCTTACCCGATTCATTGTGCATGGCTGGATGATCAAATAATTTTTTAATATGGTTATTTACGATTATTTTCTTGTTTTCAAACCGCGTTTTTAATAAGTCCCACGCAATAATATAATTATCGGCCGTTGCCGGTAGTGATTCTATGAGATTAGCAGCATCCCCCTTTAGGCACGATTTTAAATAATAAAACTTTTGGGCATTGCCTATGTTTGAGTCTTTGTGAATTAAACAAGAAAATGAATCGTAAAATTGTAACCAGTTTAAATAAGAGCCGTCAAACTGAGGCAAATTAATCTGAGGCAATTTAATGTTGTTAAGACTATTTGTCATATTAGAATCATTAAAGTTGTTTGAATTAATATCTGACTTATTTTGTGCTATTTGACTGAATTTTAATAAAGTTGATAGGCACCTTTTATATTTTTCAAAGTATTCATCTAATTCGATATCCATTAACTTATTTATTTCATCTTCGTCTTCTAATAGCGTTGTTATATTGATAATGGTGTTTTCGAATATTTCAAATAATGGCCTTACCTCTTCGACATGGCTGTTTATATCTAAAATATCTAACTCAGAAGTAGGTGTTTCTGCCATTTGTTTGCATATTTTCTCATATCTTGTTAATCGCGATTTCATTCCTCTTTGCTTCAGTTTTAATGATTTTAACGATTCCATTTTGACGTGGATGGTAATTGTAAAAATGGTTAGTTTTAAGTGACCTGATTTCTGCTCCTTTGGCTCCAATTGATGTCTTGTATCTTCTTCGACTGCTGGATGTCAATTCGACTCGTCTGGACCAATGTTTTTTAGGATCTTGTTTGATTGAATTTGAATTTACTTTTCGAAGGACCATATGTAAAACACTTAATTGAATAACTGTATATATTTATTTTATAAGTTATAATAGTATTTATAACAAATTTAATATGTTTTGATTATGTATTGATTGAATTGACCTGATTTTTATAATTATCTATTTGATGATTTTTTGTTTTCTATTCGCATAACCGCCTGCTTTGATCGGCGCGAACAACAGCTTTAATAAATATCAAAATTTGGAATAATAGGCAGTGTCAAAATTTCAAAATGCTAAACAACAGTTTCTAAATCTCAAAGTTTTTGCAACGTGCATTAATCAAAATGTGACTCACAGCTAATTTAACTAATCATTTACTATTTATAGTAAAGAACAATTATAATTATTTTGTTTTTTTGTTGTTAATATTAGTTCTCTGATTAGGAAATATGCACGACATTTTTAAACAATCGCACCTTCTTATCCCATTTTTCAAATGAGTCATTCCTCCATAAAAGTCATTAGTATATTTACATTTGCAGATTTCATATTTTATTTAGAATTTATGATAAAGGATTAATCATGTTATTATTGCTTGAATTGTTTATATTGTTAATAATGACTCGATTGTTCCTTGTTCGACAAGTTATCAAACTACTAAAAGCATTCCGTATTATATAAATAAATTTAATCATGTGAGTAATTAAAAATTTCTGATAATTTGCTTTGAATGAATAAATATTAACTAAAATTATCAAATGAATAAACGTTATTTTTAATAATAATTAAATATTATCCTTCAGATTTATATAATTCGGATTTGGAAAGGTAGGTCTAGCGTTTCAGAGATCCAATAAAAAAGTTAAAAATAGTGCCATTTGGCGGTCAAAAATGATCATTAGACATTAGACATATGCACTTCATATTATTAGATATATTATAATAAGTATAAATTTTGTGTACATTTATACGAGTTTCCGTACAAATGTTTACACGTTAGACTGCGACGCGGCGCTTACGCGCTTCGATATCGAACACATAGGTAGCATCTCCACACTCTAGAATGTTTGCACATATGTGTATGACGAATATTCTTAGATATTGCAAAAAAATCACAAATCAATTTATCCACCCTTTTGACTGGGCCACACCAATGCTCTCAGCTGGAGCATTCATCGTAAGATTTTCATTCTTTGACTAGGAAATACGAAAAATGGTGGTATGTAGTGACCGTTAGCACTCATGCAGGATAGAATTAAATAATTAAAATAAATTACGTCAATTCTCACAAGAAATATCAATATGTATATACAGTCCGGGGCTAAGGGACGACTTAGTGTCTGGTGCTAAGGGACAGACATGTTCGTTCATTTGGTGGTACCTACTAAAATGATCAAGTACTATTTTTATCATTGAATGCCACTCAAATATAAATGCATAAATATACTAGAATTACGTTCATTGATATTTAGGTGACGCCATGATTTTGCGCCTAATACAGCAAAGGGTTGCTCCCGCCGTGGCCGTGTGCGTCACAGGTGAGTCATGGTGCGTGATCCTGCACCTGAGTGCCCCCCCCGCGCCCCTTTTAGTTGTATCTTGATATAAAAAGATTTATACTTGCTTGAATAATACGTGTTAAATAGAGTGTCCGGCACTAGGTGCCATCCGTTGTTACGGGACTTTCTCCTGCCACTAGTTGAAAATTGTGGAGGTGGAAGGGTAGGTCATCAAGTAACGGTTTACTTCAGAAGAATTATATGCATTATTTCCCATAATATAAAGTTTATATTTTTGCGATTCCCAAATGTATCGATATACAAGCACTTGATTCGAATCACTACCGGTTACGAACCGATGTAATTATCTAACGATTTATAGTCAATTGAGAGAATAAAATGTGTTTATCCCACGCGCATTGTACCGTAATGTGAGCTTGAGATGTTGTCGAGCGTGTCTTCTTGTGTGATATTGAGAATAAAAGTGATCCAGATCCAGATCCAGATTTCATGATTGCTCCGACCGGACGCGTCCTTGCCTTTATATATTGAGCGCGGCTTTAATGTTAGCTGCCGGCCCTGCGTATTTGCATACGACTGTGACAAATCGACTTTTGAGCTATTTCCGTACAAATTGTCCCGTAATTAATTACTAGGAGATTTTATACGTGTTGACCACAATTTGAAGCTTAACTAGTAGGGCGCATGACATCGTGCCTTAAGGCAAATTGCTGGAACTTCCCGTACCGTAATTAAAAATCTTGGTACAAAACCCAAAAAAATTACACAAAATGAGAACACATTATTGAAATCTCTATAAATTATCTGATAATTTGATGTACATATGTCCAATAAACATTTTTGACCGCCAAATGATTTTTTTTAACCGCTGAACCTGCCTTCCCAAAAATTCAAGCATTTCTTCATCTTCTGTCAATACAAGTGAATTATTAAAATCGGACACTCCGTTCTCTTTAAAATGAGTTATTGTTTTTGGCTCTTTTTGCCCTTATCTTCGGAACGGCTAGACCTGCCTTCGCCAAAAAACTAATCAGCACGTCGCAATTTTCTTAAAAATAAGCAAAAAATAAATTATCCAGAGGTATTATCGTCGTCACTACTTGCTCCGGTGGATATTACAACTAGCCTCAAAACACGGCGTAAGTTGTAACACCGCAGCTTTTCTAGAAATTGATTAATTGTGAAATAATAAACAACTTTTGTGGAATTATTTTCACAAGTTTCGGTAGAGGACTATCAATTACAGCACACTTTATTTCGTAGAAATATAATCAATTGAACTCAAAATATATTAATTTAAGAATAACTGTTACATCAATTCCTAGCTTCCTTACATACATATTGATTGACTATTACAAACATTATTTGTTGTCCTTTATAATTCTAAGAATGGCTATCATTTGCAAAATATGGATTTGCTAGTAAGGATTATATCAATGGTAGTGAATCTCATTAGCATTCTAATGTATTTTTGAATAGGTTGTAATATTTTTTTACAATATTTATATCTTTTACTTATGCATAGTTCGGCATTTTATGCATTTATCTAAACTTCTAAACGAAACTTCTAATCGCGATCATCAAATTTTCAGAACCACTTTTTTATAACTTTGTAGAGACCAAGTTTTTCAACAAAAACTTCTAATTTTATGAAATATTTTATTCCTATGCGAAAT
The DNA here is from genome assembly GCF_003426905.1 of Ctenocephalides felis. Taxonomy (NCBI): domain Eukaryota; kingdom Metazoa; phylum Arthropoda; class Insecta; order Siphonaptera; family Pulicidae; genus Ctenocephalides; species Ctenocephalides felis. The sequence continues at coordinate 39,228,005 of NW_020538040.1, read as the reverse complement.
TCATGTTGTCGTCAGAAGATTAGATTTGCTAATTTTATCCTTTTCCGTCGTTTTCGAGTAATTCTGATTCCTTTGGCACTAAAATTGGAATAAGTATGTGCGTGTGTTTGTGTGTGTGAGGAAAATTTGACTTTTTGTCGATGTTTTTTTAAAAAACGTCCGCGCCGATTTGAAATATTTTAAAAATATCTTGTCGATTAGATTGCTCCGACAACCGGCCCAGCCGTTTCTTTATAATTAGCGAATAAATGCAAAATTAGTCAATCACGTTTAAGCTGAAAATTCAGAATCAATTTTGATGATTAATTGTTAATTGTTAAAATTTTCATTACGATTTTATAAAACTTTGTATGATTATAGACTATGTATAGTTTTTTAGCGAATATCCTGAAATATTACAGGTTTAACAAAAATAAAAATTGAAATAATAGGCAGTGTCAAAATTTCAAAATGTTATCACATTTTATAAGTTCCTAAATCTCAATGTTTTTGCAACTTGCATTATATCAAAATGTGACTCACAGCTAATTAACTAATCATTCACTGTTTATAGTAAAGAACAATTAAAATTATTTTCGTTTTGCGTTGTTATTATTAGTTGTCTGATTAGGAAAATATGCATGACATTTTTAAACAATCGCACCTTCTTATCCCATTTCTTAAATGAATCATTCCATATCAGTAATTAGTATTTATACTTGTAGATTTCATATTTTATTTATAATTTATATTAAAGGTTTAATCATGTTATTAATGCTTGAATTGTTTATATTATTTTTAATGCTTGTATTGTTCGACAAGTTATCAAACTACTAAAGCATTCCGTATTATATAAATAAATTTAATTAAAAATTGCTGATAATTTACTTCGAATGAAAGAACTAAATATTATCAAATAAATAAACGTTCTGTTTAATAATAATTAAGTATTTGCAATTTTCAAATTTGACTCGTCTTTTTTATATAGGTATGGTTAGCGAGATATGTTAGGAAATCTAATATATTTTTAACGGATTTCCAAATATGGCATTTGTCATATGTTAATATCATAAAATTTTTGAGAATAAATTGGGTTCGATGCAATTAATTTAGCAATTTTGTTCAAAAGGAAAATAAATAAACAAACTAGTGGTGGATGGCGTCGTGCCTTAAGGCAAATTGCTGGAACTTTCCGTACCAAAAATTGAATTTCAATTTATATTAAAACTGGAAAAAATTGAGATTTGAAAATTTTGAAATTTTTGCAATAAAATGACTTTTTTGAGAGAAAAAAACTATGAACTTATTTCCAAAGCAAATAGGAATTGAAGCGCATAAGCGCCGCGTTGCAGTCTAACGGATAAACATTGTTACGGAACCTGTAGAAATGTAAACAAAGTAATTATTATTAAAATCTCTATAAAATATCTGATAATTTCATGTGCATATATCTAATGATTATTTTTGACTGACAAATGGCTTTTTTTAATTTATTACTCAATTTCCGAAACCGCTAGACCTGCCTTTCTAGAAATTCAACTATTCTTAAATCTGTCAATACAAGTAAAATGTTTTTTTGAATTATTGAAATCGGACATTCCGTTCTCCTAAGAACTCTATTACCATTTTTGGCACTTTTTTCCTGGTAGGTATCTTCGAAACGGCTGGATTTGCCTTGTCCAAAAACTAATCAGCACCTCTCCTTATCAATAGGAATCGAATGTTTTTTGAATCATTGCTGTTAAGCTGAGTCGTCGACGAAAATTTGATTGATATTTGATATTGATATTTCATTTTTTTCTGATTATGAGGTATGCCAAAATGTTCAGAAACCTCTGAATCGTAAAAATACATAAAAATTTTCATTTTCGATTTTTTTGCGATTACTATAACTTACCCTACGATCATAGTAGTTAAACTAAACTACAATAACTGAATTTATGTAAATTTAATAAACCAAAAAGAGAATCATTGCGTAACAGATTAATTAAATTAATAGAAATTTCAAACGCATAATGAAAAATGTAAATTATTCTGTCACATTACGCGGAATTTTTATACAATTTAGCCGTATATTGCCTTATTAAGATACATGAACCAGATTTTTATTATTCACAAATGCCACAATAATATATTATTACTGTGGGAATGTTAATTTAATAGATTATTGCACATGACTCCAGTTGATGTTATAACATTTTATATTGCGCTCGCGATAATAATGTAAAAAACCGCTAATGAAAACGAAAGTAGTTAGCATAATATGAATCGTAATGATTTACTTTGTATAATAATTCACATGATTAAAAGATCAACATTTGAATATTATAATTTTTACCAAATCACATTGAACGGATGATTTTAAGATAGAATTATTTCAATAATAGAGGAAATGGTTGGGAAATGTAAATTTCATTTTTGGCTTGGTCAGGTATTTGCAATAATTTTGTTATATACAAAACTTTATATCCGACTTTTTTTGCAAATATCGTAGCTATAAATTGAAAAATTTGATTGTTACTGCTAAAGGCTGTTTAGATCCGAAGAATCGTAGCTATAAATTAAATTTTTTATTGTCACTGGAAAAAATTTGAATAGGTCCGACAAACCTTTATATAAAGAGAAACTGCTTCCATATATGAAATCATCTTTTATGATTGCATCTGATATTTCATAAGAATTAGAAAAACATATATTCATGCATATTAAATATAAAAATAAAAAAATTCATAGAATAATACAAATCAAAATTATTTTTTTTTGTAACAACAGGCTAAATAATTAAAACACTTTCATTCAAATTAATATTTTCAGATGATAACTGGAACGTTTCCAATATATTTTTTTTAATATTTTATTCATAACTGTTTTATGATTTGTATGCCTTCTTTCATTCTCAATTTGATACTTTTGATATACATATATTGTGAAAAAACTATTGAAGCATCCAAAAACGCCTGTAGTTATTCTCTTGTAAAATTAGCAACTATATTAAAAAATAGCAATATTTCTTAAAATTAGCAACATTACTAAAATGTGAAATTTGAATGATTAATATTTTAAATTTTCCAAATCGTTGCAATCAAGCCCAATTGGTAGACGATATTGCAAACAATTCACGAACATTTGGCCATACTAACGTATGTAAAATACTATATTTGTTCAAATACGTTTTTATTACATTAACAGAAATCCGGCATTCATGCCAAAATTAAAACAAATGTACATTGTATATCAAAAAAAGTACATATTTTATAAATTTATTTTCATAAGAGAGAACATTTTTTCAATATTTTCATATAAAGTCAAAAACTATTAAAAACTGTTACATTTAAAAAGTATATGGTTAAGTCTACTCCACTTATCTTCTTTCTAGTATAATTAGTGCTGCTTCGAAAGACTTATCATCACCATGCTGGTTATGAAAGCGATTGAATCTTGGTCGGTTCTTCCCTTGCAGATAATATTTAAAATTTCATAAGGTAAGGCGTAGGATTTCTGACAGTTGAAGAAAGTATCACTTGACCGATGCCATTACCTGAATTTACCTCCTTAATCAGAGCAAAATCCACCGATTCCAGGTTGAATGAAAAAGTCAAGCCTCTTTGTTTTTACGAGTGTGGTTAGATGGAATTTGACGTTCCGATCGATGAGCCTTCAAGTTGGTGAGCCTTTCGCGCATTGTTTTTATAATCCGATTAGGAACTGCGATGAGGTAAGCAACCAAGGTTGGGGATCTGTGGCTGCTGCAGCTTCGCTAATCGAATGGAGGACGACGATTACCTTCTTCAAGTCGTCCAAAAAAATTATTTAATTTTGGCTTGGAAGTCCATCAGCATACTGTCCACATCATAGATTAAAGTTAGAAAACTTTTATTAGCAAGAGGTATTAATGAAATTGAAGTAATTCTTCAATAATTTTTAATTTCTAACTTCAAATAACGATTATTATCGCATAAAAAACTGGTTTAAAATATGAATATATGAAAACGTATAAAAATATTGACGTAGTGTACGCTTTCTTTTGTTTTTGATTATGTATTTTTTCTGGCAACTATGCTACTAAAAATATTATAATAGAAAACAATAGATAGTAAACACTACGTCAATATTTTATACATATTTTTATATATTCATATTTTAAACCAGTTTTTTATGCGATAATAATCGTTGTTTTTGAAGTTAGAAATTAAAATTATTGAAGAATTACTTCAATTTCATTAATACCTCTTGCTAATAAAAGTTTTTCTAACTTTAATTTATGATGGACAGTATGTTGATGGACCTCCAAGCTAAAATTAAATAATTTTTTTGGACGACTTGAAGAAGGTAATCGTCATCCTCCATTCGATTAGCGAAGCTGCAGCAGCCACAGATCCCCACCTTGGTTGCTTACCTCATCGCAGTTCCTAATCGGATAAAAAACAATGCGCGAAAGGCTCACCAACTTGAAGGCTCATCGATCGGAACGTCAAATTCCATCTAACCACACTCGTAAAAACAAAGAGGCTTGACTTTTTCATTCAACCTGGAATCGGTGGATTTTGCTTCTGATTAAGGAGTAAATTCAGGTAATGGCATCGGTCAAGTGATACTTTCTTCAACTGTCAGAAATCCTACGCCTTACCTTATGAAATTTTAAATATTATCTGCAAGGGAAGAACCGACCAAGATTCAATCGCTTTTCATAACCAGCATGGTGATGATAAGTCTTTCGAAGCAGCACTAATTATACTAGAAAGAAGATAAGTGGAGTAGACTTAACCATGATACTTTTTAAATGTAACAGTTTTTAATAGTTTTCTTGACTTTATATGAAAATATTGAAAAAATGTTCTCTCTTATGAAAATAAATTTATTAAAATATGTACTTTTTTTGATATACAATGTACATTTGTTTTAATTTTTTGGCATGAATGCCGGATTTCTGTTTAATGTAATAAAAACGTATTTGAACAAATATAGTATTTTACATACGTTAGTATGGCCAAATTTTCGTGAATTGTATGCAATATCGTCTACCAATTGGGCTTGATGCAACTAATTTGGAAATTTAAAATATTAATTCATTCAAATTTCACTTTTTAGTAATGTTGCTAATTTTTAAGAAATATTGCTAATTTTTTAATATAGTTGCAAATTTTACAAGAGAAACTACAGGCAGTTTTTTGGATGCTTCAATAGTTTTCACAATATATGTATATCAAAAGTATCAAATTGAGAATGAAAGAAGGCATACAAATCATAAAACAGTTATGAATAAAATATTAAAAAAATATATTGGAAACGTTCCAGTTATCATCTGAAAATATTAATTTTGAATGAAAGTGTTTTAATTAATTTAGCCTGTTGTTACAAAAAAAAAATAATTTGATTTGTATTATTCTATGAATTTTTTTAATATTTTTATATTTAATATGCATGAATATATGTTTTTCTAATTTCTTATGAAATATCAGATGCAATCATAAAAGATGATTTCATATATTGGAAGCAGTTTCTCTTTATATAAAGGTTTTTCGGACCTATTCAAATTTTTTCCAGTGACAATAAAAAATTCTAATTTATAGCTACGATTCTTCGGATCTAAACAGCCTTTAGCAGTAACAATCAAATTTTTCAATTTATAGCTACGATATTTGCAAAAAAAGTCGGATATATAAAGTTTTGTATATAACAAAATTATTGCAAATACCTGACCAAGCCAAAAATGAAATTTACATTTCCCAACCATTTCCTCTATTATTGAAATAATTCTAATCTTAAAATCATCCGTTCAATGTGATTTGGTAAAAATTATAATATTCAAATGTTGATCTTTTAATCATGTGAATTATTATACAAAGTAAATTCATTACGATTCATATTATGCTAACTACTTTCGTTTTCATTAGCGGTTTTTTTACATTATTATCGCGAGCGCAATATAAAATGTTATAACATCAACTGGAGTCATGTGCAATAATCTATTAAATTAACATTCCCACAGTAATAATATATTATTGTGGCATTTGTGAATAATAAAAATCTGGTTCATGTATCTTAATAAGGCAATATACGGCTAAATTGTATAAAATTCCGCGTAATGTGACAGAATAATTTACATTTTTCATTATGCGTTTGAATATTTCTATTAATTTAATTAATCTGTTACGCAATGATTCTCTTTTTGGTTTATTAAATTTACATAAATTCAGTTATTGTAGTTTAACTACTAATGATCCGTAGGGTAAGTTATAGTAATCGAAAAAAATCGAAAATGAAAATTTTTATGTATTTTTACGATTCAGAGGTTTCTGAACATTTTGGCATACCTCATAATCAGAAAAAATGAAATATCAATATCAAATATCAATCAAATTTTCGTCGACGACTCAGCTTAACAGCAATGATTCAAAAAACATTCGATTCCTATTGATAAGGAGAGGTGCTGATTAGTTTTTGGACAAGGCAAATCCAGCCGTTTCGAAGATACCTACCAGGAAAAAAGTGCCAAAAATGGTAATAGAGTTCTTAGGAGAACGGAATGTCCGATTTCAATAATTCAAAAAAACATTTTACTTGTATTGACAGATTTAAGAATAGTTGAATTTCTAGAAAGGCAGGTCTAGCGGTTTCGGAAATTGAGTAATAAATTAAAAAAAGCCATTTGTCAGTCAAAAATAATCATTAGATATATGCACATGAAATTATCAGATATTTTATAGAGATTTTAATAATAATTACTTTGTTTACATTTCTACAGGTTCCGTAACAATGTTTATCCGTTAGACTGCAACGCGGCGCTTATGCGCTTCAATTCCTATTTGCTTTGGAAATAAGTTCATAGTTTTTTTCTCTCAAAAAAGTCATTTTATTGCAAAAATTTCAAAATTTTCAAATCTCAATTTTTTCCAGTTTTAATATAAAATTGAAATTCAATTTTTGGTACGGAAAGTTCCAGCAATTTGCCTTAAGGCACGACGCCATCCACCACTAGTTTGTTTATTTATTATTACCTTTTGAACAAAATTGCTAAATTAATTGCATCGAACCCAATTTATTCTCAAAAATTTTATGATATTAACATATGACAAATGCCATATTTGGAAATCCGTTAAAAATATATTAGATTTCCTAACATATCTCGCTAACCATACCTATATAAAAAAGACGAGTCAAATTTGAAAATTGCAAATACTTAATTATTATTAAACAGAACGTTTATTTATTTGATAATATTTAGTTCTTTCATTCGAAGTAAATTATCAGCAATTTTTAATTAAATTTATTTATATAATACGGAATGCTTTAGTAGTTTGATAACTTGTCGAACAATACAAGCATTAAAAATAATATAAACAATTCAAGCATTAATAACATGATTAAACCTTTAATATAAATTATAAATAAAATATGAAATCTACAAGTATAAATACTAATTACTGATATGGAATGATTCATTTAAGAAATGGGATAAGAAGGTGCGATTGTTTAAAAATGTCATGCATATTTTCCTAATCAGACAACTAATAATAACAACGCAAAACGAAAATAATTTTAATTGTTCTTTACTATAAACAGTGAATGATTAGTTAAATTAGCTGTGAGTCACATTTTGATATAATGCAAGTTGCAAAAACATTGAGATTTAGGAACTTATAAAATGTGATAACATTTTGAAATTTTGACACTGCCTATTATTTCAATTTTTTATTTTTGTTAAACCTGTAATATTTCAGGATATTCGCTAACAACTATACATAGTCTATAATCATACAAAGTTTTATTAAAATCGTAATGAAAATTTTAACAATTAACAATTAATCATCAAAATTGATTCTGAATTTTCAGCTTAAACGTGATTGACTAATTTTGCATTTATTCGCTAATTATAAAGAAACGGCTGGGCCGGTTGTCGGAGCAATCTAATCGACAAGATATTTTTAAAATATTTCAAATCGGCGCGGACGTTTTTTAAAAAAACATCGACAAAAAGTCAAATTTTTCCTCACACACACAAACACACGCACATACTTATTCCAATTTTAGTGCCAAAGGAATCAGAATTACTCGAAACGACGGAAAAGGATAAAATTAGCAAATCTAATCTTCTGACGACAACATGAATTTCGCATAGGAATTAAATATTTCATAAAATTAGAAGTTTTTGTTGAAAAACTTGGTCTCTACAAAGTTATAAAAAAGTGGTTCTGAAAATTTGATGATCGCGATTTAGAAGTTTCGTTTAGAAGTTTAGATAAATGCATAAAATGCCGAACTATGCATAAGTAAAAGATATAAATATTGTAAAAAAATATTACAACCTATTCAAAAATACATTAGAATGCTAATGAGATTCACTACCATTGATATAATCCTTACTAGCAAATCCATATTTTGCAAATGATAGCCATTCTTAGAATTATAAAGGACAACAAATAATGTTTGTAATAGTCAATCAATATGTTATGTAAGGAAGCTAGGAAATTGATGTAACAGTTATTCTTAAATTAATATATTTTGAGTTCAATTGATTATATTTCTACGAAATAAAGTTGCTGTAATTATTCCTCTACCGAAACTTGTGAAAATAATTCCACAAAAGTTGTTTATTATTTCACAATTAATCAATTTCTAGAAAAGCTGCGGTGTTACAACTTACGCCGTGTTTTGAGGCTAGTTGTAATATCCACCGGAGCAAGTAGTGACGACGATAATACCTCTGGATAATTTATTTTTTGCTTATTTTTAAGAAAATTGCGACGTGCTGATTAGTTTTTGGCGAAGGCAGGTCTAGCCGTTCCGAAGATAAGGGCAAAAAGAGCCAAAAACAATAACTCATTTTTAAAGAGAACGGAGTGTCCGATTTTAATAATTCACTTGTATTGACAGAAGATGAAGAAATGCTTGAATTTTTGGGAAGGCAGGTTCAGCGGTTAAAAAAAATCATTTGGCGGTCAAAAATGTTTATTGGACATATGTACATCAAATTATCAGATAATTTATAGAGATTTCAATAATGTGTTCTCATTTTGTGTAATTTTTTTTGGGTTTTGTACCAAGATTTTTAATTACGGTACGGGAAGTTCCAGCAATTTGCCTTAAGGCACGATGTCATGCGCCCTACTAGTTAAAGCTTCAAATTGTGGTCAACACGTATAAAATCTCCTAGTAATTAATTACGGGACAATTTGTACGGAAATAGCTCAAAAGTCGATTTGTCACAGTCGTATGCAAATACGCAGGGCCGGCAGCTAACATTAAAGCCGCGCTCAATATATAAAGGCAAGGACGCGTCCGGTCGGAGCAATCATGAAATCTGGATCTGGATCTGGATCACTTTTATTCTCAATATCACACGAAGACACGCTCGACAACATCTCAAGCTCACATTACGGTACAATGCGCGTGGGATAAACACATTTTATTCTCTCAATTGACTATAAATCGTTAGATAATTACATCGGTTCGTAACCGGTAGTGATTCGAATCAAGTGCTTGTATGTATATCGATACATTTGGGAATTGCAAAAATATAAACTTTATATCATGGGAAATAATGTTTATAATTCTTCTGAAGTAAACCTCTTACTTGATGACATACCCTTTCACCTTCACAATTTTCAACTAGTGGTAGGAGAAAGTCCCATAACAACGGATGGCACCTAGTGCCGGACACTCTATTTAACACGTATTATTCAAGCAAGTATCTTTTTATAATGTTTTTGCAATCTTTTTATATCAAGATACAACTAAGAGGGGCGCGAGGGGGGGGCACTCAGGTGCAGGATCACGCACGAAGACTCACCTGTGACGCACACGGCCACGGCGGGAGCAACCCTTTGTTGTATTAGGCGCAAAATCATGGCGTCACCTAAATATCAATGGACGTAATTCTAGTATATTTATGCATTTATATTTGAGTGGCATTCAATGATAAAAACAGTACTTGGTCGTTATCCGTAAAATGGTAGAATATTATTAGATATTTTAAACAATTTTAGTAGGTACCACCAAATGAACGAACATGTCTGTCCCTTAGCACCAGACACTAAGTCGTCCCTTAGCGCCGGACTGTATACATATTGATATTTCTTGTGAGAATTGACGTAATTTATTTTACTTATTTAATTTTATCCTGCATGAGTGCTAACGGTCACTACATACCACCATTTTTCGTATTTCCTAGTCAAAGAATGAAAATCTTATGATGAATGCTCCAGCTGAAAGCATCGGTGTGGCCCAGCCAAAAGAGTGGATAAATAGTGATTTTTTTGCAATATCTAAGAATATTCGTCATACACACATGTGCAAACATTCCAGAGTGTGGAGATGGCTACCTATATGTTCGATATCAAAGCGCGTAAGCGCCGCGTCGCAGTCTAACGTGTAAACATTTGTACGGAAACTCGTGTAAATGTACACAAAATTTATACTTATTATAATATATCTAATAATATGAAGTGCATATGTCTAATGTCTAATGATCATTTTTGACCGCCAAATGGCACTATTTTTAACTTTTTTATTGGATCTCTGGAAACGCTAGACCTACCTTTCCAAATCCGAATTATATAAATCTGAAGGATAATATTTAATTATTATTAAAAATAACGTTTATTCATTTGATAATATTTAGTTCTTTCATTCAAAGCAAATTATCAGAAATTTTTAATTACTCACATGATTAAATTTATTTATATAATACGGAATGCTTTTAGTAGTTTGATAACTTGTCGAACAAGGAACAATCGAATCATTATTAACAATATAAACAATTCAAGCAATAATAACATGATTAATCCTTTATCATAAATTCTAAATAAAATATGAAATCTACAAATGTAAATATACTAATTACTTTTATGGAGGAATGACTCATTTGAAAAATGGAATAAGAAGGTGCGATTGTTTAAAAATGTCGTGCATATTTTCCTAATCAGAAAACTAACAATAACAACGCAAAACGAAAATAATTATAATTGTTCTTTACTATAAACAGTAAATGATTAGTTAAATTAGCTGCAAGTCACATTTTGATTAAATGCAAAAATTTGAGAAACTGTAACATTTTAAAATTTTGACACTGCCCATTATTTCAATTTTTCATATTTATTAAACCTATAATATTTCAGGATGTTTGTTAACAACCACACTTTATAATCATACAAAGTTTTATTAAAATCGTAATAAAAATTTTAACAATTAACAATTATTCACAAAGAAACGAACTGGCCGATTCCTACCAAATACAGATCAACGCAATTTCCAATTGATATCTCCCGAACGATTTTTAAATTTTTTTGATTCTGAATTTTCAGCTAAAATGTAAACAAATAATTATGCATTTATTTGCTAATTATAAAGATTAATTAATTAATATTTATAATATAGCTGATAATATGATGTGCATATGTCTAATGATCATTTTTGACCGCCAAATGGCAGTATTTTTACTTTTTTATTAGATCTCCGGAAACGTTAAACCTGCCTTCCCAAATCCGAATTATTCAAATCTGAAGGATGATCCGTTCTCTCAAAAAGTGAAAAACAATTTTGGCACTCTTTGTCCGTGTCTTCAAAACTGCTAGACCTGCCTTTGCAGAAAACTAATCAGCACGTCTCTTTAATCAATGGGAATCGAATGTTATTTGAATCGTTCAAATCGTGTTTGCAAAACCGTTGACGAAAAATTGTGTCCGCACATACATACACACACACGTACAAATACACACAAACACATAAATCCATATTTAAGGTATGCCAAAACGTTCAGAAATCTTTGAAACGTAAAAATATATAAAAAAAATATTTTCGATTTTTTTACGATTTCTGTAACTTACTCTACGAAAAGTTAATAATGCAGAGTTACTATCGTTTACACTATACCAAAATAAAAGTTAAACCGGTATCACAATAATCAATTCTTTCCTAAATAGTTTTAAATCTAATAAAAGTAAATGGCTAAAGCTTCTCTCAAGAATTACAAATTTCGGAAAATTGAGATTCATAAAAAAAGCATTTAATATGCGATTGAAAATTTCGTATAGTTATTTATCGATCATGACATAAATCATTCATCTTTCATAAAATTAATTCAATGGCGTTTTATGTATTTGTGTGACTTTATTACTTATCAATAGGTCATTCTACCAAAAAGCTCTATTGACACATGATACATGCTTATGTACAACGTACTACAACTACAGTTTAGTACTATAATCACCTTTGCACCTTTAAACTGTTACAGATCTTATTTATATGAGATTTTTTTGAAGAAAGAAATTATTATTAGATTCCCATTCACAACTTATAAGATTCTCAATGGATATAATAGAGAAATCTTTTATTTTAAGTTCCCGTAGGGTAGTTATGGTAATGAGCCGAAAATCGAAAATGAAAATTTTAGCATATCTTCTTGTTTCGAAGGTTTCTGAGCATTTTGGCATACCTCAGAAAAAATGGATATGAGTGTATGTTTTGTATGTCCGCATTCTTTCGTCCACGCTTTCGGGCGCACTGATCAACCAATTTGAATGGTTCAAAACCATTCGATTTCTGTTGATAGGGAGATGTGCTGATTAGTTTTTGACAAAGGCAGGTCCAGCCGTTACGGAGATACGGGGCAAAGTGTGCAAAAAATACAAATTGAGAGAACGGAGTATCTGATTTGAATGATCCAAAAAACATTCAATTTGTAATGATTTGGAAAAGAGGTGATTAGATTTTGGCAAAGGCAGGTCGAATCATTTTGAAGATACAGAGCTAAATGTGCAAAAAATGGCAGTTTTTGAGAGAACTAAGCATCCGATTTGAATGATTCAAAGAACTTTCTGCTTGTTTTAACAAAATATATGCTTTTGGAAAAAAAAATAATTTTTTTATATCGAAAATATATCAGAATTAATTTTAATTCTGACTAAAGTTCTAATATACTCTAAACGAATAATTTGAACTTTGCAATTCAGTTTATATAATTCTTATAAATATTAGACAATGCTACAATATTTATAATAATCTATTTAAAAACATTTAATATTCCTCGAACATTTCGTTACGGTATGGGAAGTACCAGCAATTTGCCTTAAGGCACGATGCCATACATCACTAGTTGAATATTATGTTTTCAACACTAAGATTAATTAAATGTAAGTATTTTTTACTCTTTATAATTTTTTTCAGAATTCAATTGTTTTAGTTTTTTAAATTTTATTTTTAGTTTCCACTGAATGAAAGCTAGGATTATAGCAGAAATGTAAGGATGTAAAATAAATTTTTAAAAAAAAATTATGTTTTTTATTGATGTTAAGCCTGATTATTAGATTTTGTTAATACATATGTCCACCTCAAATTCTATATATTAAATAATATGTATACATCATACATTCATAAAATGCGCCAGTAGTGCATGCTGCCATGCGCGCGTAAAATAAAGTAAAGGTTAAAGTAGGCGCAATATTATGCTATTGTCATGCTATGGACCTTGTGAACGTAATTATGGACTAGAATGTGGATGAACTTTTTTTTCACTTTTCTACTATCGTCAAAGAAACGTCTTGACCGATCTTGGCGCAAAACTAATAAACGTTGGTCCTTTTCGAGATACATCCAATTCAAGTTTTAGAAATCGGTTTAGTCGTTTTTGAGACAACGTCCATGAAAAGTCTAATTTTGACTAACGCCAAAAGACGATACTTATTTTTTTTGTACGAACGGCTTATCCTAAGGCGGTAATATTTCAGTATGATCGTGAAAAAAAATCGTAAAAATCGTCGAAAAAACTTTTTTCCCTTTTCACTCAGATGCTCAGGCGGCAAAATACATATTAATTCTGCAATTTGCGAGTGAAAAGGGTTAATTACAGATTACTAGAACACTAGTCGGCCGATCTTTACCAAAAACTAATCAGAACGATTCCCCAGCAAATTTTTAAAATTGATTCAGTGGGATAAAACGTGGACAAAAATTACTACCCTATTTTGGTAATTACAAAGAAAAGACTTGGCTGATCTCGCGTAAAACTGACAAACGCTAGTCCTCATCGAGATACATCGATTGATAAATCGTCGACGAAAGACCAAAAATCGCCATACAAACATACACACACACGTACACCTTTTCCGTATGTGGTCTCATTCGATTTATAAAGGCTTGAAACGTCGAGAAAAAATAAAATTAGTAAATCGGATTTTTTGGCGAAAAGAAACTTTTCCAGAAAGTTAAAATATATTAAGAAAGCGATTTTTAAATAGAAACTAATAAGTAAAAGTGACAACTATATATATGACAAATGAAGCTTATTCATAGGCAGATACATATAATAAACTTTTTATCCAGGGTCGTTTTTCTCTATTTGTAAACGATTGTTTATTGATAGCTGGTTGAATTTAAAACCGACTTTTTTGGCACTGTGTATGAATATTTCAAATTTGAGTCATAAGTCATAAAATAAAAGCTATTTATTTTCATGCAAACCGTACCCCTTAAGCCAAAAGAGTTCCACTCCAAAAAATATAGGTACTATCGCCTCTATTCTGTTATGTACCATTACCTGTAATAGCTGTCATTAATAATTAAAATTTAATTTAAATATTACTTGCTAATTCAAAAGCGCTAAAATCTTAAATAATAAAAATAAGAGCAGAAAATGTAATCCGATTCTTGAACCCGGAAACGATATATCAATTTCTGTATCGTATACAAACCGGAACCTTAAAAACCGGACCATATATTCAACAATTACTTGATATTGATTGGAGCTGTGACGTATCTGACTCGATCGCGATATAAATTACGATATTAAGTACTAAAAACACAGATATTATTTATTGCTGTCAAAAGTAATAAAATAATCATAAGGCACAAACCTGTCTTATACGCATTGGCAGCTCGAGTTCAACTTTTTAACAAGACTCGTAAATATTTTTAATTTAATTTGATGACTTCAAATTTAGCAATTACTGAGATCATTATAATTTTCTCATTACTTTACGTAAATCGAAAAATTCATTATTGTAAAATTTGTTAATAAGATAAGTGTTTAATTAAATACCGATCAAGTACCCCACATACTGCACAAAAAATGTTTTTTAAAATGTTTTAAATATTGATATGATATTGCGATAATAAAGGAAAAACAAAATAAAATTATTCGTGAATTATCAATTTAAATTGAATATTGAAAATATAAAATAATACTGTTCTATAGAAATTATGCTAGATATTCCGAATGAAGTGGTAATTCACGGAAAAAATCCAAAATACCTACTGTATTTAAGTATTTTACGTAGATAATTTTTTTTTCAAAACTTGTGATACTGTATCACTTTCAGATACTATTTTTACTGTCAATAGTTATTATACCTCCTAAAATTACTAATCTCAAATCTTCGTGAAGTAATTAAAATTTTGTTTGCAATTTGCTATGCTTTTAAGTAAACATAAAAAAAAATATGAATTCATGTTTGGAATTAGTGAAATATTCCACATAAAGTAATTCTTGCGTCCTTCATTTTAGTCCATAAGGTAAAACGGGGCACAAAGATCCAACTCGACTTTGAGCAATTATATTATAAAACCAACTATATCACAACAAATAACACATATAAAATAAACAACTATCTGACTATATTCAGCAAAACTCCCAGTTAATTCAGGATTCTAAAAATGTGTTTTTTTTGTTGTTTCTCAAAAATTTATCACCTGGTCCATTTTACCCCAAAGACGGGTTAAAATGCGACGGCTAAGGAGCAAGCAGATCCAATGTTCTATTTTTAATTTCAAAGGAATTTTACAAAATAATTGATATAATATTTAACCAATGCAAAATATAAATTTCATGGGTGATTTTTTTTATTGAGATAACACTGTATAACCTTGATCTGGTATTTCGTCAAAAATATTCATCAACAGAGTTGGAATAAATATTTATTTAATTTAGCTCTTGTATAATAGCTTTTTCATCTTAATTTATTTTTCTTTACTATTTTTATATTAACACCTTTCCCAGGATGAAGTTTCAGTTCGTCTTTTTTACCGCACCCACGTGTAAGCTTTTATAGAGGTTATATAAAAAAAACTCGTTATATAAAAAACGACTCTAACTTAAAATTAATAATGATGGTTATACATTTTTTTCCTCTACTTTCAAATATTGTCGTTAAAAAAATCTTAACTAAACTTAATTGTTTTTGAGTTTGTTAAAATTGTTTTGGATATCAGTGGTAAACCCTTTTACCCGCTTACCTTCAAGGCCCGCTCTACCCTACTTTTTAATTATGATTATTTATTTGTATTATGAATATTTGAAGTTTGAACTGATTTAAAGTAAAATAAGCTAAATATCAAAGTAATTATTTGAATTTATATTTTATAGAAGTTTTTATTTTATATTAAGAGTTATAGGAACTTTGAATTAATTTAATTAATTTGAAAATTAACTTTATCTGACTTAAATACATACATTGATTTTTACATAAAGATTCGAATTGTATACACCTATTCCAAGAATATCATTATACTATCATAATAATATATTGTTTACATATATATGTATATTTGTTTTTAATTATTTAATATAAGTATGAAAAGAAGTATTAAAAACATACTGCCATAGAAGCTTTAAAAATAATTTTATATTTAATATTTTAGTAGCAACGAGATTGTCTGATATTTATTGTGCTATTGGATTCTTTATTTTTTTGTAATCAGAGGAATTATGCACAAAAGCTTGGCTTGGACTAAAATTAATAAGTTACCAATTACATTACTTATTTAACAACCAATACCAAATGGCTATAAACAAATTTATACTTTAATTATACTTATGAAAATTCGTGTTACTGATGATTTCTAAAGGCTGCAATTTTTTAGATTACGGTAGCATTGAATATCGTAGAGTAACAACCAGTTAGATATATTAATGACTATTAAATATATGGATTATTTTTAAAAGAATATAGTTCAATATAAGGTTTTATGCACTAGGTTTAATATACTATGTAAATATGCTGTGTATGTGTAAGTACACGAGCACTTTAATTATTTCAAACGCTATGCACAACTACAATAATTAATACAATTACTGTTTAGAAAAGAGTATATAATATTAAGCATTTAGCTTTTCAGAACATTTTAGATAAAATCGACATTTATAAATAAATTATGTGGGAAGTGTGTTCAATGCTTGAGATGTTAAGTATAACTAAAAGCATCAAAGTACGAACATTAATCGTTTATGAATAAACAATCCTTACTCTATAAAATGGCGTTTGCACATTCAATACAAATTTTGACATATGACCAAAATGTCAGTAACTTTTAGAAGTAAAAAAAACTATTAGCCGGTTTCCATCATATCCAACAACAACTGAACCGTTTTTTGCCCGCGATGAAAAGGTTAAAGGTATGCTTACTGAAGCACATGATGTATAAATATAGTAATTGAAATTGGGGTAAGGAATGACTTAATCAAAGCGATTTTGGAAGTTATTCGAAAGTAATATATTAAGTCACACTTTAGGTTTTTAAAGAATTCAGTAAAATAATAATAAATTGTAATAAATTCAAATACCTTATATTTTTGAAATATAGAGTGGATTGAATCCGAATAAGTTATTTAAATGATTGTTTCAAACAATTTACCCAATTTAGGTTTTAAAATTTAATGCAACAATTAAGTAATTAATTAATATATTTTTAACAGATTAATACTATAAAAGGTAATAACTATAATAACATTATATATTGAAAGCTCATGCAATATAGGCTTTGAAATTCAAAGCAACAATTAAGTAACTGATTTTTTTAGAGCCCATGTTTTTTTTTATTATTATATTAATTTCATATTTCAGTCAGACAGGGGTATCTGGTATAAGAGATTATGAAACAAATTTCACATTTTATCTATACATATCGTTTATGTCTATTTCATTCTACATTAATAAGCCTTATATTTCTATATCTTCAAATATCTTTTCAACCTCTTTTGTCTTCAATTTCTTTGTTTCTTAATATTTTCTTATTTTTCTTTTGAAGTTATTATCATTACTGGTCATCTTAATAACAATTGATACATATTTAAGCAATTAATACTACATCACTGTATAAGTCTATAGGATGACATATAGGTAGCGTTGCTATGTAATAATCCATATGATTTATAGAAAGTACCAACTTTGATAAGATATTAGACCAAATTTTATGACAATCCGACGATTAGTTTACAAGTTACAAAAAAAAAAATTGGAAGCAATTTCGAGTGTTGATTTATGATTGCTTCTTGATGGTGAGTAAACAAAACGTGAGAGAATCATATCAGTTACAAAAAATACCGAAAGTGATTAGTAAAATTCGAATTAATATAAACTAAACTGTTTGTTGAAATGTTAAATTTTTTAGTAAGTTAAATGTATTTGCAAATCACGAGTCAAAAAACATGTCAGAACCATCCAAGCACACCATAAAGATTTACATCATGGTCTAAAATCATGAAGTTTCGATTCAGAAAACTACAATAGTTTTCAGGGATTATCTCTGATATTAGGTACCCCATAAAATTTATAAATTATCGTAGGTAAATTTTTAGAAGTGCAAACTGCATACTTTATGGATTCATTGTGAGAGGGAACAGCTGTACAAGCCCGGATCGCACTTTTGACAACGTACAACATACACGCATGTGTACGCACACCACAATGCAAAATGGGGCTTAATATCCCATAATGAACTCCAATGGTTACCTGCCTTCAACACTTCATATAACTCATTGATGGCTCTGGACAGATTTTAGGTGCAGTTGCGTAAAAATACAGAAAACTGTTCGTTTGCTATCAAACACATTTCAAATATAATATTTGATATGTATATTATTAACAGGAATCAGTACTTAATAGTCCTATAAGCTTGTTGCGATGACTTCTTAATGACGTAGCTTTAAAAGGCAACCTACGGTTGACCTATCCCTAATTGATAAAAATATTATTATTAGAATAACGCTAATTATGACGACTACTTTCACTTACGATTAGAAATACAAGGCAATTCATATTTCGATGTGAAAACCGATGTCACTACAGCTTGACATCAGGCTGTCTGGAGAGGGTACCGAACCTGAAACCTCATAATGGGAGTCTATATCTTTAATCAATTATCCATGGCGAAGCCCATTATTAGTTAAATGTTTTATTTATATACCATTTATTTTACTTCAATAGAAAGCATGAATTCAGAGAGGAATATATAAGACAACAAAAACCAGTAAAAGGTTTTTTTTACACCAATGGATATTTACACTAAATAATGTTTCCCGATAAATTGCGAAGAAATGAAGAATCCATCTAAATATATTCTAGTGACGTTTTATTTATTGCATAATATACTTTTTTATAGACACTTTTTATAAATCACTCATTTAAATAGGCATCCTATTCTGATACTAAACGGGTAACAAATTCATATAATAAATTGTCGTAAATAGGTAAGTAACCAACTCATTTTTTTATACCAATTTACTCTTGTATTTCAAATTTTAACGATTTTCAAGCCAACGTTTGAAAACATTTTTAAATAACAATTATTGCCACATAAATCAAGGCTGTTAGATTTATTAAAACCACATTATTAGAGAAATATTAACAAAACAAACTATTTTTGAAAGAAAATTGAAACGTAATTAAATTAAATTGAATAATGGATTTTTTGTTTGTTTATTTTATAAAAGAAAATCTAAATAATTTTGTGAAATAAAATTAATTTATTATTTAAAATTATGTGTTTTGTTAAACAAACGCATACTATAAATTGCAGTAAAATTAAACAATTGTTTTAATAGTAATTTAATATATTCATTGAATAGTAATTTACTCTCATAATTCCAATTTTAACGATTTTCAACATGTGAGAACCTTTTTCAAATACCAATTATTGTCGCACAGTAGTGCTATGCTTTAAGAATTATTTTGACCCACTTTATTAAATTAGTATTAACGAAACAAAGTTTATTATTTTAAAAATCGACAAAAAGTGCGATGTTTTCTTGTAATAAAGTATTAAAAAAAATTTTTTAGACGATATTTATTATTATTTTTTTGACGGTAGGTACCATAGTCTTATAGAACATACTAAAATATTACGGCCCTACGGCAACTCGTTTAACTTTAAAAATTCGTCAAATTAGACCTTTCATCGACATTTGCTCGTCTAAACCGATTTTAGAAATTTAAAAGTCATTTGATGTATCTCAATGAGGACTATAGTTTGTCAGTTTTGTTTCTTTGTAATTTGAAAAAAAAAAGTGTTAAACTTTTCGTCCACATTTAAGCTCATACTACCGAACCGATTTTAAAAAATCAAAAATTGTTCGAAAGATATTAGTTGGAAATGATACTGATTAGTTTTAGATGAAAATTTACCCAGCCGTTTTCTTGTAATTACCTGTTGAAAAATAAAATTTTGCCGGTTTTTATAGAACTTTTTGTGGCAAAATATATCATGGTCTTATAGAACTTACTAAAATATTACGGCCTTACGACAAGTAGTTTAATTTTAAAAATTCATCAAAGTTTGAAAAAATGATTAGTTTTTTTTACATTTGTTAAGATTAAAATTAGACGATTTACTTGATATAACGATAGAGAACTTGGTCTTAATGAACATACTGAACCATTCAAGTCCTACGGAAACTGGTTCAATTATGAAAATTGTTGATTTTTGAAAGTTCGTTTTTAATTATGTGTAATAAATCCACTAGGAATTCTTTTAATCACTCATATATAAATTTATTGTTTATTGATTAAGTCGATTATTTAAACATATCGGAAAGCTCATGTAACTTGCCTCAAGGCAGAATACCAATACCAACTAGTTCATCTATATTTTCAAGTGAAATTGGATTACGCTACTGCAGTATGCCAGGTTATCCAGATCGGAGTTTGAACTCACGTACCCCTCCACACGAGTCCATTAATTGTAAAAAAGCCAAAAACATTAACTAATTCATAATAAAATTAATAATTGCGAATTTGTCAACCACATTACTGAATGTTTCATCAGTTGCGACTTGCGACTTGCGAGTCGAATCATTTTTTCCAACCCACATAGTAAATCTGCCGTCCATTAAATTCTGTATCGACAAAGGGATTTTTGTGTCTTCCCCTTTTTTCGATGTGGATGTATTTGCTAATGTCATTCAATCAAATGCGGGCTGACTTAATACGCCATTGGAATGTGATCCTTTCGTGGGGCGCTCGAACAGATTTGGTTACGATTTTCTAACTGATCACTTTCTAAACGGCCAAATTTATCGCGTCCTAGTTTAGGGGTGGATGGGCTTATGAATGTGACAAAATGGGGTATTCGACATGTCCACAGATCATATGCGTATATAAACTGGATTTATATAATAAAGTTAAAGGTTTATTATATTATGAAAAATTTTAATAAGGAAGTTGCAAAGCAGGTACGCAGAATTAGGTCAAAAACTAAGTTTAATATTTTTATGCAAATTAAGGGTTTTCTAATGATATAAATCGCCCGTGTTGGAAACAATTTATCACACATTGGTAATTTTAATCATACCTAGTTTTCATTACACTAGTTCGTTCTTTAATACTTAATATCGTGTTGGCAAAAAAAAAATAATTTTATTATCACAGCAGGGATATTTATTTTAAACCATATAAATCGTCAGTGTTGGAAACAATTTAATTTATTACACATTGGTAATTTTAATCATACCTAGTTTTCATTACAGTAGTTCGTTCTTTAATACTTAATATCGTGTTGGCAAAAAAATAATAATTTTATTACCACAGCAGGGATATTAATTTTAAACCTAGTTTAATTAGTTACTCTAAAAATTATATCATTACTTAAAAAATAAAAAAGTAGTGTATTTCCTAAAGTTAAACAAAGTTTCAGTTAAATATTACATATTCAGTGTTTAACAATATTTTCAATTACTGGATCTGTACTGAAGTGTTCTACTGATTATACTATTAGAAAAAATACATGTTTCTATGAAGAAAAAAAAATTATTTCATCATATTTTAGGCTTCTCAATTTATTTAGACTATGTTGTGTAAATTTGGTGGATGGCATAGGTTTTTATAATAATTGTAAATTTATATTCATCTATACTTGTAATAGCATTTAAGTGTACATACATTATTAAAAATTGAATTTAAAACAAAACTAGTGGGGTGCATGGCATCGCGCCTTAAGGTAAATTGCTAGAACTTCCCGTATCGTAATTAAAAATCTTGGTACGGAACCCAAAAAAATTTACACAAAATGTATACACGTTAATAAAATCTTTATAAAGTATTTGATAATTTGATGTACATATGTCCAATAAACATTTTTGATCAAAAAATTTTTTTTTTTAAATTATTTTTATTTAGAATCCATAACCGCTTGACCTGCCTTCCCAAAAATTTAATCAGTTCTTCATCTTGACAATGCAAGTAAAATATTTTCTGAATTATTAAAATAGGGCGCTCCGTTCTCTTAAAAACTGAGTTACTGTTTTTAGCACCGTTTTTTCGGAACGGTTAGACCTGCCTTCGCCAAAAACTAATCAGCGCGTCTACTTATCAATACAAATCGAATGTTTTTCGAAATATTCAAATCGGTTGATCGGTGTTCCCGAAATCGTCGACGAAAATTGGTATCCGCACACACACACACACAACATTTCTAAGGTATGCCAAAATGTTCAAAAACCTTTGAAACGTAAAATTTTTCATTTTCGATTTTTTTGCGATTACTATAACTTACTTTCCGGAAACTAAAGTAGAGTTTGTTCTTAAAAGATATCTAGAAATCATAAGTATAGATTTAAAATAAAACGACGCGTAAGAACAGCTTGATGAAAATACTTTATTTTCTTTGCCAATTTATTTTAA
Source organism: Ctenocephalides felis (assembly GCF_003426905.1). Taxonomy (NCBI): domain Eukaryota; kingdom Metazoa; phylum Arthropoda; class Insecta; order Siphonaptera; family Pulicidae; genus Ctenocephalides; species Ctenocephalides felis. The sequence goes on along the minus strand of NW_020538040.1, from coordinate 39,205,140 downwards.
AAAGTAAATATTGATAAACTTTATTCTGAATTCAGCTACATGCCTCAAGTTTAAGAATCTTATTGTACCACTGATATCTACTGTTAAGATAAATTGACAAAATTCAAACTGCCACAACAGGTAATTAGCAAGCTAATAAGCAAGAATAACTAATAAATAAACAAGCTCAAACCTATTAGATTTTTAATTAATAATTTTAAACAAATAAAAAAAAGAATTAAAACAAAAACTGTGATGTTTGCCTATTTCATCCATCACTTCTCCGAAATAGATTTTTTTCTCCTGAACAAATAGATATGAATTTCTTTCCTACAAATATTCATTAAAGCTCTAATTATTAAAGAAAA
>NW_020538040.1:39184361-39203793 GCF_003426905.1 Ctenocephalides felis | reverse complement strand
TATCGACATTGGTTTTTATTTGAAAATATAGATATATTTCTTTTAAATTTTGTTGTTATTCAACGATAATATATTCATCAAAAAAAGGGAAAGACAAAATGGTGGCACTTTGTTATCTCTTAATGATAAGTCATTAAGAAGTCATCACAACGAGCTTACATGAATTTAGTTCTGATTGGTTAATAAAAAAATAACATTGCACCAATTATAATAAACATGAGAACATACATGTCGATGATAAGCTTACAACTTTATTTTATATCCTGGCTTCGAGTAATCCATCCAAAATTCATTCTATTAATACGTCTGCAAGAACAAGCAGCATTCTAAAAGAGTGCCGCTGACCGTGAGCAGCAGCGGTGTGTTTGAATTCCCGAATCGGAAGGATAAAAATCGACTCCTCTTCAAAAATCATTCGCTCCGTTGAGTTGACAACGAGATACAACATGAAAATGTTGTATCTTGTATTTTTTCTCAAACCAAAACCACTCGATCCATATGGATCCGTGCAAATGATCGCCTAGATTTTCACATGGAATCACAAAGGTGTATTAATTACTCTGCGGCATACCTGCTTATAAAAATTGAATGGTAGAGTAAGAGGATGTTCATTTTGAATATACTCAATTTACATATAGTATTGCGGAATGGTATGCTAATATGCGAAACTTGAATGACTAATTGCAGGATATTATTCACTTTTCTAAGAAGTTTATGTTTTCACCAGAAAATCCGATTTGCTTCTAATTATATGCTTTTTTGGCGTTTCTACTCATTCTGAATCATTTGACACCAAAATTTGTAAAAGTAGGTATGTGTGTATCAGTATATGAGCCATAATTTGCCTCTTTGTCGACATTATCTCAAGAATTTGATTTTGCTAAAACATTTTATAATAATAATTTACGAGTCTTATTGAACATCCTAAAATACTATAGGCTTATAAAAAATCATGAAAATTAAGAATAATGTGCAGCACTTTTGTGATGTGCTCCAAAATTTGATTTGTCTACGTTCTCAAAAACGGCTGAACTGATTTTGCAAATTTAAAAATTCATTGAATGATATCAGTTGATTGACGTCCTGATTAGTTTTTGGCAAAGATTAACCAGGTCGTTTCTTCGTAATTAATTGTTAAAATTGTTTCTTTGTATGCTGATAGATAATCCTGATATATTGTTTGCCTGCGAAAAGTTATTTAATTATAAAATTTTATTAAATTTTGGAAAAATGGGCATTGACAAAATTTCAAAACTGTATTGTCACAAATTCAAAAGTGGCTAAAAATATTTTTTTACTGGTTGATTATTAATTAAATATTTTTTAGATATATACAAATTTAATATCTTAATTATTAAGTCGATTAGTTACACATATCGGAAAGTTCTTGCAATATGATTTAAGGAAAAGTTCCACTTACACCTAGTTAATTTTAATTGAGTTTAGTTAATTTTTAATTTCAAATTGATACGTAAAAGAACACAGTCATAACGTTAGTTTGTAGTATTAATAGTACAAAAATCTCAATGTTTTAAAATTTTTGACTTGGTTAAAAAAATAAGGGTTGTAAATTGAATGGCTATAAATGGAAAAATTTATATTGTGATTGAGATTTGTTAAAAATTTTACTGTGATTTTAGAACATTGGTATAGTTATTATTTTTACGTAATTGGAAATATAATATTTATGCATATGCAAATTAATCGTATTTGAAATTTGAAAAATGTTAAAGGAAGTGTAATATATTGACATTATAGAAGTATATTCCAATTTTTAAATATAAATACATATTTTCATAAAACCCTCAATCAATTGTTTGTTTTTTAACTTCCCTTAAGGTAAGTTATAGTAATCGCAAAAAAATCGAAAATGAAAATTTTTGTATATCTTTACGTTTCAGAGGTTTTTGAACATTTTGGAATACCTTAGAAAAAATGGATGGATGTGTGTGTTCGGATAAAAATTTTCGTCGACGATTTTGCGAACACAGATCAACCGAGTTGAATGATTCGATTCCTATTGATAAGGAGATGTGCTAATCATTTTTGGGAAAAGGCAGGTTCAAAGTTTTCAAAGATACGGCAAAGAGTGCTAAAAACGATAACTCAGTTTTTAAGAGAACGGAGCGTCCAATTTTAATAATTTAAAAAACATTTTACTTGTTTTGACAAAATGAGAAACTGATTAAATTTTTGGGAACGCGTAAAGCAAGTAAAAAAAATGCTATTTGGTGGCGGTCAAAAATGATCATTAGATATATGCACATCACATTATCTGATATTTAATAGAGAGTTTAACTAGCTGTAAGTGGAATTCTGTCTTAAGGCAATTAAGGCATCGTGCCTTAAGGCAAATTGCTGGAACTTCCCGTACCAAAAATTATTATTTTTTTAAAAACAATTGACATTTTTAAAAAAAATTTACTTTGAAAAAATACGATTTTTAAGAAACTATAAATTGGACAAAAAATTACTTTTTTTTGAAAAAAAATTTTTTTTTTAAAAAAATTTTTTTAAATTTTTTTTTTGTTTTTTTTTTTTGAAAAAAAATTTTTTTTATTTTGACATATTGTGGAAGATCTGAACTTTCTTTTCAAAGCAATCGTACTGCTTTAACTGCATAGGGGCAAAATATAAAGCGCGTAAGCGCCGCGTCGCCGTCTAACGCATAAGCATTGATACGGAACCCATAGGAATGTTAACAAATTGTATACTTATTGTTAAAATCTCTATAAAATATCTAATAATTTGATGAGCATATGTCTAATGATCATTTTTGACCGCCAAATGGCTTATTTTTTTTACTTTTTCCTCCATATCTCCGAAACCGCTAGAGCTACCTTCATGAAATTTTATCGATTCTTAACCTTGTCAATACAAGTGAAATGTTTTTTGAATTATTCAAATCGGACGCTCCGTTCTCTCAAAAACTGAGTTACCGTTTTCGGCACTTTTTGCCCCGTATCTTCGGAACGGCTAGACCTGCCTTCGCCAAAAACTAATCAGCACGTCTCCTTATCAATACAAATCGAATGTTTTTTGAATTATTCAAATCGGTTGACCCGTGTTCCCGAAATCGTCGACGAAAATTTGTATCCGCACATACATACACACACATACATACATACATACACACACACACACACCCACACACACATACATCCATTTTTTCTAAGGTATGCCAAAATGTTCAGAAACCTCTGAAACGTAAAGATATATAAAAATTTTCATTTTCGATTTTTTTGCGATTACTATAACTTACCCTACGGGAAGTTAATAATGAGTATAAATTGTTTGTCTGTGAGACTGCTACGCGGCGCCTACGCGCTTCCATATTTCGTCTCTTTGCAGCTAAAGCAACGCGATTGCTTTAAAAAAAGAAAAGTTCAAAATTTTTAAAATATTTCAAAATATAAAAAATAACATTGTTTTAAAAAAAGTAATTATTTTTCATAAATTTTCAAAAATCAAATTTCTTCAATTAAAAAAAAAATTCATTTTTATAAAATTTAATTTTTATAACGGAAAGTTCCAGCAAATTGCCTTAAGGCACGATGCCATGCACCACTAGTTGGAATATTTCTCAGCATGTCAATTTTATAACATATGCACCTTGCATCCTTGGTTTATTTTAAACAAATATCAAATAATCGTTCATTCATGTATTTACATCGAGCGCACCTCATCGTCCTCATCGGTGGTGCTTCGGATGATCACAGCATGCATACTACTTACTTACGCAACGTGCGTTCAAGTAGCCGAACTAAAATGTGAGACGTTGTTTGTAAGAGACCATTCGCCAGAATAAGTATTTGTGGGAAAATTCTAACCACATCATAGTTTATATATTTAGAAGTCGCTCAAAATTTAACCTTTTTGTACCCAAAAAAATGTAATGTAATTATTTTTCAGTAGAGTAGATTTTAAAGTGCTAAAGAAATTTGTTCTTTCAGTTGAAGGTGCAATACTGATGTTCAGTATCGGAAGCACCAACTTCCTGTAAAAGCTTTTCTACTTTTTTTTTGTCTCTAAAATCCAAAATTTATTTATTGGTGAATAAACGGGATTTCTTACTTATATCACGTTGTGCGATAGAAATATATCCATATAATAATAATTTTGGTTCACTAAACTATTTAAAATGATCCTATTGTTCTTAATAATTGATGAATGATTGCAGTCTTATTATATTCTTAAAACATTGAAGTACTTGTAATTATTTGTGAATTAACCAGTTTAGAATGTTCTTGAAATTTTGATTTTTTATTTAAATTATTATTACGTCTACAGTTAAAGATTTACTTTGAATTGCCATGATTATCAAAATTAAAAAATTTATTAAAATTTTTTGGTATGTTACTAACATTTGTTGATGTCGTTTTGTCATTTGAAATATAAAAGGCTATTGACGTTGTGGATTATTATTATTATTTTTTTATTCATTCAATTCAAACAATTAGAGTTATTGACAGAACTCTATAAGTTATAGGGCTAAATTACGCATAAAAAAATAATAATAATCACAGAAAGTAATAAACAAAGAAAAAATAATAATAAATAAATAAATAAACGTAAATAAAAATCTTTGAAAGTAGAGAGAAAAAGATGTATAACCAGCCATCACTTTAATTCTTACAACGTCGCTATTGAGAGATAAACGACGATGTTTGAAAATCCATAACAAAATATTTTCTTTCGTAGTTAGTTTTTTTAGTTGTGAGCACTGTTGTTTAGTTTACAAGGCCTTAATATGACTTTTAAGAATACGTTATTTAATTGCTTTATAAGATGTATTGTTAATTTAAATTTAGATTCAACAGGTTTTTTTTATATAACCTCTGTAAAAACTTACACGTGGGTGGGGTAAAAAGGACCATCTGTGTGACTACCCAGGCAAAGGTGTAAAAAATAAAAATTATAAAAATAAATTTTTAAACAAATAACTTAAGTTCAAAAATGCAATTTTTTATTTATTCAACTATTATATTATATATATAGTTAAATGAATAGGTAGAAAGAACCAGGTGGCAAAATTTTGAAAAACAGCTTAAAAAACTACAATGATGAATTAGCTGGGAGTTTTACTAAATATAGTCAGATAGTTTTTGTTTGATATGTGTTATTTGTTTTTATATAATTGGTCTGGTTTTCAAAATATTATTGCTAAAAGTCAAACTTTCTACATTTATGATATGTCTCTCATTAAAACGCGAAAACTATGTAAAAATCAATTTTGTTAAATGAATGCTTGACCAAGTTGCGCAATGTGGTTTTCAAAAATATCAATTTGTGTTTGAATGAATTAAGTCATACACGTTATGTTTAAAGTATTAGTAAATATTATTCATACTATTATTATGGTTTTATTGCTTTATTATTTTAAATTTTGGGTGGGATTTTTGATCGCAATAAAAAAGTAACCATTTAAAAATCTACTGTTCAATTTTTTTTCTGTTTATATTTTGACTCAATCGACAATAACATTATCATCCCCTCAAGACATTCGTATTTTTCCAAGGAAGCAATTCCAAGTTCTCAAAAGAAAAATAATAAAAAATCATTATAAAAAACTTTGATTTTCAATGGAAACGTGCGTAATGTTTACAGAAGTTTCGGAGTTGTGTTTGCCGATACGGATTATATATAATTTGGAATCATTGTGTTCATAAAACGTAAACTTTGCAACAATGGCGAACTGCAGTTAATAATAGAAGCTAAGCCGCACAAAACTTGATGTTTCAATAATGCGATATGTCAAAATGTTGTTTTTGAGCTTTCAAGCGAATTCTTGAAAAATGCGCTCTATATAAACATTCTGTTGAAAGGGTGCTCTTTCGCATTTAATCTTCGATACTTCTATGGCGTTCACTGATTGTGAGGTCTTTGTACGTATCTACTCATTAACAGTATTTCCATTTTTAACTTCCCGTAGGGCAAGTTATAGTAATCGCAAAAAAATCAAAAATGAAAATTTTTATATATCTTTACGTTTCAGAGGTTTCTGAACATTTTGGCACACCTTAGAAAAAATGGATGTATGTGTGTGTGTGTGTGTATGTATTATGTGTGTGTATGTATGTGCGGATACAAATTTTCGTCGACGATTTCGGGAACACGGATCAACCGATTTGAATAATTCAAAAACATTCGATTCGTATTGATAAGGAGACGTGCTGATTAGTTTTTTGGCGAAGGCAGGTCTAGCCGTTCCAAGAGACGGGGCAAAAAGTGCCGAAAACGGTAACTCAGTTTTTAAGAGAACGCAGCGTCCGATTTGAATAATTCAAAAACATTTTACTTGTATTGACAGATGAAGAATCGATAAAATTTTCATGAAGGTAGGTCTAGCGGTTTCGGAGATATGGAGGAAAAAGTAAAAAATGAGCCATTTGGCGGTCAAAAATGATTATTAGACATATGCACATCAAATTATCAGATATATTTTAGAGATTTTAACAATAAGTATAATTTTGGTTTACATTCCTATGGGTTCCGTACCAATGTTTACGCGTTAGACGTCGACGCGGCGCTTACGCGGTTTGATATTTCGTCTTTATGCATGTTAAAGCAGTACGATTGCTTTGAAAAGAAAGTTCAGATCTTCCACAATATGTCAAAATAAATAAAAAAAAATTTTTTTTCGAAAAAAAAAATTAAATTTTTTTTTTTTTTTAAAAAAAAATTTTTTTTCAAAAAAAAGTAATTTTTTGTCCAATTTATAGTTTCTCAAAATCTTATTTTTTCGAAGTAAAATTTTTTCAAAAATGTTAAAAAAATAATAATTTTTGGTACGGGAAGTTCCAGCAATTTGCCTTAAGGCACGATGCCTTAATTGCCTTAAGACAGAATTCCACTTACAGCTAGTTTTTTTCATATATTGCTCATTTTTTCAGACTAGTAGCTGTTGTCTGTAATATGGTAGATCTAATAATAAGTATTTTTCAGTACCAATTTTTTTGGTATCATAAAAGCTATATTTTAGTCTGTTCGCTACAGAAATTCTGGCTTTGCCTATAATTTCATATAAAATTTACCAATTAAAACATAAGGTATTACAAAAAACACATTGAAGTATTGCTATACAATGTATAATATTAAAGTCCATGCTAACATTCGGTAGCCATTTGTATCGACTTAGACTTACTAAAATATAACAAATGCAAATTAAGAGGTTTTTCTGCATTTTCGACAAATTGATTCGAAAATTTTCTGAACGTAGATAGATAGTTTTTCTGCAAGTCTAAAGATGATGAGCTCATACGAGATCAATATATTTTTTTAAGGAATTTTCTGATGTTTTTGAAATATTGGACATATTGGTTATTTAAAATTTAACACACGTAGATTTCAATTTGGTAATAATTTTATGATCTATAATTCAAAATTATTCTATGTTTAAAAAATATAAAAAATGGTTACATTTAAAGCAAGGTACCAAAGCATCGATATAAAAGTCTCTCTTTCAGATAGTGATATGCTTGTAAAAACATTTTCTCATGGTTTTGTGTCAAGTGGTATTAGCATTGTAAGATAATTTTAACACATTCACTACTGCGCACGCATATATCAGTAGTCTCAATAGCCAGGCGTCAAACGCAAGAGGTGCGTTCGCCTTCCTTACACTTCAGAGTATTGTTTTTAACTGAAAACTTGTTACATGTTTCAATTGAAATTTTGTACAGTAAATTTTTATAGGAAATAGTCCTATCTATCCTATTTTTGTACTTTTTTAAAATTTCCAGCAAACATGGTCAAGTGAAATATAAGCAACACAAAGTTAGCAGTGTGCTAAGCAATGTGTTAAGTTTACCATATAATATGCCAACTTCTAAATTTATTTTTTGCAAAAGTTCTAATACTAATTATTTTAGTGTATTTATTATAGTGCATCAGATACATGTACAATTGGAACAATAACCATACCGTATATTTGAGAAGTAATATAAATTAACCCTTTCCAGTCGGTTGCCGCCGCTCCGGCTAAAACATTCATATAATTCTCGGAATTGGCGAGAGGAATGGGTTAAATGCATTACTTGTGTTATATGTTTCTTTATATTTCAAACGAATTTATTGAACTTGAAATATTCTATTACAACATATTAAAATTAAATTTATCATGAATAATATCTCTGATAAAGATATAAAGATTAGAAAATTTTGTTAACACGTTAATCGCCACGACAATATTAGAAAACAATTTACATGAGCCATGGTAAATTTATTAGATGATTTAGTTAAAAATATTCAAAGAAGGAAACTTAATGTATCAATAAAAAAATTGTTGAAATTCCAGGAATCACTATTTTTTATGTCACACATTTGACTGTTATAGCCCTATATTAATATTTATCTATATTTTTGGATTGTGGCCGCGTATGTCAGACATATATGCCTAACATGGCTCTTAGCGTCAGGCACATATGACTGACAAGGTGATTAACGTGTTAATATAGTGAAATATTAAGTTTTAGCAGCTAGCGTAAACAAAATAGAAAAATATCAACTGATCGGGTTTCTAAAAAACTTTCCTCTAATCCTTTTAACAAACATGCCGTGACAATTTTCCAGCCGGCACTTGACAAACGCAATAACGATTTGTTCGAACAAAGAAAAGCGATCTGTCTTTTATTTGCTGCCCCTCTCGATGTGACATCCAAACAATTCTGTTTTTTATCGCTTCGAGAGTGCTCTCATTCAGATCGGGGAGTTATATATTTATTTGGAAGCTCGACTGGGACTTAATTTCATCATTTTGTATCCGTTAGTGATTACTTTCTACGCGATTGTCCGGATTCGTCGGGTGTCCTATGTAAGTGACTAGTGCCAAAAAATAGGGGTGGATGCCCTAACGAAAAAATGTTGAAATAGATTTAAGGGATGAATATTTATTCTTCTACAAATTGATTTTGATTCTTAAGTTGAAAAATATTTTTATGTTGTACAAAAATACAAATCGCTAATTATGTTTTGAAGTGAAATATTTAAATTGTAGAAACAACAAATTTTCTTCAGAATGTACTGATTTGAAATTAACTAAACTGTACAACTATGCAACTGAACAACTGAATTTAATGACAAAATTTATTAATGTTCTTATATTAAGAATAAAAAAATGCATTTAATTAGAATCTGGTAAAATCACGCTTGTGTAATTAGTTCGGTCTGGTAAATTTTTATGCAATTTGATCATATAATTGTTTATATTTTATTTTACAAGCTATATTGTATATTAAAATTTCTAAAATCCGCATTTTATACAAACGATTCGTTTTATGTTGTAATAGATGAAACGATATCATATAATTTTTTTTCTACAAATTAATGAGCTGTCTATCTGAAATTAAGGAAGATGCTAAATCGAAACCATTGTATAGATAATACATTTTTGCGATATGGTAGAATTTTTTTTGTTTAATTTTTTAAAAGATATATTTCAACATATAAGAGCCATTATTATATAAAATATATGAATATAATATTTGAGTTTGTTACCCGATATGGTTTGCGACATGGTGCATTTTTATTCATTTGTATACAACTATTTACTATACAAGGGTATATGTTATATGTTAACAATTTTCTTTAATAATTAAAGTTATCAACTTTAATGAATATTTATAGTGGAGGTTATAGAGATTCATATCTATTTGATCAGGAGAAAAAATCTAGCATACACAGAATTATTACATGGTGATTAATAATAAGTTAAAATAAAATTATTAGTTTAATTTCACAGATGCGAGAATAAAATTTATCAATATTCACTTTTCAAAATAAATTGGCGAAGAAAATAAAATATTTTTATCAAGCTTCTCTCACGCGTCTTTTAATTTACTTGTGATTACATGTACTTGTGATTTTTTTTATTTCTTTAGTTATTTTTGTTTTAAATTCAATTTTAATAATGTATATGCACTCAAATTTTATACTACAATTTTAAATGAATATAAATTTACAATTAATATGTATTAGAAAAATCAAATTTACACAACATATTCTAAATAAATCGAAAATATGATGAAATAATTTTATTCTTCTGTTCTTTATGAAAACATGTTTTTTAACTTCCCGAAGAAGAAGTTTATGTTTTCATCAAAAAATCCGACTCGCTAATTTCATGTTTTCTCGACGTTTCAAGCCATTCTGAATCGAATGAGACCACATTTGGAAAAAGTATGTGTGTGTGTATGTATGTGTGTGTGTGAGTGTGAACAGATTTTTTGCCGTAAATGACGTTTTCTCCAAAACGGATGGACCGATTTCAAAAATTTAAAAGTCATTCGCTGTATATCGATGAGGACTAGCGTTTCTTAGTTTTGTGCGACGATCGGCCGGACCGTTTCTTTGTAAATTGCAGAAAAGTGAAAAAATTTTCGTTCACGTTTTAGCCCGCAATTCTGAACCGTTTATGAAAATTCAAAAACCGTTCGAAAGATATTGATTGAGAATCGTGCTGATTAGTTTTTGGTAAAGATCGGCCGGGCCGTTTTCTTGTAATAGTGTTAAAAATTTTTTTTTCGACAATTTTTATTATTATTTTTTCGACGGTAGATACTATAGTCTTGTAGATCATACTAAAATATTACGGTCATACGATAATTGGTTTAACTTTGAAATTCGTCAAAGTTTGCAAAAATTGGTATCGTTTTTTTGCATTTGTCAAAATAAGACCTTTCATCGACGTTTTCTCAAAAACGCCTGAACCGATTTCAGAAATACAAAAGCCATTTAATGTATTTCGATGAGGACTATCGTTTGTCAGTTTTGTGCGGCAATCTGTCAAGCCGTTTTTTTGTAATTTGAAAAAAAGTGTTAAACTTTTCGTCCACATTTAAGCTCATCCTACCGAACCGATTTAAAAAAATTAAAAACTGTTCAAGAGGTATTAGTTGGGAATGGTACTGATTAGTTTTAGGTGAAAATCTACCGAGCCGTTTTCTCGTATTTAACTGTTGAAAAAAAAAATTGAAGACGATTTTTATGGAACTTTTTTTGGCGATATATATCATGGTTTTATAGAACTTACTGAAATATTGCGGCCTTACGACCAGTAGTTTAATTTTAAAAATTCATCAAAGTTTGAGAAAATGAGTAGTTTTTTTGGCGTTTGTTAAAATTAAAATTAGACAGTTTACTTGGTATAACGATAGAGTACTCGGTCTTGATGAACATACTAAATCATTAAAGTCCTATGGATTATAAAAATTATTGATTTTTGAAAATTTGCTTTTAGAAAATATTCCGAGTTAACGTGATCGTTCGTTTTCAAATGTGTGTAATAATTCCACTCGGAATACTTTTAATGACTCATAAATTAATTTATTTTTTATTGATTAAGTCGATTAATTACACATATCGGGAAGTTCATGTAACTTGCCTCAAGGCTAAATACCAAACCAACTAGTTCATTTTTTAAATAATGATATAATTTTTAGAGTAACTAAATAATTTATGTTTGAAATAAATAGCCCTGTGGTAATAAAATAATGATATCAAGTATTCAAGAACGAACTAAAATAAAGAAAAAAAACTTTTTTCTCCTTAAAAACGTGTATTTTTTCTAATAGAACACAACAACAGAAAGTAATAAATGTTTGACAGATCCAGTAATTGAAAGTATTTCTATCTCCTTCTTCAAACACTGAATATTTGATATAGATAATATTTCACTGAAACGTTGTTTATAATTGAGAAATACACTAGTGTATTTTTTTATTTTCTTATTTTTTAAATAATAATATATTTTTTTGAGTAACTAATTAAATTATGTTTAGAATATATAGCCCTGCTGTGGTAATAAAATTATTATTTTTCTTTGCCAACACCATTTCAAGTATTCTAAAACGAAATAGTGCAATGAAAACTACCTATGATAATAATTAACAATGTGTATAAGTTAAATTGTTTTCAACACGGGTGATTTAGATCATTGGCAAACCCTTAATTTGTACAAGAATATTAAACTTAGTTTTGACCTAATTCTGCGTACCTACTTTGCAACTTCCTTATTGATTTTTTATAATATAATAAACCTTTAACTTTATTATATAAATCCAGTTTATATACGCATATGATCTGTGGACATGTCGAATACCCCATTTTGTCACATTCATAAGCCCATCCACCCCTAAACTAGGACGCGATAAATTTTGCCGTTTAGAAAGTGATCAGTTAGAAAATCGTAACCAAATCTGTTCGAGCGCCCCACGAAAAGATCACATTCCAATGGCGTATTAAGTCAGCCCGCATTTGATTGAATGACATTAGCAAATACATCCACATCGAAAAAAGGGGAAGACACAAAAATCCCTTTGTCGATACTGAATTTAATGGACGGCAGATTTACTATGTGGGTTGGAAAAAATGATTCGACTCGCAAGTCGCAAGTCGCAACTGATGAAACATTCAGTAATGTGGTTGACAAATTCGCAATTATTAATTTTATTATGAATTAGTTAATGTTTTTGGCTTTTTTACAATTAATGGACTCGTGTGGAGGGGTACGTGAGTTCAAACTCCGATCTGGATAACCTGGCATACTGCAGTAGCGTAATCCAATTTCACTTGAAAATATAGATGAACTAGTTGGTATTGGTATTCTGCCTTGAGGCAAGTTACATGAGCTTTCCGATATGTTTAAATAATCGACTTAATCAATAAACAATAAATTTATATATGAGTGATTAAAAGAATTCCTAGTGGATTTATTACACATAATTAAAAACGAACTTTCAAAAATCAACAATTTTCATAATTGAACCAGTTTCCGTAGGACTTGAATGGTTCAGTATGTTCATTAAGACCAAGTTCTCTATCGTTATATCAAGTAAATCGTCTAATTTTAATCTTAACAAATGTAAAAAAAACTAATCATTTTTTCAAACTTTGATGAATTTTTAAAATTAAACTACTTGTCGTAAGGCCGTAATATTTTAGTAAGTTCTATAAGACCATGATATATTTTGCCACAAAAAGTTCTATAAAAACCGGCAAAATTTTATTTTTCAACAGGTAATTACAAGAAAACGGCTGGGTAAATTTTCATCTAAAACTAATCAGTATCATTTCCAACTAATATCTTTCGAACAATTTTTGATTTTTTAAAATCGGTTCGGTAGTATGAGCTTAAATGTGGACGAAAAGTTTAACACTTTTTTTTTTCAAATTACAAAGAAACAAAACTGACAAACTATAGTCCTCATTGAGATACATCAAATGACTTTTAAATTTCTAAAATCGGTTTAGACGAGCAAATGTCGATGAAAGGTCTAATTTGACGAATTTTTAAAGTTAAACGAGTTGCCGTAGGGCCGTAATATTTTAGTATGTTCTATAAGACTATGGTACCTACCGTCAAAAAAATAATAATAAATATCGTCTAAAAAATTTTTTTTAATACTTTATTACAAGAAAACATCGCACTTTTGTCGATTTTTAAAATAATAAACTTTGTTTCGTTAATACTAATTTAATAAAGTGGGTCAAAATAATTCTTAAAGCATAGCACTACTGTGCGACAATAATTGGTATTTGAAAAAGGTTCTCACATGTTGAAAATCGTTAAAATTGGAATTATGAGAGTAAATTACTATTCAATGAATATATTAAATTACTATTAAAACAATTGTTTAATTTTACTGCAATTTATAGTATGCGTTTGTTTAACAAAACACATAATTTTAAATAATAAATTAATTTTATTTCACAAAATTATTTAGATTTTCTGTTTATAAAATAAACAAACAAAAAATCCATTATTCAATTTAATTTAATTACGTTTCAATTTTCTTTCAAAAATAGTTTGTTTTGTTAATATTTCTCTAATAATGTGGTTTTAATAAATCTAACAGCCTTGATTTATGTGGCAATAATTGTTATTTAAAAATGTTTTCAAACGTTGGCTTGAAAATCGTTAAAATTTGAAATACAAGAGTAAATTGGTATAAAAAAATGAGTTGGTTACTTACCTATTTACGACAATTTATTATATGAATTTGTTACCCGTTTAGTATCAGAATAGGATGCCTATTTAAATGAGTGATTTATAAAAAGTGTCTATAAAAAAGTATATTATGCAATAAATAAAACGTCACTAGAATATATTTAGATGGATTCTTCATTTCTTCGCAATTTATCGGGAAACATTATTTAGTGTAAATATCCATTGGTGTAAAAAAACCTTTTACTGGTTTTTGTTGTCTTATATATTCCTCTCTGAATTCATGCTTTCTATTGAAAGTAAAATAAATGGTATATAAATAAAACATTTAACTAATAATGGGCTTCGCCATGGATAATTGATTAAAGATATAGACTCCCATTATGAGGTTTCAGGTTCGGTACCCTCTCCAGACAGCCTGATGTCAAGCTGTAGTGACATCGGTTTTCACATCGAAATATGAATTGCCTTGTATTTCTAATCGTAAGTGAAAGTAGTCGTCATAATTAGCGTTATTCTAATAATAATATTTTATCAATTAGGGATAGGTCAACCGTAGGTTGCCTTTTAAAGCTACGTCATTAAGAAGTCATCGCAACAAGCTTATAGGACTATTAAGTACTGATTCCTGTTAATAATATACATATCAAATATTATATTTGAAATGTGTTTGATAGCAAACGAACAGTTTTCTGTATTTTTACGCAACTGCACCTAAAATCTGTCCAGAGCCATCAATGAGTTATATGAAGTGTTGAAGGCAGGTAACCATTGGAGTTCATTATGGGATATTAAGCCCCATTTTGCATTGTGGTGTGCGTACACATGCGTGTATGTTGTACGTTGTCAAAAGTGCGATCCGGGCTTGTACAGCTGTTCCCTCTCACAATGAATCCATAAAGTATGCAGTTTGCACTTCTAGAAAATTTACCTACGATAATTTATAAATTTTATGGGGTACCTAATATCAGAGATAATCCCTGAAAACTATTGTAGTTTTCTGAATCGAAACTTCATGATTTTAGACCATGATGTAAATCTTTATGGTGTGCTTGGATGGTTCTGACATGTTTTTTGACTCGTGATTTGCAAATACATTTAACTTACTAAAAAATTTAACATTTCAACAAACAGTTTAGTTTATATTAATTCGAATTTTACTAATCACTTTCGGTATTTTTTGTAACTGATATGATTCTCTCACGTTTTGTTTACTCACCATCAAGAAGCAATCATAAATCAACACTCGAAATTGCTTCCAATTTTTTTTTTGTAACTTGTAAACTAATCGTCGGATTGTCATAAAATTTGGTCTAATATCTTATCAAAGTTGGTACTTTCTATAAATCATATGGATTATTACATAGCAACGCTACCTATATGTCATCCTATAGACTTATACAGTGATGTAGTATTAATTGCTTAAATATGTATCAATTGTTATTAAGATGACCAGTAATGATAATAACTTCAAAAGAAAAATAAGAAATATTAAGAAACAAAGAAATTGAAGACAAAAGAGGTTGAAAAGATATTTGAAGATATAGAAATATAAGGCTTATTAATGTAGAATGAAATAGACATAAACGATATGTATAGATAAAATGTGAAATTTGTTTCATAATCTCTTATACCAGATACCCCTGTCTGACTGAAATATGAAATTAATATAATAATAAAAAAAAACATGGGCTCTAAAAAAATCAGTTACTTAATTGTTGCTTTGAATTTCAAAGCCTATATTGCATGAGCTTTCAATATATAATGTTATTATAGTTATTACCTTTTATAGTATTAATCTGTTAAAAATATATTAATTAATTACTTAATTGTTGCATTAAATTTTAAAACCTAAATTGGGTAAATTGTTTGAAACAATCATTTAAATAACTTATTCGGATTCAATCCACTCTATATTTCAAAAATATAAGGTATTTGAATTTATTACAATTTATTATTATTTTACTGAATTCTTTAAAAACCTAAAGTGTGACTTAATATATTACTTTCGAATAACTTCCAAAATCGCTTTGATTAAGTCATTCCTTACCCCAATTTCAATTACTATATTTATACATCATGTGCTTCAGTAAGCATACCTTTAACCTTTTCATCGCGGGCAAAAAACGGTTCAGTTGTTGTTGGATATGATGGAAACCGGCTAATAGTTTTTTTTACTTCTAAAAGTTACTGACATTTTGGTCATATGTCAAAATTTGTATTGAATGTGCAAACGCCATTTTATAGAGTAAGGATTGTTTATTCATAAACGATTAATGTTCGTACTTTGATGCTTTTAGTTATACTTAACATCTCAAGCATTGAACACACTTCCCACATAATTTATTTATAAATGTCGATTTTATCTAAAATGTTCTGAAAAGCTAAATGCTTAATATTATATACTCTTTTCTAAACAGTAATTGTATTAATTATTGTAGTTGTGCATAGCGTTTGAAATAATTAAAGTGCTCGTGTACTTACACATACACAGCATATTTACATAGTATATTAAACCTAGTGCATAAAACCTTATATTGAACTATATTCTTTTAAAAATAATCCATATATTTAATAGTCATTAATATATCTAACTGGTTGTTACTCTACGATATTCAATGCTACCGTAATCTAAAAAATTGCAGCCTTTAGAAATCATCAGTAACACGAATTTTCATAAGTATAATTAAAGTATAAATTTGTTTATAGCCATTTGGTATTGGTTGTTAAATAAGTAATGTAATTGGTAACTTATTAATTTTAGTCCAAGCCAAGCTTTTGTGCATAATTCCTCTGATTACAAAAAAATAAAGAATCCAATAGCACAATAAATATCAGACAATCTCGTTGCTACTAAATATTAAATATAAAATTATTTTTAAAGCTTCTATGGCAGTATGTTTTTAATACTTCTTTTCATACTTATATTAAATAATTAAAAACAAATATACATATATATGTAAACAATATATTATTATGATAGTATAATGATATTCTTGGAATAGGTGTATACAATTCGAATCTTTATGTAAAATCAATGTATGTATTTAAGTCAGATAAAGTTAATTTTCAAATTAATTAAATTAATTCAAAGTTCCTATAACTCTTAATATAAAATAAAAACTTCTATAAAATATAAATTCAAATAATTACTTTGATATTTAGCTTATTTTACTTTAAATCAGTTCAACTTCAAATATTCATAATACAAATAAATAATCATAATTAAAAAGTAGGGTAGAGCGGGCCTTGAAGGTAAGCGGGTAAAAGGGTTTACCACTGATATCCAAAACAATTTCAACAAACTCAAAAACAATTAAGTTTAGTTAAGATTTTTTAACGACAATATTTGAAAGTAGAGGAAAAAAATGTATAACCATTATTATTAATTTTAAGTTAGAGTCGTTTTTATATAACGAGTTTTTTTTATATAACCTCTATAAAAGCTTACACGTGGGTGCGGTAAAAAAGACGAACTGAAACTTCATCCTGGGAAAGGTGTTAATATAAAAATAGTAAAGAAAAATAAATTAAGATGAAAAAGCTATTATACAAGAGCTAAATTAAATAAATATTTATTCCAACTCTGTTGATGAATATTTTTGACGAAATACCAGATCAAGGTTATACAGTGTTATCTCAATAAAAAAAATCACCCATGAAATTTATATTTTGCATTGGTTAAATATTATATCAATTATTTTGTAAAATTCCTTTGAAATTAAAAATAGAACATTGGATCTGCTTGCTCCTTAGCCGTCGCATTTTAACCCGTCTTTGGGGTAAAATGGACCAGGTGATAAATTTTTGAGAAACAACAAAAAAAACACATTTTTAGAATCCTGAATTAACTGGGAGTTTTGCTGAATATAGTCAGATAGTTGTTTATTTTATATGTGTTATTTGTTGTGATATAGTTGGTTTTATAATATAATTGCTCAAAGTCGAGTTGGATCTTTGTGCCCCGTTTTACCTTATGGACTAAAATGAAGGACGCAAGAATTACTTTATGTGGAATATTTCACTAATTCCAAACATGAATTCATATTTTTTTTTATTTTACTTAAAAGCATAGCAAATTGCAAACAAAATTTTAATTACTTCACGAAGATTTGAGATTAGTAATTTTAGGAGGTATAATAACTATTGACAGTAAAAATAGTATCTGAAAGTGATACAGTATCACAAGTTTTGAAAAAAAATTATCTACGTAAAATACTTAAATACAGTAGGTATTTTGGATTTTTTCCGTGAATTACCACTTCATTCGGAATATCTAGCATAATTTCTATAGAACAGTATTATTTTATATTTTCAATATTCAATTTAAATTGATAATTCACGAATAATTTTATTTGTTTTTCCTTTATTATCGCAATATCATATCAATATTTAAAACATTTTAAAAACATTTTTTGTGCAGTATGTGGGGTACTTGATCGGTATTTAATTAAACACTTATCTTATTAACAAATTTTACAATAATGAATTTTTCGATTTACGTAAAGTAATGAGAAAATTATAATGATCTCAGTAATTGCTAAATTTGAAGTCATCAAATTAAATTAAAAATATTTACGAGTCTTGTTAAAAAGTTGAACTCGAGCTGCCAATGCGTATAAGACAGGTTTGTGCCTTATGATTATTTATTACTTTTGACAGCAATAAATAATATCTGTGTTTTTAGTACTTAATATCGTAATTTATATCGCGATCGAGTCAGATACGTCACAGCTCCAATCAATATCAAGTAATTGTTGAATATATGGTCCGGTTTTTAAGGTTCCGGTTTGTATACGATACAGAAATTGATATATCGTTTCCGGGTTCAAGAATCGGATTACATTTTCTGCTCTTATTTTTATTATTTAAGATTTTAGCGCTTTTGAATTAGCAAGTAATATTTAAATTAAATTTTAATTATTAATGACAGCTATTACAGGTAATGGTACATAACAGAATAGAGGCGATAGTACCTATATTTTTTGGAGTGGAACTCTTTTGGCTTAAGGGGTACGGTTTGCATGAAAATAAATAGCTTTTATTTTATGACTTATGACTCAAATTTGAAATATTCATACACAGTGCCAAAAAAGTCGGTTTTAAATTCAACCAGCTATCAATAAACAATCGTTTACAAATAGAGAAAAACGACCCTGGATAAAAAGTTTATTATATGTATCTGCCTATGAATAAGCTTCATTTGTCATATATATAGTTGTCACTTTTACTTATTAGTTTCTATTTAAAAATCGCTTTCTTAATATATTTTAACTTTCTGGAAAAGTTTCTTTTCGCCAAAAAATCCGATTTACTAATTTTATTTTTTCTCGACGTTTTCAAGCCTTTATAAATCGAATGAGAACCACATACGGAAAAGGTGTACGTGTGTGTGTGTGTGTTGTGTATGGCGATTTTTGGTCTTTCGTCGACGATTTATCAATCGATGTATCTCGATGAGGACTAGCGTTTGTCAGTTTTACGCGAGAT
>NW_020538040.1:39156355-39183361 GCF_003426905.1 Ctenocephalides felis | reverse complement strand
CATGCACCACTAGTTGGAATATTTCTCAGCATGTCAATTTATAACATATGCACCTTGCATCCTTGGTTTATTTTAAACAAATATCAAATATCGTTCATTCATGTATTTACATCGAGCGCACCTCATCGTCCTGATCGGTGGTGCTTCGGATGATCACAGCATGCATACTACTTACTTACGCAACGTGCGTTCAAGTAGCCGAACTAAAATGTGAGACGTTGTTTGTAAGAGACCATTCGCCAGAATAAGTATTTGTGGGAAAATTCTAACCACATCATAGTTTATATATTTAGAAGTCGCTCAAAATTTAACCTTTTTGTACCAAAAAAAATTGATGTAATAATTTTTCAGTAGAGTAGATTTTAAAGTGCCAAAGAAATTTGTTCTTTCAATTGAAGGTGCAATGCTGATGTTCAGTGTCGGAAGCACCAACTTCCTGTAAAAGCTTTTCTGCTTTTTTATCTCTAAAATCCAAAATTTTGGGTGAATAAACGGGATTTCTTACTTATCACATTGACTGATACCTTACATAGTAAAAATATATCCATATAATAATAATTTAGGTTTACTAAACTATTTAAAATAATGGATGAGTTCAAAGACTTATTATGTTTTTAAAACATTGAAGTACATACTTGTAATTATTTGTTTAAAATAAGTGCTATAAATTACAACTCAATGCAATAAATGGCATGATGTCATTTTGAACCTTTATTTGAATTTCTATTTAACAATAATTGAAACAAAAAATGACACAGTCTACAGTTAAAGATTTTCTTTGATATGGCTATTGTTTTTGGAAGGTGTTATGAATTATTATTTGATGTAATAACGGATGGTCCATCTAGTGGTCCTAGTGGTCCTAGTGATCTAGTGATCTTACGGTTTAGATATTTCTGTTAAGAAAACATATAAAGTATTATACATCGTTAGAAAGGTCTCAAAAATCTTAGTTTATTATTCCATATATCGAAACTTTGAATTCCGCACGGTGTGGCCTACAGGAAGGTTGCTATCGATAATTTCCAATTTTTAAATGAGCCACCTTATATTATGAATCTTTCTTTAAATTTATATCGGAATTTCAGAAGGTTGTCGGTTATTATTCTAAAATACCTCATTGTTCTTTGTTAATTTCTTTGTCTATTTATTTATATGTCTTATCTGACTAAATAATATAGCGTAGAGCGGGGCTTAAAGGTCCGCGAGTAACAAGGTTCACCATCTATATCTAAAAAACAAGTGAAGTTAATATTTTTTTAACAAAAATATTTGAAAGTAGAGGGAAGAAAATGAATAACCAGCCATCACCTTGTGTCCCACAACGTTAATATCGATTATACGGCATTATTTGAAAAACAAAAGTATTTTCTTCTTTTTCTTCTTAGTCAGATAGTTGTTTGTTTGATATGTGTTATTTGTTGTTTGGTTTTTACAATATTATTGCTCGAAGTCAAAAAATTTCTACATTTATGATATCTCTCTCATTAGAACGCAAAAAAT
Source organism: Ctenocephalides felis (assembly GCF_003426905.1). Lineage (NCBI taxonomy): Eukaryota > Metazoa > Arthropoda > Insecta > Siphonaptera > Pulicidae > Ctenocephalides > Ctenocephalides felis. Next base: position 39,181,858 of record NW_020538040.1, on the reverse strand, counting down.
ATGTAAAAATCAATTTTGTTAAATGAATGCTTGACCAAGTTGCGCAAAGTGGTTACACAAAAATATCAATTTGTGTTTGAATGAATGAAGTCATACACATTATGTTTGAAGTATCAGTAAAAATATAATATTATTCTTACTATTATTACTTTCTTATTTTAAATTTTGCGTGGGATTTTGATCGCAATAAAAAAGTTACCATTTAAAAATCTACTGTTTAATTTTTTTCTGTTTATATTTTGACTCAATCGACAATAACATTATCATCCCCTCAAGACATTCGTATTTTTCCAAGGAAGCAATTCCAAGTTCTCAAAAGAATAAATAATAAAAAATCATTATAAAAAACTTTTGAATTTTCAATGGAAACGTGCGTAATGTTTACAGAAGTTTCGGAGTTGTGTTGCCGATACGGATATATATAATTTGGAATCATTGTGTTCATAAAACCGTAAACTTTGCAACAATGGCGAACTGCAGTTAATAATAGAAGCTAAGCACGCACAAAACTTGATGTTTTCAATAATGCGATATGTCAAATGTTGTTTTTGAGCTTTCAAGCGAATTCTTGAAAAATGCGCTCTATTAAACATTCTATTGAAAGGGTGCTATTTCGCATTTGGTACTTATTGCGTATTACTTTGTTGTTTTACTGATGTGGAGGTCTTTGTACACATACTACTCATTAACAGTACTTCCAGTGAATTTTTTTCATATATGCTCATTTTTAGACTAGTAGCTGTTGCCCGTAATATGGTTGATCTAACAATAAGTATTTTTCAGTACCAATTTTTTTGGAATCGTAATAGCTATATTTTAGTCTGCTCGCTACATAAATCCTGGCTTCGCCCATAATTTCATATAAAAATTACCAATTAAACATAAGGTGTTACAAAAACACATTGAAGTATTGTAATACAATATATAATATTAAAGTTCATGCTGACTTTTGCAGCATTTGGATCGAATTAGACTTACTAAAATATAACAAATGCAAATTAAGAGGTTTTTCTGCATTTTCGACAAATTGATTCGAAAATTTTCTGAACGTAGTTCGATAGTTTTTCTGCATGTCTAAAGATGATGAGCTCATACAAGACCAAAATATTCTTTTTAAGAATTTGTCTGATGTTTGAGATATTGGGCATGTTGGTTATTTAGATTTTAACACACGTAGATTTCAATTTGGTAATAATTTTATGATCTATAATTCACATTATTCTATGTTTAAAAATATAAAAAATGGCTACATTTAGAGCAAAGTACCAAAGCATTGATATAATGGTCTTTCTTTCAGATAGTGATATGCTTGTAAAAACATTTTCTCATGGCTTTGTGTCAAGTGATATTAGCATTGTAAGATAATTTTAACACATTCACTACTGCGCACGCATATGTTGCGTGAGGCTGTTCTCAATAGCCAGGCGTCAAACGCAAGAGGTGCGTTTGCCTTCCTTGCACTTCAGAGTATTGTTTTTAACTGAAAACTGTCATATGTTTCAATTGAAATTTTGTACAGTCAATTTTTTATAGGAAATAGTCCTATCTATCCTATTTTGTAATTTTTAAAATGTACAGCTAATATGCACATGAAACACAAGGTTAGCTGTGAATTTGTTAAAAAAATAAGAAGATAATATGCCATCTTCTAAATATTTAAAGTATTTATTATAGTGCATCAGATACATGTACTATTGGAACAAAAACCATCACGTATTTTTGAGAAGTAATATAAATTAACCATTTCTACCCGGATGCCGCAAATTCGTATAATTCATACAAAATCTAGGAATTCGACAGTGGAAAGGGTTAAATGCATTACTTGTGTTATATGTTTCTTTATATTTTAAACGAATTTATTGAACTTGAAATATAGTTTTACAACAGATTAAAATTAAATTTATCATGAATAATACCTCTGATAAAAATATAAATATTAGAAAATTTTGTTAACACGTTGATCGCCACGACAATATTAGAAAACATTTACATGAGCCATGGTAACTTTATTAGATGATTTAATTAAAAATATTCAAAGAAGGAAACTTAATGTATCAATAAAAAATTGTGGAAATTCCAGGAATCACTATTGTTTATGTCACACATTTGACTGTTATAGCCCTATATTAATATTTTCCTGGATATATTGTGGCCGCGTATGTCAGACATATATGCCTAACATGGCTTTTAGCGTCAGACACATATGACTGACAAGGTGATTAACGTGTTAATATTGTGAAATGTTACGTTTTAGCAATTTATGTAAACAAAATAGAAAAATATTAACTGATCGGGTTTCTAAAAAAAATTTCCTCTAATCCTTTTAACAAACATGCCGTGACAATTTTCCAGCCGGCACTTGACAAACGCAATAACGATTTGTTCGAACAAAGAAAAGCGATCTGTCTTTTATTTGCTGCCCCTCTCGATGTGACATCCAAACAATTCTGTTTTTTATCGCTTCGAGAGTGCTCTCATTTGGATCGGGGAGTTATATATTTATTTGGAAGCTCGACTGGGACTTAATTTCATCATTTGTATCCGTTAGTGATTACTTTCTACGCGATTGTCCGGATTCGTCGGGTGTCCTATGTAAGTGACTAGTGCCAAAAAATAGGGGTGGATGCCCTAACGAAAAAATGTTGAAATAGATTTAAGGGATGAATATTTATTCTTCTACAAATTGATTTTGCATTTTATGTTGAAAAATATTTTTATGTTGTAAAAAATATAAATTGCTAGTTATATTTTGGACGTAAAATAATTAATTTTTAAGTATAAACTTTTTTGCAAAATGTACAATAAAAAAATGTTTAGCCAACTGACTTCCAATTGGCTAAACTACAACTATGCCACTGAACAACTAAATTTAATGACACTATTTATTAATGTTTTTATCTTAAGAATAAATTAAAATAAAATACATTTAATTATAATCTGGTAAAATCACACTTGTATATTTAGTGCGGTCTGGTAAATTTTTGTGCAATTTGATCATATAATTATTGATATTTTATTTTACAAGCTGAATTGTATACTAAAATTTCTAAAATTCGTATTTTATAGAAACGAATCGTTTAATGTTACAATAGAAGAAACAATATCATACTTAAGTTACAATTTTTTTTACTTAAAATTAAAGAAAGATGCTAAATTGAAACCGTGGTATAGATAATACGATTTTGCAACATGATGCATTTTCATTCATTTGTATACAACTATCTACTATATAAGGTTGTATATTATATATTAATAATTTTCTTTAATATTTAGAGTTACCCACTTTAATGAATATTTGTAGGAAATTTGTATGAAGATTTTAGAAATTCATATCTATTTGTCCAGGAGAAAAAATCTATTTCGGAGAAGTGATGGATGAATAGGCAAACATACACAGTTTTTGTTTTAATTCTTTTTTTTTAATTTGTTTGATATTAATAATTAAAAAATCTAATAGGTTTGAGCTTGTTTATTTATTAGTTATTCTTGCTTATTAGCTTGCTAATTACCTGTTGTGGCAGTTTAAATTTTGTCAATTTATCTTAACAGTAGATATCAGTGGTACAATAAGATTCTTAAACTTGAGGCATGTAGCTGAATTCAGAATAAAGTTTATCAATATTTACTTTTTAAAATAAATTGGCAAAGAAAATAAAGTATTTTCATCAAGCTGTTCTTACGCGTCGTTTTATTTTAAATCTATACTTATGATTTTCTAGATATCTTTTAAGAACAAACTCTACTTTAGTTTCCGGAAAGTAAGTTATAGTAATCGCAAAAAAATCGAAAATGAAAAATTTTACGTTTCAAAGGTTTTTGAACATTTTGGCATACCTTAGAAATGTTGTGTGTGTGTGTGTGCGGATACCAATTTTCGTCGACGATTTCGGGAACACGGATCAACCGATTTGAATATTTTGAAGAACATTTGGTTCGTATTGATAAGGAAACGTGCTGATTAGTTTTAGGCAAAGGCAGGTCTAACCGTTCCGAAAAAACGGGGCAAAAAGTGCCAAAAACGGTAACTTGGTTTTTAAAAGAACGGAGCGTCCGATTTTAATAATTCAAAAAACATTTTACTTGTATTTACAAGATGAAGGACTGATTAAATTTTTGGAAAGGCAGGTCCAGCGGTTATAAACCCTCAATAAAAATAAGTTAAAAAAATGTCATTTGGCGGTCAAAAATTTTTATTGGACATATGCACATCAAATTATCAGATACTTTATAAAGATTTTAATAACGTGTACACATTTTATGTAATTTTTTTTTTGGGTTCTGTACCAAAATTTTAATTACGGTACGGGAAGTTCTAGCAATTTACCTTAAGGCGCAATGCCATGCACCCCACTAGTTTTGTTTTAAATTCAATTTTAATAATGTATGTACACCTAAATGCTATTACCACAAGTATAGATGAATATAAATTCACGAATATTATAAAAACATATGCCATCCACCAAATTCACACAACATCAGTCTAATAAATAAATTGAGAAGCCTAAAATATGATGAAATAATTTTATTTTTTTTCTTCATAAAAACATGTATTTTTTCTAATAATCAGTAGAACACTTCAGATAATTGGAAGTATTTTTATCTCCACTTTTAAACATTGAATATTTAATATAGAAAATATTTAACTTTGTTTTACTTAAACGTTGTTAAACTTTAAGAAATACACTGGTTTTTTATTTTTCAATTTTTTATCAATGGTATAATTTTTAGAGTAACTAATTAAATTATGTTTAGAATAAATAGCCCTGCTGTGGTAATAAAATTATTATTTTTCTTTGCCAACACCATGTCAAGTATTCTAGAACGAACTAATGTAATGAAAACTACCTATGATAATAATTAACAATGTGTAATAAGTTAAATTGTTTTCAACACGAGCTTATTTAAATCATTGTAAAACCCTTAATTTGTAAAAGAATATTAAACTTAGTTCTTGACCTAATTCTGCGTACCTACTTTGCAACTTCCTTACTGATTTTTTTATAATATAATAAACCTTTAACTTTATTATATAAATCCAGTTTATATACGCATATGATCTGTGGACATGTCGAATACCCCATTTTGTCACATTCATAAGCCCATCCACCCCTAAACTGGGACGCGATGAATTTTGCCGTTTAGAAAGTGATCAGTTAGAAAATCGTAACCAAATCTGTTCGAGCGCCCCACGAAAAGATCACATTCCAATGGCGTATTAAGTCAGCCCGCATTTGATTGAATGACATTAGCAAATACATCCACATCGAAAAAAGGGTAAGACACAAAAATCCCTTTGTCGATACTGAATTTAATGGACGGCAGATTTACTATGTGGGTTGGAAAAAATGATTCGACTCGCAAGTCGCAACTGATGAAATTCAGTAATGTGGTAGACAAAGTAATTGCAATTATCTGTTTTATTATGAGTTAGGTTATGTTTTTTGCTTTTATACAATTAGTGGACCTGTGTGGACGGTGTCGCGAGTTTAAACTCCAATCTGGATAACCTGATATCGTGCAGTAGCAATGTCCGTTATAACTTGAAATTATAGATGAAAAAAAAGTTTCCAATTGAAAATAACCCGTTTTAGGCACTGCGGTATTAAACGATAACGGGAAAGTATCTCTATTATTCCGTACTTTATGGCATATTTTAAATTGTTTTATATCATTTTCAGTAGATTTACAAATTTGAGAAATGAATGATAGAATAATTATGTGAATATAATATATATATATAAATGAAGAAATAAATAATCTAAATAATAATCTACAGGGTTTCTATGTCGTAAGTCAAATGAATAAAAAAATAAAGCTAATTATACAATCATTTTTTATTACCACTATCATTTGTTAAGTTTTTTCTATTTGTTCCACTTACGACTCTCTGCACAGAAACCCGATAAATTATATTATACAAATTATTTACTTATTATATAAATGTGAATTATATAAATGTATATGTAAATATATATATATATATATATATATATATATATATATATATGTATGTATGTATATTTACATTTACATATATTTACTATATAATGATGAATTTCAAAATAAATAAAAGTTTTCATTTTAAAATTTTTCAAATCTAATTTTCAAATTTAATTTTTAAGAGTTGATAAATAATACAATTTATTATATTGCTCTACTTCGTATTATTTTAAACTTCGTTCTATTTCGTATGTTCTTGAAATAAACAGACAAAATATTGCATTGTTTTCTAAAAAATAAACTTTGTTTTGTTAAAACTAATTTAATAAAGTGGGTCAAAATAATTCCTAAATCTGCTGAAAATAATGCTGAAATCGGAATTCTGAGAGCAAATTGCTACCAATTAATATATTAAATTACTATTAAAATAATTGTTTACTTACTGTAATAATAATGCGTTTGTTTAGCAAAACACACAATTTTAAATAATAAATATTATTTTACAAAATTATTTTGATTTTGTATTTATACTACAACAAAAAAGTCCATGATATTTTAATTTACTTTCAAAAAATAAAGTTTGTTCTGTTAATATAATATTTCTTCAATAATGTGGTTTAAAATGAATTTTACAGCTTCGCTTTGTGTAGCAATGATTGTTATTTAAAAAATTATTATTATATATTAATTATTTAAATGTTGACTTGAAAATCATTGAAGTTGGAAATACAAGAATAAACTAGTAGCATATGGCATCGTGCCTTAAAGCAAATTGCTGGAACTTCCCGTACATTAATGAAATATTTGAGGAAAATGAATAAGTGAAGTTTAGAACTTTAGTTAGAATTAGAATTAAAATCCGAATTATTTTTCGGAAAAAATTTCTTTTCTCAAAAGCAATATTTTTGTAAACACCAGCAGAAAGTTTTTTAAATCATTCACATCGTATGCTTAGTACTCTTAAAAACTGCCATTTTTTGCACATTTAGCCTTGTATCTCCGAAACGGCTGGACCAAAATCTAATCACCACTTCTACTCATCATTGCGAATCGAATGTTTTTTGGATAATTCATCGGTTGATCGGTTTTCTTAAGGACTGACATTTTTAGCTCTTTTTGCTCCATATCTCCGAAGCCGCTGGACCTAAAACTAATTATTCAAAAACTGATCAGAACATCAGCCTATCAATAGGAATAATAATGGGTTTCTCCATGGAGTGATAAAAGATATAAACCCGCAATATGAGTTTTCAGGATCGATACCCGCTCCGGACAGCTTGATGTCAAGCAGTAGAGACATTGGTTTTTACAAGAAAATATAGATGACCATTGTTGCATTTAATAAAAAGTCATCAGTATCAGAGCTATTCTAATAATATTTTTATCAAATAGAGATAGGCCAACCGTTGGATTGCCTTCTAAAGCTACGTTATTAAGAAGTCACCACAACAAGTTTATTGGACTATTAAGTTCTGATTCCTGTTAATAATATACATATAAAATATTATATTACAAATGTGTTTGATAGCAAACGAACAGTTTTCTGTATTTTTACGCAACTGCACCTAAAATCTGTCCAGAGCCATCAATGAGTTATATGAAGTGTTGAAGGCAGGTAACCATTGGAGTTCATTATGGGATATTAAGCCCCATTTTGCATTGTGGTGTGCGTACACATGCGTGTATGTTGTACGTTGTCAAAAGTGCGATCCGGGCTTGTACAGCTGTTCCCTCTCACAATGAATCCATAAAGTATGCAGTTTGCACTTCTAGAAAATTTACCTACGATAATTTACAAATTTTATGGGGTACCTAATATCAGAGATAATCCCTGAAAACTATTGTAGTTTTCTGAATCGAAACTTCATGATTTTAGACCATGATGTAAATCTTTATGGTGTGCTTGGATGGTTCTGACATGTTTTTTGACTCGTGATTTGCAAATATATTTAACTTGAAAAATTTTAACAGCATATTAGTTTTATAGTCACTCATCTTCTTGAGACACCAGTTTCAAGAAGACTGAAAATATTGTTTTCAAAAGATAATATTCCAAACAATTAGCATTGCTACATCTTTGAACAAATGACACAAATTGGTAAATTGGAGTGACAACTATTGATAAATTAAAATTTAGCACAATAATTTCATATGTGTGTTGATAAATGTGAGTTTATGTGTGTAAGTGAATAAATTGACCCAAATAGCTTAAAGGATATTGAATTCTGATTGTTAAAAAAGTATAATGTTATTTAAAATTTTCCAACTCAATCTGGATAACTAATTGTAACTAGCTTTTTTGTTTGCTCGCAGTTATTTATTTATTAATCGGTTAAAAAATATATTGATTATTACTTAAGTGTTGCTTTATATTTAAAAAAAATATATAGATTTGCAAATATATATATACATTCCCTATTTAAATCATTATCATTGAATGGAACAAAGAGACATAACTTTTCAAAAACAATTAATTTATTTAAATTACTTATTTGAATTAATTCCACTCTATATATTAAAAACTGAGAAAATTATACATTGTGTTATAGGCAAAAATAAAGTATTTAAATTTTTTAGAATTAATAATTAATATTTTATTAAATTCTTTAAAAACCTAAAGTGCGATTTTCTATATTACTTTCGAATAACTTCGAAAATCGCTTTAATTAAGTCATTCCTTACCCCAATTTCAATTACTATATTTATACATCATGTGCTTCAGTAAGCATACCTTTAACCTTTTCATCGCGGGCAAAAAACGGTTCAGTTGTTGTTGGCATGATGAAAACCGGCTAATAGTTTTTTTATGTCTAAAAGTTACTGACATTTTGGTCATATGTCAAAATTTGTATTGAATGTGCAAACGCCATTTTATAGAGTAAGCATTGTTTATTCATAAACGATTAATGTTCGTTCTTTGATGCTTTTAGTTATACTTAACATCTCAAGCATTGAACACACTTTCTACATAAATTATTTATAAATGTATGTTTTTATCTAAAATGCTCTGATGAGCTAAATGCTAATATTATATACTCTTTTCTAAACAATAATTGTATTAATTATTGTAGTTGTTGCACATAGAGTTTGAAATAAATAATGGGCTTGTGTACTTACACACAGAAAAATTACATAGTACATTAAATTTAATACAATATATTTAATAATAGGTTAACCTAGTGCATAAAACCTTATATTGAACTATAATTTCATTAAAAATGGTTGATATGTTTATATATTAATATTAATTATCAATATATTTTACTTGTTGTTACTCTACGTAATCTAAAAATTGAATTTATCAGTAAAACGGATTGTCATAAGTATAATTGAACTATAAAATTAGTTATAGCTAATTGGTATTACTAATTAGTTATGTAATTGATAACTTACTAATTTTAGTCCAAGCCAGGCTTTTGTGCATAATTCCTCAAATTACAAAAAAATAAAGAATCCAATCGCACAATAAATATAAGACAATCTCATTGCTACTAAAATATTAAATATGAAATTGTTTTCAAAGCTTCTATAACTCTTAATATAAAACAAAAACTTTTATAAAATATAAATTCAACCAATTAATTTGGTATTTAGTTTATTTTATTTTATATCAGCAGTTTAACTTTTAAATAATATTAATGCAAATAGATAATTATAAGATTTAAGGAGTAGTTTAAAAAGGTCCACCACCGATATCTCAAAGACAAGTAAAGTTAAGAATTATCACGACAATATTTGAAAGTAGAGAGAAAAATGTATAACCAGTAATATTATTTTTAAGTCAGATTCAACAGATTTTTGTTATATAATTTCTATAAAAGATTACACGTGGGGTGAAAAAGACCAACTGAAACTTTACTCTGGCTTAAGTGTTACCAATAAAAAACAGTAGATAAAAAAGTAAATTAAGTTAAAAAATCTATTTTACAAGAGATAAATTAATTAAATAGTTAATCCAACTCTGTTGATGAATATTTTTGACGAAATACCAGATCAAGGTTATACAGAGTTATCTTAATGAAAAATGTACCCATGAATTTTATCTTTTGCATTGGTTGAATGATGTAGCAATTATTTTGTTAAATTTCTTTGAAATTAAAAAAATCATTGAACCTGCTTATTTCTTGGGCGTCTCATTTCAACCGGCCTATGGGGTAAAAAGAAACAGGTGATAAAGTTTTGAAAAACAGCAAAAAAAACACATTTCTACAATTATAAATTAACTGGGAGTTTTGCTGAACATAGTCAGTTATGTTTGATATGAGTTATTTGTTGTGATATAGTTGTTTTTTTTTATAATATAATTGCTCAAAGTGAAATTGGACCTTTGTGCTCCGCCCTGCCCTATAATAATATGAACTGAAATGAAAGCTGCAAGTATGACTTTATGTGCATAACTATTAATATGCATAAGCAAAAAAAAAAAAATAAGCTTAGAAAATTGCAAGTAAAATTTTAATTAGTTTACGAATATTTGACATATTAATTCTAGAAAAAAAATTTGCTATTGACAAAAAAATAGTATTTTAGTCATAAAGTCATAAAGAATCACAAATTTTGAAAAATTTCTTCATCTACGTAAAATACTCAAACACAGTAGGTATTTGGATTTTATTCCATATATTACTAGCTTAATTTCTGTAATAACAAAAACTTTATATTTTTTCATATATTATTAGCTAAAACTTTATATTTTCAATATTCAATTTTAAGCGAATGATTTTATTTCGTTTTATTTTCATTATTTCAAGTCAAAATTTACGACTTTATAAAAAACATCTTTCGTGGGGTAATTGATTTTTTCTAATTGAACATTTATCTTATTAACAAGATTTACCATTTGCGATTTACGTAAAGTAATGAGAAAATTATAATAATCTCAGTAATTGCTAAATTTGAAATCATCAAATTAAATTAAAAATATTTACGAGTCTTGTTAAAAAGTTGAACTCGAGCTGCCAATGCGTACAAGACAGGTTTGTGCCTTATGATTATTTTATTACTTTTGACAGCAATAAATAATATCTGTGTTTTTAGTACTTAATATCGTAATTTATATCGCGATCGAGTCAGATACGTCACAGCTCCAATCAATTTCAAGTAATTGTTGAATATATGGTCCGGTTTTTAAGGTTCCGGTTTGTATACGATACAGAAATTGATATATCGTTTCCGGGTTCAAGAATCGGATTACATTTTCTGCTCTTTATTATTTTTATTATTTCAGTTTTTAGCGCTTTTAAATTAGCAAGTAATATTTAAATTAAATTTTAATTATTAATGACAGCTATTACAGGTAATGGTACATAACAGAATAGAGGCGATAGTACTTATATTTTTTGAAGTGGAACTCTTTTGGCTTAAGGGGTACGGTTTGCATGAAAATAAATAGCTTTTATTTTATGACTTATGGCTCAAATTTGAAATATCATATACAGTGTAACAAAACTCGGTTTTAAACTCAACCAACTATCAGTAAACACTCGTTTACAAATAGAGAAAAGCGGCCCTGGAACTAAAAGGTTTCAGTTTATTAATTAAGTATCTGCTTGTATATATCATACTGTAAAGAACTGCATCACTGGATGCAGATCTTAGCTTTTTCTTTCTTTGTTCAATTCTAAGCCATGCAATTGATTTTATATATCCTATAGATAGATGATCAATTAAAATTATTAAAAAAAAGTATCTGTCTGTGAATAAGCTTCATTTGTCACATATATAGTTGTCACTATTACTTATTAGTTCTATTTAAAAATAGCTTTCTTAATATAGTTTTTTAACTTCTTCGCCAAAAACTCCGATTTACTAATTTTATGTTTTCTCGACGTTTCAAGCCATTATGAACCGAATGAGACCAAATATGGAAAATGTATGTGTGTGTTTGTATGGCTGTGTGTATGTGAACCGATTTTTGGTCTTTCGTCGACGATTTATCAATCGATGTATCCCGATGAGGACTAGCGTTTGTCATTTGCGCGAGATCAGCCAAGTTTTTTCTTTGTAATTACCAAAATGGGGTAGTAATTTTTGTCCACGTTTTATCCCATTGAATCAATTTTAAATAAATTATAAAGCGTTTGCTTGGGAATCGTGCTGATTAGTTTTTGGTAAAGATCGGCCGACTAGTGTTCTAGTAATCTTGTATTAACCCTTTTCACTTGCAAATTGCAGAATTATGTATTTTGTCGCCGGGGTGGAAAGGGAAAATATTTTTTTCGACAATTTTTACGGTTTTTGTTTACGATCATACTAAAATATTACCGCCCTAGGACAAGTCGTTCGTAAAAAAAAATAAGTAGCTTTTTTTGGCGTCAGTCAAAATTAGACTTTTCAAACGACTAAACCGATTTCAAAAACTTAAATTTGATGAATCTCGAAAAGGACCAGCGTTTATTAGTTTTGCGCCAAGATCGGTCAAGCCGTTTCTTTGGCAATAGTAGAAAAGTGAAAAAAATTAATCCACGTTTTAGACCATAATCATTCTCACAAGGTCCATAGTGTGACCATAGCATAATATTGCGCCTACTTTATCCTTTACTTCAATTTACGCGCACATGGCAGCATGCACTACTGGCGCATTTTGTGAATGTATACATATTATGTATATTAATATATAGAATTTGATGTTGACATATGTATTAACAAAATCTAATAATCGGGCTTAACATCAATAAAAAAAAATATTTTAAAAATTTATTTTACATCCATACGTTTCTGCTATAATCCTAGCCTTCATTCAGTGGAAACTAAAAATAAAATTTAAAAACAATTGTGAAAAAAAATATAAAGTGTAAAAAGCACTTATAATTAATTATTTTCAGTGTTTCAAACAGGAATTTCTAATAATCCATGGTATCAGTATATGGTAATGCACTACACTAAGTAATATACACATTAAACTTGTATCTAAAACATTTCACATAATACTAACTATAGTGTGTAATATATATGTCTTGTAAACGGGTTGAATAATGAAGTAGTAATTTATTGAAATTAAAAATTATTTTTTTTAACAATCTTTTATTTCAAAGGGTATGATTTAGTTAAAACAAGCAGAAAGTTCTTTGAATCATTCAAATCAGACGCTTAGTTCTCTCAAAAACTGCCATTTTATGCACATTTAGCTCTGCATCACCTTTTCTACCAATCATTACAAATTAAATGTTTTTTAGATCATTCAAATCGGATACTTTTTTGCTCTGTATCTTTGTAACGACTGGACCTGTCTTTGCCAAAAACTAATCAGCACATCTCCTTATCAATAGTTGGTCCGAGTGCCTGACAACGTGGACGAAAAAATGCGAACATACAAAACACACACAAACACACATTCATTTTTTCTGAGGAATGCCCAAATGTTCAGAAACCTTCAAAACGTGGAGAGATGCAAAAATTTTCGGAAGTTAATAATCCATAGTATCAGGATATGGTAATGCACTACACTGTCAGTGCCGGCTTTAGGGTAGGGCGAGGTGGGCGACCGCCCTGGGCGCCGGCAAAAAGGGGCGCTGCAGGCGCCTCCCGGCTGATGCTCATAGTTCGAGGTCTGCTTAGTCGTCTCGTAAATTCCCTAAATTAAGCGTTTTTTTTTGTCTATTGTCAAAACACATTGTCCTTTTAACGTTTTGGTAAAAAAAAGCTAGTGTTATTGTAGCGAAGCGTAACAAACTCAGCTCATTCGCATGGGATAGCGAACTTGGCCACTTGGCCAGTCACTCGAAATGGCAAAATCATTGATCACATAATTACTAGTGGCCCAGTGCAAACTCGCGTTGACAATTATCCGAAGAATGATGCAGGCCGACATTTCTCTAATTCTCATTTCACAAAAATTCTTACAAACAATGAAACAATTCAGCGCCGTTGGTTAATTTACTCCGTTTCTAAGGATCGAGTTTATTGTTTTTGTTGTAGACTATTTGATAGTAGCTCAACGTCGAACTTAGTATCTCAAGGGTATAACAACTGGAAATACTTGTCTGAAATATTAAAAAATCATGAAAATAGCACTTTTCATAAGAAGTTTTACTTTTTCATGGATTGAAGCTGAACTACGATTAAAAATAGAAAAAACGATGGAATAATGTTTTGTCTAGATTGATGCATATCACACTTTATTTAGCCGAAAACAATATGGCGTTCAGAGGCACTTCTGACAAACTATATATGCCAAATAACGGAAAGTTCTTAGGCTTTGTACAAATACTAGCCAAATTTCATCATGTCATGCAGGAGCACTTGCGATTAGCTATGAAGGGTGATATTTCAGACCACTCAGCTTCTGTTCATCGATGGAAAATTCTAACCGATCACTTGGGACTATATACTATAAAAAAGCACAGTGACACTCGTTGGGAAGCAAGAATAAGTAGTGTTACAGTAGTTCGTTATCAAATTAGTACTATCCATGATGCTTTGATTACTTTGGCTCTTGAAACTTAGAAAACTGATGTTCAAATGTCTCATGAAGCTACTACTCTAGCCGAACAACTAAAAGATTTCAGCTTCATAGTTTCATTGGTTGTTTGGTATGACATACTTCATCAAATAAATGTTGTAAGTAAATCTCCACAGTCAACAGATATGGATCTTGGTAAATGTACACAAATGTTGAAAAAATGCTGCAATTTTTTGGAAGACTACAGAAATACGGGCTTTAAAAGCGTTATTTTAACTGCGAAGGAGTTGGCTGAAGAACTAGAAATTGAGCGTCAAGCTGGTGAAATTGCACGCGATGACCCTATAACTTCTCCAGAAAAAAAATTTGAGGTTGAATTTTTCAACTGTCTTTTGGACAACATTAATTTCAATCAATGAAAGGTTCGAACAGTTAAATGAGTACTCGAATATTGGTCTTTTTTGTACAATATAACAGATTCCAGAAAAACGCGACCTTCTCAAGCTCTGTAGTGATCTCCAATTAAAATTAACTGTAGACTCTAAATCAGACATAGATGGTTGTATGTTATGTGATGAACTTATAAGTCTGGCATCCCACCTGATAAAAATGTGGTTACTCCCATTTTTGTTTTAAATTTTATCAACGATTTCAACTTACAAGAACTGTATCCAAATGTATGGATATCATTGCGAATTTTATTAACTATACCTGTAACGGTTGCTAGTGGGGAGCTTTTCAAAGCTGAAGCTAATAAAAACCTATCTTCGATCAGCGATTTCGCAATCTAGATTGACAAACTTAGCAACTGTGTCAATTGAGAACGAAATTGCTGAAAACATCGACTTCGACAACCTTATAAAAGAGTTTGCTGATAGAAAGGCCAGAAAAGTAAAATTCTATTAGTGGTTCTATTAATGGTTATCTTTTATAATAAATTTTTTTTAATAAACGGTTATTTCATTAGATGTTTTTCTTTTTTCCGAATGGGTTTGAATTGCAGGTGAAGGGCGCCGTAGAAATCTCGCCCAGGGCGCTGGTAGTGTTAAAGCCGGCCCTGTACACTGTGTAATATAAACATTAAACAACATTTCACAAAATATTAACTAAGTATGTAATATATGTTTTGTAAACTGGAAAAAATTAAAAATATTAAAAAAAAAATTTCTTCATTATCTCCAATAAGAATCTTATAAGTTGTCAATGGGAATCAAATAATAATTCATTTCTGCAAAAAAATCTCATACAATTTAAAAAAAATTTGCATAGTAATAAATTCAATAAAATAAAACTCGTGGGTATAATAAAATCGGTCCAAAAATAGTAACAATCTTGTTTTGGAAGAAACTCAAACTAGCTATTAACTAAAATAATTATATCACCAAGTTATTATTTCCTATATATACATTCAATAAAACTCAATAAGATGCTTCATTAAAATTATATGAAAGCATACTTATCAAATGTTACACACGATTTTTGAAAGATTCTAATTAGACAAAACGCAACTTTTAATTCCAAATATTATGGTAATTTTTTGAAGATCTTTCATCATTCTGAAGTTTTCCAGCAATTGAAAGGTCTGCAAATAAGTTTATGAAATATTGAATCACATGTATTAAATATCTGGAACATTATTGAAGAAAATGTGGAAACTCAATTCAATGAATCCGAGAAAGCTCGCATTGTCTTTTGCCTTTATGATATTTAATGTAATGTAATATATTTTTTAAATGGTTAGAAATACCAATCATATAATTTATACATGTAACAGTTTAAAGGTGCAAAGATGTGTATAGTACTAAACTGTAGTTTTAGTACGGTTACATAAACATGTGTCAATAGAACTTTTTGGTAGAACAACCTATTGACAGTCACAAAAATACATAAAACGCCTTTGAATTAATTTTATGAAAAGATGAATGATTTATGTCATTTTCGATAAATAATTATATAAAATTTTTAATAGCATATTACATGTTTTATAAGAATCTCAATTTTCTCGAATTTGTAACTCTTGAGAGGAGGTTTAGCTTCAGTTTTATTAGATTCAGTTTTATTAGATTTAAAACTAGTTAGGAAAGAATTTATTATTATGATACCAGTTTAATTTTTATTTTGGTATAGTATAAACGATAGTAACCATATGTACTTTGTATTATTAACTTCCTGTAGGGTAAGTTACAGAAATCGCAAAAAAATTGAAAATATTTTTTTTTATATATTTGTACGTTTCAAAGGTTTCTGAACATTTTGGCATACCTTAAAAAATGGATTTATGTGTTTGTGTGTATGTGTATGTATGTGCGGATACAAGTTTTCGTCGACAATTTTGCGAACACGAATCAAACAATTTGAATAATTCAAACAACATTCGATTCCCATTGATGAGGAGACGTGCTGATTAGTTTTCTCCAGAGGCAGATCTAGCAGTTTCAAAGACACGGACAAAAAGTACCAAAAATGGTTTTTCCGTTTGAGAGAACGGATCATCCTTCAGATTATAATAATTCGGATTTGGGAAGGCAGGTTAAGCGTTTCCGGAGATCCAATAAAACGGTAAAAATAGTGCTATTTGGCGGTCAATAATAAACATTAGATATATGCACATCATATTATCAGATATTTTATAAATGTTATAATAAGTATCGACTCAACCGTTTCTTTATAAATGCAAAATTATTTGTTCACATTTTAGCTGAAAATTCCGAATCAAGTTTAAAAATTTAAAAATTTAAAAATCGTTCGGGAGATATCAATTGGAAATTGCGTTGATCTGTATTTGGTAGGAATCGGCCAGTTTGTTTCTTTGTGAATAATTGTTAATTGTTAAAATTTTCATTACGATTTTAATAAAACTTTGTATGATTATAAAGTCTGGTTGTTAACAAACTTCCTAAAATATTACAGCTTTAATAAATATCAAAATTTGGAATAATAGGCAGTGTCAAAATTTCAAAATGCTAAACAACAGTTTCTAAATCTCAAAGTTTTTGCAACGTGCATTAATCAAAATGTGACTCACAGCTAATTTAACTAATCATTTACTATTTATAGTAAAGAACAATTATAATTATTTTTGTTTTTTGTTGTTAATATTAGTTCTCTGATTAGGAAAATATGCACGACATTTTTAAACAATCGCACCTTCTTATCCCATTTTTCAAATGAGTCATTCCTCCATAAAAGTCATTAGTATATTTACATTTGCAGATTTCATATTTTATTTAGAATTTATGATAAAGGATTAATCATGTTATTATTGCTTGAATTGTTTATATTGTTAATAATGACTCGATTGTTCCTTGTTCGACAAGTTATCAAACTACTAAAAGCATTCCGTATTATATAAATAAATTTAATCATGTGAGTAATTAAAAATTTCTGATAATTTGCTTTGAATGAAAAAACTAAATATTATCAAATGAATAAACGTTATTTTTAATAATAATTAAATATTATCCTTCAGATTTAAATAATTCAGATTTGGAAAGGCAGGTCTAGCGTTTCCAGAAATCCAATAAAAAAGTAAAAAATAATGCCATTTGGCAGTCAAAAATGATCATTAGACATATGCACTTCATATTATTAGATATATTATAATAAGTATAAATTTTGTGTACATTTATACGAGTTTCCGTACAAATGTTTACACGTTAGACTGCGACGCGGCGCTTACGCGCTTCGATATCGAACACATAGGTAGCATCTCCACACTCTAGAATGTTTGCACATATGTGTATGACGAATATTCTTAGATATTGCAAAAAAATCACAAATCAATTTATCCACCCTTTTGACTGGGCCACACCAATGCTCTCAGCTGGAGCATTCATCGTAAGATTTTCATTCTTTGACTAGGAAATACGAAAAATGGTGGTATGTAGTGACCGTTAGCACTCATGCAGGATAGAATTAAATAATTAAAATAAATTACGTCAATTCTCACAAGAAATATCAATATGTATATACAGTCCGGGGCTAAGGGACGACTTAGTGTCTGGTGCTAAGGGACAGACATGTTCGTTCATTTGGTGGTACCTACTAAAATGATCAAGTACTATTTTTATCATTGAATGCCACTCAAATATAAATGCATAAATATACTAGAATTACGTTCATTGATATTTAGGTGACGCCATGATTTTGCGCCTAATACAGCAAAGGGTTGCTCCCGCCGTGGCCGTGTGCGTCACAGGTGAGTCATGGTGCGTGATCCTGCACCTGAGTGCCCCCCCCCGCGCCCCTTTTAGTTGTATCTTGATATAAAAAGATTTATACTTGCTTGAATAATACGTGTTAAATAGAGTGTCCGGCACTAGGTGCCATCCGTTGTTACGGGACTTTCTCCTGCCACTAGTTGAAAATTGTGGAGGTGGAAGGGTAGGTCATCAAGTAAACGGTTTACTTCAGAAGAATTATATGCATTATTTCCCATAATATAAAGTTTATATTTTTGCGATTCCCAAATGTATCGATATACAAGCACTTGATTCGAATCACTACCGGTTACGAACCGATGTAATTATCTAACGATTTATAGTCAATTGAGAGAATAAAATGTGTTTATCCCACGCGCATTGTACCGTAATGTGAGCTTGAGATGTTGTCGAGCGTGTCTTCGTGTGATATTGAGAATAAAAGTGATCCAGATCCAGATCCAGATTTCATGATTGCTCCGACCGGACACGTCCTTGCCTTTATATATTGAGCGCGGCTTTAATGTTAGCTGCCGGCCCTGTGTATTTGCATACGACTGTGACAAATCGACTTTTGAGCTATTTCCGTGCAAATTATCCCGTTATTAATTACTAGGAAATTTTATACGTGTTGAC
Source organism: Ctenocephalides felis (assembly GCF_003426905.1). Taxonomy (NCBI): domain Eukaryota; kingdom Metazoa; phylum Arthropoda; class Insecta; order Siphonaptera; family Pulicidae; genus Ctenocephalides; species Ctenocephalides felis. The sequence goes on along the minus strand of NW_020538040.1, from coordinate 39,162,682 downwards.
CACAATTTGAGGTTTTAATAAAAAAATGCATAGGTGTGCTAGGGGCTCTCTGTAACAGGGGTAACTAGAAACAGACATTTTTCAATAAGATCTTAAACAATATTAAAATAGTTTTTGTCTCTATTGGACATGTAAACCGCCCTGCATAATATAGTCATAGCTACTGTACTGTAGGCAGAAGCAGTGAACAGAACTGTTCCTAAATTCCTAAAAATCATACTTGGAGTTAGTTGAAACAAACCTTGATGCTAGTTGTAACATACAAGAGTTATTTACAAATTCAATTGAAGAAGATTGAATATATACAGGTAATCCCCGCATAGCACGGTACTTCTATAACATGGATTAGCTCTAACACGGTCTAACCAGAAAATTAGATTACCTAATTTTATCTTTTACCATCGTTTCAAGTCATTCTGATTCGTTTGGCACTAAAATTGAAATAATTATGTGTGAGAGTGTGTGTGTTTGAGCAAGAATTTGACTGTTCGGGGGTCCTTTTTTAAACGGCTGCTCCAATTTAAAAACTATCTTGTCGATTAGATTTGATCGACGATTGACCTAGCCGTTTCTTTATAATTAGCGGATAATTACAAAATTATTTGTTCACGTTTTAGCTGAAAATTCCGAACCGATTTTGAAAATTTAGAATTCGTTCTGAAGATATCAATTGGGAATTGCGTTGATCAGTTTTTGGTAGGAATCGGCCTGTTCGTTTCTTCGTAAATAATTCTTAATTGTTAAAATTTTCATTACGATTTTAATCAAACTTTGTATGAGGATAGAGTCTAATTGTTGGCGAACATCCTGAAATATTATAAGTTTAATAAAAATCAAAATTAGGAATGGTGGGCAGTGTCAAAATTTTAAAATGTTAAACAACAGTTTCTAAATCTCAAAGTTTTAGCAACTTGCATTATATCAAAATGTGACTCACAGCTAATTTAACTAATCATTCACTGTTTATAGCATAGAACTATTAAAATTATTTTCGTTTTGCGTTGTTATTATTAGTTCTCTGATTAGGAAAATATGCATGACATTTTTAAACAATCGCACCTTCTTATCCCATTTCTTAAATGAATCATTCCATATCAGTAATTAGTATTTACACTTGTAGATTTCATATTTCATTTATAATTTATAATAAAGGCTTAATCATGTTATTAATGCTTGAATTGTTTATATTATTTTTAATGCTTGTATTGTTCGACAAGTTATCAAACTACTAAAGCATTCCGTATTATATAAATAAATTTAATTAAAAGTTGCTGATGATTTGCTTTGAATGAAAGAACTAAATATTATCAAATGAATAAACGTTAGGTTTAATAATAATTAAATATTTGCAATTTTCAAATTTGACTCGACTTTTTTATATAGGTATGGTTAGCGAGATATATTAGGAAATCTAATATATGTTTAACGGTTTTCCGAATACGGCATTTTCCATATGTCAATATTATAAAATTTTTGAGAATAAATTGGGTTCGATGCAATTAATTTAGCAATTTTCGTATTTCAGTGCTATTTTAAAAACATGCTAGAGTTAATATCTATTTATTATATTCACTTATATTAAAATTTTGTTCAAAAGGTAATAATAAATAAACAAACTAGTGGTGAACACGTCGTGCCTTAAGGCATATTGCTGGAACTTTCCGTACCAAAAATTGAATTTCAATTTTTTATTAAAACTGGAAAAAAATGATATTTTCAAATCTTCAATTTCGAAATTTTTGCAAAAAAATAACTTTTTTGAACTTTTTTTCCAAAGCAAATAGTGTAGATATCATGTAATTTAGTATATGGCTAATGTACTAGTTTATAAAGCCAATGAATCATAAATAAAAAAAAAAGCAAATAGGAATTGAAGCGCGTAAGCGCCGCGTTGCAGTCTAACGGATAAACATTGTTACAGAACCTATAGAAATGTAAACAAGTAATTAATATTAAAATCTCTATAAAATATCTGATAATTTTATGTGCATATATCTGATGATTATTTTTGACTGACAAATGGCTTTTTTTAATTTATTACTCAATTTCCGAAACCGCTGCCTTTCTAGAAATTCAACTATTTTTAAATCTGTCAATACAAGTAAAATGTTTTTTTGAATTATTGGTAGGTATCTTCGAAACGGCTGGATTTGCGTGTCCAAAAACTAATCAGCACGTCTCCTTATCAATAGGAATCGAATGTTTTTTGAATCATTGCTGTTAAGCTGAGTCGTCGACGAAAATTTGATTGAAATTTGATATTGATATTTCATTTTTTCTGATTATGAGGTATGCCAAAATGTTCAGAAACCTCTGAATCGTAAAAATACATAAAAATTTTCATTTTTGATTTTTTGCGATTACTATAACTTACCATACGGATCATTATATAGTTAAACTACAATAACTGTATTTATGTAAATTTAATAAACCAAAAAGAGAATCGTTGCGTAACAGATTAAATATATTTATAGAAATATTCAAACGCATAATGAAAAATGTAAATTATTCTGTCACATTACGCGGAATTTTATACAATTTAGCCGTATATTGCCTTATTAAGATACATGAACCAGATTTTTATTATTCACAAATGCCACAATAATATATTATTACTGTGGGAATGTTAATTTAATAGATTATTGCACATGACTCCAGTTGATGTTATAACATTTTATATGGCGCTCGCGATAATAATGTAAAAAACCGCTAATGAAAACGAAAGTAGTTAGCATAATATGAATCGTAATGAATTTACTTTGTATAATAATTCACATGATTAAAAGATCAACATTTGAATATTATAATTTTTACCAAATCAATTGAACGGATGATTTTAAGATTAGAATTATTTCAATAATAGAGGAAATGGTTGTGAAATGTAAATTGCATTTTTGGCTTGGTCAGGTATTTGCAATAATTTTGTTATATACAAAACTTCATATATCCGACCAATTTGCAAATATCGAAGCTATAAATTGGAAAATTTGATTGTTACTGCTAAAGGCTGTTTACATCCGAAGAATCGTAGCTATAAATTGGAATTTTTTATTGTCACTGGAAAAAATTTGAATAGGTCCGAAAAACTTTTATATAAAGAGAAACTGCTTTCAATATATGAAATCATCTTTTATGATTGCATCTGATATTTCATAAGAAATGAGAAAAACATATATTCATGCATATTAAATATAAAAATATTAAAAAAATTCATAGAATAATACAAATCAAATTATTTTTTTTGTAACAACAGGCTAAATTAATTAAAACACTTTCATTCAAAATTAATATTTTCAGATGATAACTGGAACGTTTCAAATATATTTTTTTAATATTTTATTCATAACTGTTTTATGATTTGTATGCCTTCTTTCATTCTCAATTTGATACTTTTGATATACATATATTGTGAAAAACTATTAAAGCATCCAAAAAACTGCCTGTAGTTTCTCTTGTAAAATTAGCAACTATATTAAAAAATTAGCAATATTTCTTAAAAATTAGCAACATTACTAAAAAGTGAAATTTGAATGAATTAATATTTGAAATTTCCAAATTAGTTGCATCAAGCCCGATTGGTAGACGATATTGCATACAATTCACGAAAATTTGGCCATACTAACGTATGTAAAATACTATATTTGTTCAAATACGTTTTTATTACATTAAACAGAAATCCGGCATTCATGCCAAAAAATTAAAACAAATGTACATTGTATATAAAAAAAAGTACATATTTTAATAAATTTATTTTCATAAGAGAGAACATTTTTTCAATATTTTCATATAAAGTCAAGAAAACTATTAAAAACTGTTACATTTAAAAAGTATCATGGTTAAGTCTACTCCACTTATCTTCTTTCTAGTATAATTAGTGCTGCTTCGAAAGACTTATCATCACCATGCTGGTTATGAAAAGCGATTGAATCTTGGTCGGTTCTTCCCTTGCAGATAATATTTAAAATTTCATAAGGTAAGGCGTAGGATTTCTGACAGTTGAAGAAAGTATCACTTGACCGATGCCATTACCTGAATTTACTCCTTAATCAGAAGCAAAATCCACCGATTCCAGGTTGAATGAAAAAGTCAAGCCTCTTTGTTTTTACGAGTGTGGTTAGATGGAATTTGACGTTCCGATCGATGAGCCTTCAAGTTGGTGAGCCTTTCGCGCATTGTTTTTATCCGATTAGGAACTGCGATGAGGTGAGCAACCAAGGTGGGGATCTGTGGCTGCTGCAGCTTCGCTAATCGAATGGAGGATGACGATTACCTTCTTCAAGTCGTCCAAAAAAATTATTTAATTTTAGCTTGGAGGTCCATCAACATACTGTCCATCATAAATTAAAGTTAGAAAACTTTTATTAGCAAGAGGTATTAATGAAATTGAAGTAATTCTTCAATAATTTTTAATTTCTAACTTCAAAAACAACGATTATTATCGCATAAAAAACTGGTTTAAAATATGAATATATAAAAATATGTATAAAATATTGACGTAGTGTTTACTATCTATTGTTTTCTATTATAATATTTTTAGTAGCATAGTTGCCAGAAAAAATACATAATCAAAAACAAAAGAAAGCGTACACTACGTCAATATTTTATACATGTTTTCATATATTCATATTTTAAACCAGTTTTTTATGCGATAATAATCGTTATTTTTGAAGTTAGAAATTAAAAATTATTGAAGAATTACTTCAATTTCATTAATACCTCTTGCTAATAAAAGTTTTCTAACTTTAATCTATGATGTGGACAGTATGCTGATGGACTTCCAAGCCAAAATTAAATAATTTTTTTGGACGACTTGAAGAAGGTAATCGTCGTCCTTCATTGGATTAGCGAAGCTGCAGCAGCCACAGATCCCCACCTTGGTTGCTTACCTCATCGCAGTTCCTAATCGGATAAAAACAATGCGCGAAAGGCTCACCAACTTGAAGGCTCATCGATCGGAACGTCAAATTCCATCTAACCACACTCGTAAAAACAAAGAGGCTTGACTTTTTCATTCAACCTGGAATCGGTGGATTTTGCTTCTGATTAAGGAGTAAATTCAGGTAATGGCATCGGTCAAGTGATACTTTCTTCAACTGTCAGAAATCCTACGCCTTACCTTATGAAATTTTAAATATTATCCGCAAGGGAAGAACCGACCAAGATTCAATCGCTTTTCATAACCAGCATGGTGATGATAAGTCTTTCGAAGCAGCACTAATTATACTAGAAAGAAGATAAGTGGAGTAGACTTAACCATGATACTTTTTAAATGTAACAGTTTTTAATAGTTTTCTTGACTTTATATGAAAATATTGAAAAAATGTTCTCTCTTATGAAAATAAATTTATTAAAATATGTACTTTTTTTGATATACAATGTACATTTGTTTTAATTTTTTGGCATGAATGCCGGATTTCTGTTTAATGTAATTAAAACGTATTTAAGCTTTAACAATTTTTACTTTCATTTTTACTCTAAATCTTGTTAATATTAAGTTCGTGGAAAAAATAATATAAAAATTGTAAACAATAAATTAAGGACAGCAAAATATTAATAAAAATATATAATTTAAATAGTGAATAAATATTGAATTGAAGAGTTCATTTAAAGATATAGTAAATAAAATATAAAATCTTTATTCCTTTTATAAAATCACGGTACGGGAAGTTCCAACAATTTGCCTTACGCACGATGCCATGCCCACTAGTTGATGACAAAATCGTAAGTCAAGAGCAATATAATATTATATTACTGCAACAAAATGAAAATATGAATGTTGATCTAAGTTTGAATTTTTTGGAAAATTTTTAACTACAAAAAAATTATTTTCTTGATTTTCTTGGAAATAATTTAAATAGTTTTTTATTTCTAGTAATTAAAGCCAAAGGCAAGAAAAAATCATCTTTTCAAAGCTTATAAAAAGTCATATTGTTAGTGCGGCATTTACAATTGTTTATTATCATTGTTAAGAACAAAGAACAACTTTAATTTAAAAGAGAAATAATTGTTTCAATGGTCATTACTTTTTTTATTCTTTCCTTTTGTGGAGTCTATATCTCGGAACCATCTTCTAAGCGACAGGTTTTGTCTGATTATGAAAACCAGTTATTTGCGTACGAGTCGCTGTCTCCAAATTGACATTGCGGAAATTAAATGTTATTGAGTGATACAATTACTTATGCACAACATTAATAAAGATCTACATAATGTGTTTCTCAAACTTTAATATATTTTGTGAATAAGCTGGTGCCAATATAAATTAGTTGATTCATAATTATTGCAAGAATCTCAAACGTTCTGCGTTTTAGAAAAGTTCTTCAAATTAGA
>NW_020538040.1:39112968-39155355 GCF_003426905.1 Ctenocephalides felis | reverse complement strand
AAACTTCTAATTTTATGAAATATTAATTCCTATGCGAAATTCATGTTTCGTCAGAAGATTAGATTTGCTAATTTTATCCTTTTCTTCCGTCGTTTCGAGTAATTCTGATTCCTTTGGCACTAAATTGGAATAAGTATGTGCGTGTGTTTTGTGTGTGTGAGGAAAAATTTGACTTTTTTCGATGTTTTTTTAAAAAAACCGTCCGCGCCGATTTGAAATATTTTAAAAATATCTTGTCGATTAGATTGCTCCGACAACCGGCCCAGCCGTTTCTTTATAATTAGCGAATAAATGCAAATTAGTCAATCACGTTTAAGCTGAAAATTCAGAATCAATTTTGATGATTAATTGTTAATTGTTAAAATTTTCATTACGATTTTAATAAAACTTTGTATGATTATAGACTATGTATAGTTGTTAGCGAATATCCTGAAATATTACAGGTTTAACAAAAATAAAAAATTGAAATAATAGGCAGTGTCAAAATTTCAAAATGTTATCACATTTTATAAGTTCCTAAATCTCAATGTTTTTGCAACTTGCATTATATCAAAATGTGACTCACAGCTAATTAACTAATCATTCACTGTTTATAGTAAAGAACAATTAAAATTATTTTCGTTTTGCGTTGTTATTATTAGTTGTCTGATTAGGAAAATATGCATGACATTTTTAAACAATCGCACCTTCTTATCCCATTTCTTAAATGAATCATTCCATATCAGTAATTAGTATTTATACTTGTAGATTTCATATTTTATTTATAATTTATATTAAAGGTTTAATCATGTTATTAATGCTTGAATTGTTTATATTATTTTTAATGCTTGTATTGTTCGACAAGTTATCAAACTACTAAAGCATTCCGTATTATATAAATAAATTTAATTAAAAATTGCTGATAATTTACTTCGAATGAAAGAACTAAATATTATCAAATAAATAAACGTTCTGTTTAATAATAATTAAGTATTTGCAATTTTCAAATTTGACTCGTCTTTTTTATATAGGTATGGTTAGCGAGATATGTTAGGAAATCTAATATATTTTTAACGGATTTCCAAATATGGCATTTGTCATATGTTATATCATAAAATTTTTGAGAATAATTTGGGTTCGATGCAATTAATTTAGCAATTTTGTTCAAAAGGTAATAATAAATAAACAAACTAGTGGTGGATGGCGTCGTGCCTTAAGGCAAATTGCTGGAACTTTCCGTACCAAAATTGAATTTCAATTTATATTAAACTGGAAAAAATTGAGATTTGAAAATTTTGAAATTTTTGCAATAAAATGACTTTTTTGAGAGAAAAAAACTATGAACTTATTTCCAAAGCAAATAGGAATTGAAGCGCATAAGCGCCGCGTTGCAGTCTAACGGATAAACATTGTTACGGAACCTGTAGAAATGTAAACAAAGTAATTATTATTAAAATCTCTATAATATCTGATAATTTCATGTGCATATATCTAATGATTATTTTTGACTGACAAATGGCTTTTTTTTAATTTATTACTCAATTTCCGAAACCGCTAGACCTGCCTTTCTAGAAATTCAACTATTCTTAAATCTGTCAATACAAGTAAAATGTTTTTTGAATTATTGAAATCGGACATTCCGTTCTCCTAAGAACTCTATTACCATTTTTGGCACTTTTTTCCTGGTAGGTATCTTCGAAACGGCTGGATTTGCCTTGTCCAAAAACTAATCAGCACCTCTCCTTATCAATAGGAATCGAATGTTTTTTGAATCATTGCTGTTAAGCTGAGTCGTCGACGAAAATTTGATTGATATTTGATATTGATATTTCATTTTTTCTGATTATGAGGTATGCCAAAATGTTCAGAAACCTCTGAATCGTAAAAATACATAAAAATTTTCATTTTCGATTTTTTGCGATTACTATAACTTACCCTACGGATCATTAGTAGTTAAACTACAATAACTGAATTTATGTAAATTTAATAAACCAAAAAGAGAATCATTGCGTAACAGATTAATTAAATTAATAGAAATATTCAAACGCATAATGAAAAATGTAAATTATTCTGTCACATTACGCGGAATTTTATACAATTTAGCCGTATATTGCCTTATTAAGATACATGAACCAGATTTTTATTATTCACAAATGCCACAATAATATATTATTACTGTGGGAATGTTAATTTAATAGATTATTGCACATGACTCCAGTTGATGTTATAACATTTTATATTGCGCTCGCGATAATAATGTAAAAAACCGCTAATGAAAACGAAAGTAGTTAGCATAATATGAATCGTAATGAATTTACTTTGTATAATAATTCACATGATTAAAAGATCAACATTTGAATATTATAATTTTTACCAAATCACATTGAACGGATGATTTTAAGATTAGAATTATTTCAATAATAGAGGAAATGGTTGGGAAATGTAAATTTCATTTTTGGCTTGGTCAGGTATTTGCAATAATTTTGTTATATACAAAACTTTATATATCCGACTTTTTTTGCAAATATCGTAGCTATAAATTGAAAAATTTGATTGTTACTGCTAAAGGCTGTTTAGATCCGAAGAATCGTAGCTATAAATTAGAATTTTTTATTGTCACTGGAAAAAATTTGAATAGGTCCGAAAAACCTTTATATAAAGAGAAACTGCTTCCAATATATGAAATCATCTTTTATGATTGCATCTGATATTTCATAAGAAATTAGAAAAACATATATTCATGCATATTAAATATAAAAATATTAAAAAAATTCATAGAATAATACAAATCAAATTATTTTTTTTTGTAACAACAGGCTAAATTAATTAAAACACTTTCATTCAAAATTAATATTTTCAGATGATAACTGGAACGTTTCCAATATATTTTTTTAATATTTTATTCATAACTGTTTTATGATTTGTATGCCTTCTTTCATTCTCAATTTGATACTTTTGATATACATATATTGTGAAAAACTATTGAAGCATCCAAAAAACTGCCTGTAGTTTCTCTTGTAAAATTAGCAACTATATTAAAAAATTAGCAATATTTCTTAAAAATTAGCAACATTACTAAAAAGTGAAATTTGAATGAATTAATATTTTAAATTTCCAAATTAGTTGCATCAAGCCCAATTGGTAGACGATATTGCATACAATTCACGAAAATTTGGCCATACTAACGTATGTAAAATACTATATTTGTTCAAATACGTTTTTATTACATTAAACAGAAATCCGGCATTCATGCCAAAAAATTAAAACAAATGTACATTGTATATCAAAAAAAGTACATATTTTAATAAATTTATTTTCATAAGAGAGAACATTTTTTCAATATTTTCATATAAAGTCAAGAAAACTATTAAAAACTGTTACATTTAAAAAGTATCATGGTTAAGTCTACTCCACTTATCTTCTTTCTAGTATAATTAGTGCTGCTTCGAAAGACTTATCATCACCATGCTGGTTATGAAAAGCGATTGAATCTTGGTCGGTTCTTCCCTTGCAGATAATATTTAAAATTTCATAAGGTAAGGCGTAGGATTTCTGACAGTTGAAGAAAGTATCACTTGACCGATGCCATTACCTGAATTTACTCCTTAATCAGAAGCAAAATCCACCGATTCCAGGTTGAATGAAAAAGTCAAGCCTCTTTGTTTTTACGAGTGTGGTTAGATGGAATTTGACGTTCCGATCGATGAGCCTTCAAGTTGGTGAGCCTTTCGCGCATTGTTTTTATCCGATTAGGAACTGCGATGAGGTAAGCAACCAAGGTGGGGATCTGTGGCTGCTGCAGCTTCGCTAATCGAATGGAGGATGACGATTACCTTCTTCAAGTCGTCCAAAAAAATTATTTAATTTTAGCTTGGAGGTCCATCAACATACTGTCCATCATAAATTAAAGTTAGAAAACTTTTATTAGCAAGAGGTATTAATGAAATTGAAGTAATTCTTCAATAATTTTTAATTTCTAACTTCAAAAACAACGATTATTATCGCATAAAAAACTGGTTTAAAATATGAATATATAAAATATGTATAAAATATTGACGTAGTGTTTACTATCTATTGTTTTCTATTATAATTTTTAGTAGCATAGTTGCCAGAAAAAATACATAATCAAAAACAAAAGAAAGCGTACACTACGTCAATATTTTATACATGTTTTCATATATTCATATTTTAAACCAGTTTTTTATGCGATAATAATCGTTATTTTTGAAGTTAGAAATTAAAAATTATTGAAGAATTACTTCAATTTCATTAATACCTCTTGCTAATAAAAGTTTTCTAACTTTAATCTATGATGTGGACAGTATGCTGATGGACTTCCAAGCCAAAATTAAATAATTTTTTTGGACGACTTGAAGAAGGTAATCGTCGTCCTTCATTGGATTAGCGAAGCTGCAGCAGCCACAGATCCCCACCTTGGTTGCTTACCTCATCGCAGTTCCTAATCGGATAAAAACAATGCGCGAAAGGCTCACCAACTTGAAGGCTCATCGATCGGAACGTTAAATTCCATCTAACCACACTCGTAAAAACAAAGAGGCTTGACTTTTTCATTCAACCTGGAATCGGTGGATTTTGCTTCTGATTAAGGAGTAAATTCAGGTAATGGCATCGGTCAAGTGATACTTTCTTCAACTGTCAGAAATCCTACGCCTTACCTTATGAAATTTTAAATATTATCCGCAAGGGAAGAACCGACCAAGATTCAATCGCTTTTCATAACCAGCATGGTGATGATAAGTCTTTCGAAGTAGCACTAATTATACTAGAAAGAAGATAAGTGTAGTAGACTTAACCATGATACTTTTTAAATGTAATAGTTTTTAATAGTTTTCTTGACTTTATATGAAAATATTGAAAAAATGTTCTCTCTTATGAAAATAAATTTATTAAAATATGTACTTTTTTTGATATACAATGTACATTTGTTTTAATTTTTTGGCATGAATGCCGGATTTCTGTTTAATGTAATTAAAACGTATTTAAGCTTTAACAATTTTTACTTTCATTTTTACTCTAAATCTTGTTAATATTAAGTTCGTGGAAAAAATAATATAAAAATTGTAAACAATAAATTTAAGGACAGCAAAATATTAATAAAAATATATAATTTAAATAGTGAATAAATATTGAATTGAAGAGTTCATTTAAAGATATAGTAAATAAAATATAAAATCTTTATTCCTTTTATAAAATCACGGTACGGGAAGTTCCAACAATTTGCCTTACGGCACGATGCCATGCCCACTAGTTGATGACAAAATCGTAAGTCAAGAGCAATATAATATTATATTACTGCAACAAAATGAAAATATGAATGTTGATCTAAGTTTGAATTTTTTTGGAAAATTTTAACTACAAAAAAATTATTTTCTTGATTTTCTTGGAAATAATTTAAATAGTTTTTTATTTCTAGTAATTAAAGCCAAAGGCAAGAAAAAATCATCTTTTCAAAGCTATAAAAAGTCATATTGTTAGTGCGGCATTTACAATTGTTTATTTATCATTGTTAAGAACAAAGAACAACTTTAATTTAAAAGAGAAATAATTGTTTCAATGGTCATTACTTTTTTTTATTCTTTCCTTTTGTGGAGTCTATATCTCGGAACCATCTTCTAAGCGACAGGTTCTGTCTGATTATGAAAACCAGTTATTTGCGTATGAGTCGCTGTCTCCAAATTGACATTGCGGAAATTAAATGTTATTGAGTGATACAATTACTTATGCGCAACATTAATAAAGATCTACATAATGTGTTTCTCAAACTTTATTTATGTGAATAAGCTGGTGCCGATACAAATTAGTTGATTTGTAATGATTGCAAGAATCTCAAACGTTCTGCGTTTTAGAAAAGTTCTTCAAATTAGAGATTAATTTATTATTTATTTATTGTTTTATTGACTTTGTATACTAGTACATTAGTCATTTGCACTGTATCTAAACATTTCTCACTATGTTTTTTTTTACACTAGTTTACAATTTTATCTTATTGGATTGAATATAAGTATATAGGACACCATATATTCTTTTATTAGTCAACAAAATTATAAAATTATTTGGGAGGGAGAATTTTTGCCTTACCTTTATAGGGCATATTACACATAACCGATTTCGATAAAAAAAATTATATTAAATTCGAACTTTTAATATTAAGCCATTTGCTTCGGCTTTGTTAATATATAAATAGTTTTTATTAATAATTACGGATTTAGAATTTACGATTCTTCTGAACTTTTGTTGCATATACATGGTTGGCAAACAATTTTAGGCAAAAATTGAATATAAATGCGTTGCTTTATAATAGTTACAAGATATCTAAATGGCTGCATTTTAATAAAAAAATTGCAAAATTTTAATAGAAGTTATAACTGATTTTGAGCATTTTTTGTATGGACATTTAAGTCACATCATTGGACAAGATGAATTAACTAATTTAGCACATTGACTTGGAATTGTGACTTGAAATCATTATATGATAAAACAAAACGTAGTATTTAACATGTTACTATCTAACTATAAAATATATTACAAAAATTAAAAAAAAAAATTAATTTAATTAATGTTTTCTAAATTTGATTGATATAAAAAAAATGTCAAGCATTTCTTACCAAGTTCATTCAATCAAATATTTATTCCATATATTTCAGTAAAATTCATAATTGTTTCGATATTTGAAAGACTTACAGAACAGTGTAATATATTATAATATTTGCCTTATTTAGGATTTTATTTTATATCAGTAAAGGAATACTTTCAAAAATAGTTTCAGTAATAACAATTGTCTGGCTAGAACTTTTGATCTTTCAACAATAAGGTATTACAAGATGTCAAGTATTCCATAATTTCTTTAAATATGATTTAGAAAGATTTCGAAAAAGAGTAAAAATTGTGTGTAAATAATTATATAATATAATGTAATGTATAAACGTGGATAAATCAATAAATAATAAATTATATTGTAATGGATCATTTTTCTAGATAATGATTTTTTGATAAATTCTAAAAATCTATACATAATTTAGAATATAGTACAAAAAATGTACTTGTATTGTTAAAATCTTTTTTGAAGTTCTATAATTTGAAGCGCATATTTTAAATTTTATTTTTATAAAATTTGCTACATGTTGACAATTCATTGCTCGGTATAAATCTGATAATTTTATGTGCTTGAATAGTTGTTTTTTGAACTTGTGTTTCATATCACCGACAAATTTGGATTTTTAATCATTAAAAACCAATAGGCAAGTTAACATTTGTTTTAGGAACACCTTACAACGTTGCATACTAGTGCAAATGTTATAGACAAATTCAACAAATTCTTATTTTTTTATAGAGTAATGTATAAGACTATTATAAATATCATGTAGTGAATTGAATAATAATTAAAGTATTAAAATATTTTATGACTTAGATAATTTTCAATTAATTCATAAGACATATGTCTCATGGTTTCATCTTAAATGTCTTCGTAACGAATTTGGTACAACGTGTCTAAAGGCGTTATGAAATACTAAAACTAAATGCTAATGCGATTATTATAAATTTTTTGCTTTGCTATTTTAATACGTGTCGTTTGATAATCAAATGATCTTATTAGTTGACATGTGATCTGATTAACAATATAATTAGTGAAGATTACTCATATGCATAATTAGACAATATCTTCTGCGACGTATAATAATTTTGACAAGGTTATTGCAATAAATAATCATCATAAAGCGAACTATAGTTTTTTTTGTTCTACTTTAGACAATTTAAAAGTTAATTTGTAGTAGAACAAATGCGTTAAGTGCAAAGTGCAATTTTTTAATATATTGCTAGTAATTTTATACCAATCGAAAAGCCTCAATGATCTAAAAACATTTTTTTGTTTCTTATGATTTGTTTACAAGAAATGTAACTTCTTAGAAAAAGCTTTAAATATAGCTCGAACAAAAAGCTTAAGGTATACAAACTGTACTAAAATTAGATATTAAAATTGAATAGCACAATTTATAATATGCAGTTTTGTCATATTCAGAAATGTGATAAATTGTTGGAACAATTACCATAAGGTTCAAATTAACAAATCTAAATTCATATACCTTAAACATCACATTCTCTGACAATGCGCCAAAATACATATTTATTAGAAATATTTTCTCAGAATAATTAAATATTGCATAGTATAATTATAATGGATATGTACATGTAAAATAATTCAAAGTATACCTATAAGTAAGATTTTTATACAAAATTATTTTGATTGGCATACAATGATATTCATTTAAATTCTTTTGCTATAAAAATTTCCGAAATTGTCACTTGTTATATAGATATTCAAATTATGATATGAAATGAATTATTTCTACACTGTCATTATATACTGCTAAATATTTCAATGACAAATCTTACATATAAGTCACTATTTGTAGGTGATTTATTATTTTTAGATTACTTCCGTATTACTAATTATATGAACGAACAATTTAATATTTATATTATTCTACGTTGTTTTATGCATATATCAACTACTACTAAATAGATATCATAAAATGCAAAATCGGACTCGTAATTATTACAAAACTTGAAACGTGAAAACTATTCATACGTCGCCTGATGAAACGAAATATTTGTTGGTAGTTTTTTGAAATTTAAAGAAACTTGTTAGAATATTTTGCATCGTTTATTTTCCTAATTAAGCATTAAACTTTCAGAATTTTGTTGAGACGTTTAGGAAGTTCCACTTGATGATTAAAATTGAGTATTTGAATTCAAACCAACAAATTTTTTATGGATAAAATGTGGTCATTATCATATCTTAATTTTTTTAAATTATAAAACTCACTCTGATAATAAAAATTAATTACATTTATGATATCGAGTATTTAGAGATTTATAAAAATTGAATTAACTTCCTGTAGGGTAAAAGTTACAGTACTCGCAAAAAAAAAACAAAATTTTTTTTTTAATCTTCACGTTTTAAAGGTTTCTAAACATTTTCTCATACCTCAGAAAAATTTGATGAATGCGTGTGTACCGATTTGAATTATTCAAAAAACATTCGATTGCTATTGATGAAGGGACGTGCTGATTTATTTTTGGCAAAGCACAAAAGCTTTGAAGATATAGGGCACAAAGTGCAAAAAATGTCTATTTTGAAGAACGAACGAGAAAAGAACGAAGCCTCCGATTTAAATAATTCAAAAAATATATCACTTGTATTAGCATATTCAAAAATTGGTTAAATTTCTGAAATATCTCAGAACTGCCATATGGCAGGTTTCGGACGGACAACCAATAAAAAAATGTTAAAAACATGCCATTTGACGATCAAAAATGATCATTAGACATAAATTATAAGATATTTTATGAAGATTTTAATATAAAGTACAAATTTTGTTTGCATTTTATAGCCAGTACAAAGATTAGTTACGCTCTTCAATATTTTGTCTCTAAAACAGCTACAGCTTTGAAAAACCTATAAAATTCTCAAAAAAATCAAATTCTTTCAAAAAATTTAACAAAGCCTTAAGTTTTTGAAAATTTTAAATTATTGTACCGTAAGTTCCAACAATTTGCGCAGAGGCACGATGCCTTGCACCACCAGTTTTTCTATAATTTGGATTTTGAGTAATATTAAAATGCAAATAGTATGTGCACTTTTGAGGTATAACTATATATATACAGTTTTGAAATTTACTTAAAATAATGTTATCTTCTATCTTAGCAACACTTGATAGTTTGTTTTTAGGTTTTAAAATCTGTTTTAAAAATTATAGAGATTATGATGAAATTTGAAGTTTCATTTCATTTTTAAAGTTTTGAATCTCATCTTAATTATTTTACCTAATTTCAGATAAATTCCCAAAAATTGTCAAATTTAAAAATATATCATATTTGTTAATCATTTTCAAAAATTGCAATATTTTGTCGAAAACAATCCAAATTTTCAAAAAAAAAAGAGTGCGCGAAGGTTCAAACGCGATTGAAGTAAAACTTATTTGCTACTGTACACGATGGCATTTAAGTTAAAATACATACATCATATAACAATTTTGAATAATGTTTATTAGTAATATGATAACACTCGTGATGCACATATTTATTAGTGTCAACCATTATACACATTTATATAATGATAAATTATAAATTATATATTAAAAATATGTATAATATTTAAAAACAATAATGTAATTTAAGTCATACTTCAAATATGACATGATCGGTTTGTCATTGTAATTAGCATTTAAAAATTAACCTTCATTAGAGAAGTGAAGTAATTGCTGATTAATAACTTCTATAATATTTGTTCACACAGTGGATTATATTAAACAACGCCTAAACAAACATTATTTTCGCAACTTCACTCATCATGTAATTGTGTTTAAAGAACTTCATGTAATTACTGATGGTATTTTTTTTACTTTTTCGCTGGCAATATAATCTCATTCTTTGTAATATCTGTAAGATTTATAGAAACTACGAATAATATATAAATTATTTTAATAAACTTATGTTTCTTGTTTTATTATTTTTATTATAATTATTTACGGGAGACAGAGTAAAATATTCTTCTGACTCTTATCTTATCTTATTTGCCGTAACGCACTTCCGTTGCATTTGTACGGATTTACACCATAGCAGCGCCTAAAGAAGTTTTACTTCAAAAAATGTATTATTTAAACTAACCTAAATGAATAATGATATTCATTTATCTTTGGTCCCGACATCAACCAGAATGTGATTTAAGCTTTATAACAAATAGAGCAATTATTTGAAAATATTTTGATCACGCTACATTCTTAACGAGTGCCTACAAGAATGCAACTCATTTTTCGCATATTTTGTTTCGCTTCGTTTGCGTGCAGTGCGATTACTTCCATATTGTTGATTTTTTTCAATGAAATTATTTAATTGCTGTTCGCATTCATAATTTTCAACTCTTGTGTTTGATTGTCGCAATTACCGATGTTAGCGTCATCAGCCACAAACCTCACTCCGTGCGACAAATGACCTTAACAAAAACGATTCCTTATAGCTTCATTAATTAATATTTCATATGAAAGTGTAATGTGTATCAAATACGTATGCGGTTTTATATCGGAATGTTTATGCATCTGTGAGATGTCATAGGATGTTGAATAATGAAGTCGCAAGATTGATATTTACATAGTCTGATAGTTTTTAAAGGCTAACGGTTACGAGTGTAATGCAAATTGATGCGAATTAATTTATCTATAATAATAGTATAATAATATCATAGTATTTTAAAATTTATATACAGATCTAGGGTGTGATAGTATTGACCTTAACTGTCTTGAAAAAAATTCAGGAAAAAAATCATCCCACGTTATTTGGAAATCGTGAGCTTTTAAATGCAACCTAGAGCTTTGGTAAAATTATGACCATAATTCGGTTATTGTCCTTAATTTATATTGATATTGTTTAGTTGAACCACATATAAAAAATAAAAACACAATTGCCTCAAGATTGCAAGAATTAAGACTATTTTTAAGCTTTGGTGAAATTATGAAATTTTTTTGGTTATTGTGCTTAATTTCTATTAAATTAAATTGTGCTTAATTCTGTTAATATTGTTCATTTAAACTTTGAAATCACCGTGAATAACATTTCTAGGACCACAGTAAAAAATAACTAGTGGGGTTGGTGGCAATTGCTGGAACTTCCCGTACCGTAACGAAATGTTAGAGGAATATTGAATGTTTTCAAATAGATTATTATAAATATTGTAACATTGTCTAATATTTATAAGAATTATATAAACTGAATGGCAGAGTTAAAATTATTTATTTAAAGTATATTAGAACTATAATCAGAATTAAAAATAATAACTGAATTATTATTTTCGATATACAAAAAATTAAAAAAAAAAAAAAAAAAAAAAATTGGACAAATTTTTTTTTTCGAAAATCAATTATTTTGTTAATCAATTGAATCGGAAGCTTAGTTCTCTCAAAGACTGCCATTTTTTGTACATTTAGCTCTGTATCTCTGAAATGGCTGGGCCTGCCTTTGCGAAAAACTTATAACCCCTTCTCCCAATCATTACTAATTGAATGTTTTTTAGATCATTCAAGTCGGATGCTCCGTTCTCTCGAAAACTCGATTTCTATTTTCTGCACTCTTTGCTCCTTATCTCCGTAACTGCTGGACCTGCCTTTGCCAAAAACTAATCAGCACATCTCCTTATCAATAGGAATCGAATGTTTTTTAAACCATTCAAATCGATTGATCCGTACGCCCGAAAACGTGTGCGAAAATTTGTATCCATACATACATACACACACACACACACACACATCCATTTTTTCTGAAGTATGCCAAAATGTTCAGAAATCTTCAAAACGTCGAGAAATGTAAAAATTTTTAATTCCGATTTTCGGCTCATTGCAATAACTTACCCTACGGGAAGTTAATAACACAATTGTCTCAAGTTTGCAAGCTTTGGTGAAATTATGACCTTTTTTGGTTATTGTTCTTAATTTCTATTAATATTATTTATTTAAACTTTGGAATAGTAATCGTGAATAACATTTCTAGAATCACAATAAAAAAAATAATAATAACACAATTGCCCCAATTTTGCAAGTTTTTTTTTTTGTTAAACTATGAATTTAAAATTTTTCAAATTAGTCGGCTTTGGAAGGCTTTATTTTAAAATAAATTTACTAAATTAGCTAGCTTAATAAAAGGTTGTTGCATTCAAACATGATTATAAAATGGTAAAATACTTGATAATTTTATTATTCAAAATTTTCGAGTCAAAAAACAATAAATTGATCCAAGTTCGTTTTATGTGGTTTCTTTAACGTGTTTTTTTTTTGTTATTTACCCAAAAAAATGGCTGTTCATACACTGAAGATGATTCTATTAAACTTTTTAGAAACATAATTAAGTTTTCTTTTCATTATCTGGATGGATGCCCGTTTAAAATGTGTTTTACATCAATTTACGACTTGTTAGCATTTAAAAATATTAATTATTTTTATTAGATTTTTTTGCTTTAGAAATTAAAATAAAATTTATCAATTTTGTAGTTACCTACGTTCTTCAAAAGTTTCTAAAGCGTTTTTATCAGTGACTATAATTTTTTTATATATTTACAAGTATTTAACTAATTATTTACTATATAGGGGATAGCGGGACTAACGATATCTTAACAACGTGTAATTTTAGGAATTTGTTACCGAAAATATTTGAAAGTAGAGGGCAAAAAATATATAAACAGCCATCCATCCCCTTGATTCTTACGACATCGCTATTAGTAAATAAATCACAATGTTTGAAAATTAATAACAAACGTTTTCCGATATTGTTTTTTAGGTTTTGAGCACTGTTGTTCAGTTTACGAGACCATATTATTTTTAAGTATATATCGACACTTTTAAAAAAACAATCATTCTTTCAAATGTCTATAATAACATTATGCACCTATATATTATATATGTATATAATATTATAAAATTTAAAAAAAATAATTGTTTTTGTTGTTGTTTTAAATGTATCGATACTTTAATTAAAGTTATATGACCATTATCAAATGACTTTTGGAATACAAACCTACCTATTGCAAATAGGTTCACTTAAATTAAATACCCACAACGAACATGAAAATATCAACATTAATATATTCGATTATTTCATATACCTACCACACCTCAATCAAGTACTGTGATACAAATATTCAAATTTGATCTTTATTCTCGACATACAACCTTTAACAGAATAATCTTAATTCTGTCCTTATACATTTTTAATGTCACTCACCTCACGAACAAAATAGTCAAAACGGATTAATTGAATTCCCTTCGAAATTTTTCGAATAATTTAAAATGAAATTTTTACATAATCCTTTAATATGTTGAGCAGAATCGCGTGCGTGGGCGGAAAAAAAAGTACGCAACAACTTGAATGTTACAGAGTCATGATATGGTATTTATTATAGCAAAAGTTGAGTTCAATGTTATACATATGAATTTGTAAATACGGATGTAAAAGTTAAGTAATATTTATATAGACTTATTAGAAATATATTTCAGTTAATTTTTTTTTTGATCTGTTAAAATATTGGTATGTACCACAGATTTATACTATTTTGCCTAATATTGAGTGTTGAGACAAGTTATTTTTCCTAAATGGGGATGACTTTGAAGAAGACAAAATATTGATTTTGGCAACAATAACTATGACTAAAAAATGTCACTCACTTAAAAGTCATGTGAAAATCGAAAATATTTTTTTTTATACATCTTTACGTTTCAAAGGTTACTGAACATTTGTCATACCTTAGAAAAATTGAATGTATGTGTGTGTGTGTAAGTGCGGATACAAGTTTTCGTCGACGATTTCGAGAACACAAATCAACCGATTTAAATAATTTAAAAAGCATTCGATTCGTATTGATAAGGAGACGTACTGATTAGTTTTTGCATAGGCAGGTGTAGTCGTTTCAGGGCAAAAAGAACCAAAAATGGTAATTCAGTGTTTGAAAGAACGAAGCGTCCGATTTGAAGGTTTATTTTATTTATTATTTATATTATTTTATTTATATTGACTAAACGAACTAAACTGTTCAAATTTTTGGAAAGGCAGGTCCAGCGGTTATGAAGTTTCAATAAAAAAATTTAAAAATTGCCTTTTGGCGGTCAGATATTTATTAATGTGTATTTTAGTAATGTACACGTTTTATGTGATTTTTTTTTAGGTTCCGTACTAAGATTTTTAATTTTAAAATTTATTTATTAACCGATTTGTATGAATGAAAAATCATTCAGTTCGTACTCGATCGAGGGGCGTTTTGGCAAAAGGCAATCTTGCCGTTTCAGAGGTATGAAACGCAAAGGGTGTAAGAACGATTATGCAGTTTTTGAGAGATCATCCGAATAAATGAATTGAAAAAATATTTTGCTTGAGTAGACGGTGTGCAGAAAATGCTTTAAGAGAATTTCTTAATTTTGAAAATTTTCAAAAAAAAAATATTCAAAATTTTCAAAAAAGTTAAAATTTTCGAAATTATTCATCATTTTAAAAAAAAATATCTAAATTTAAAAAATAACGATTTCTTAGAAAAACTTGAATATTTCGAAATTTTCAAAAAAATCTAATAATTCCTTAAAAAAAATTTTTTTTCTAAACTTTTAGAAAAAAAAATCAAAATTTTCTAAATTTAAATTATAAAAAAATGACAAATTTAAAAAAAAATGAACAAATTTCTTATAAACATAAGTTGTTTGTAGAATACGCTCGTCGCCTAATTTGAAAAGCATTTATAAGTTCACAGTATGTATTTATAATAAATAATCTATTCGAAATTATTCAAAACAATTATTGATTATTTTCATTTTTTGAATGTTTAATTACGGTATGGGAAGTTCCAGTAATTTGCCTTAAGGCACGACGCCATGCGCCCCACTAGTTCTATATATAAGAGTCTTATGTCTGCAAATATATATTTATATGTATTTCTCATTATTCTTACATTTCTGCGTATTATGACACAAAAGCAATCAAGCATTACTGCTATGATTATTTATACATACTTGAATCAAAATACTACACTAGAGCAATAGAATTTTAATTTCTTTGAAAAGAATGAACATAATTTTTATGAGCCGTGAACTTTCACAATGTTAAAAGCGATTTCGATAATCTCTACTTTTGAAGTCACTTGGCCGTGACTAATCAACAATTAAGGGTGTCAAATGTACTGTACCTATATAAGTTTTATTATATAATAAATATCCGCATAATAGACTGTGTTTCTTGGTCTTTTGATTGCGATACTCTGTGTAATTATTGATTATGTATGCCATTATTCTGCAGACCTACACTTACCTTGCACACTTGTTTGCAGATGCCACATAAGTTACGAATATGTACATGTGCAACCTAATCAATTACCGGCCTAAGGAATTATTTTGTGATGACTAACATACAGGATTTTATGTATAGTGCCGTTAGAACTTTTGTTGAAAAACTAACAAAGGTAACATAATTGTATGTACATGATTTAATATTGAGCTGATGAAATACTTACTAAATTTCAAAAGTTCAAAAGTTCAAAATTAGTTTGATGTAAAAATTTCTAAAAATTGCAATAAATTACTAATTTGTTGCTAGAGGCAAATTGCTGAAACTTTTCTAACAACAATTAAAAACTTTACATACCTTTAAACATTTTTTAAAACTTTGAAAAATAATATTTTTGAGAATTTTGAAATTTTTTTTTTATATTTCGATTTTTTTTTATACTATGAATTTTTCTAAAAATGTTAAAATTTTTAAACGTATTGCGTGGCTGTTTTAGAGAAAAAATATAGACGCGCGTAAGCGCCGCATCGCAATCTAACGGATAAAATGTAGTACAAATCTTTAAAAAATATTAACAAATTTCATACCTATTACTAAAATCTCTAAAATTTGAAGTTCATATGTCTAACGGTCATTTTTGACCGCCAAATGACATTTTTTTTAACTTTTTTTTATTGGATCTTCGAAACAAATAAACCTGCCTTTTTAAAAATTTTATTATTACTTTACTTTGTCAATACAAATAAAATGTTTTTTGAATTATTCAAATAGGCCGCTCCGATCTCTCAAAAACTGAATTACCATTTTTGGCACTTTTTGCCCCATATCTTTGAAACATCTGAAACGTAAAAATATATAAAAATTTTCATTTTCGTTTTTTTTTTGTAATTACTATAACTTACCCTACGGGAAGTTATTTAGAGTCTGCTATTATTATCAATTTTTTACAGATAAAATCTACGCTGATTTTATGAACTAAATTTTTTACAATAATATAAATTTAATATCATACAAATATTATGCCCCTTAGATAATTTTTAAAAAATTTCGTTTGGATTTGACAAATGGCATAGTTTTATTGTTTACTAATAATATAAAGCTGCTATTTCCAAAAGTATGCCGAATCAAATTTTATTAAAGCGAAGAAGCATTTTTTTTTTATCAGAAACATAATTTATTCACTTTAGGAGTTCAAATGTGAAATGATATATGAATATATAAAATTGCAACCATTTTCTTCCTTTTTTTATAAAATTTCATATTTTACTATAAAATATTTATACTTCGGATATTCTGATTTGAAATGAAATGTTATCTATTTATTTAAGCTTTTAGTCAATTTTTCAGTTAGGTATGCTCAAACGGTGTCATTAATAGACATTTTACTCTTTTACAATAATTTACAAAATTACAATCATTTTCCTGCCTTTCAACGCATGTTTTTTGTCCATTTTTAACAAACATATTCTACTAAGGAATTGCTTTGATATAAAGAATTAATTTGAGAATCAATCGATCATTTTTCAATTAAATGTTTGTATTATTATTTTTCGAAAAATTCATTATTTTTTAGTAATTAAAAACATAAGTATTATATGTTTCAAAATAGTGATATTAGATCTGATTTGCATGTATTTACCTAACTGGCTCTTAGCCAGTTAAACTAGTGGTGTATAGCATTGTGCCTTAGGGCCATTTTTAAAATTTATTATTATATAAACAGTATTGAAAATATTAAAATTATTATTTAGTTAGATTTATTCTCAAAAAATCGCTGCAGGTTCTGACATACACAAGAGTTTTAAGTTTCACTTAAACAAGCTTTGGTATTCATTGTAATATCTTGCTTTTATCAAATTAAAAAATTGCATTTTTTATTCGATTATAAATTATATTTGAAAAATATATAATGTTTAGTTTTGGTATGTAATACTTCTCGTTCACATTTCCTCAACGTTTGAATGATGTTTCATTAAACGATTCAGGTTGATTATTTGTATTTTTTGTACACGGTTTAAAAAAATACTAATTACAAAAAAATATACAGATATATAAAGATTACAAAAGAAGTAAAAAACTATAAGGCATTGTAAAAACATATCCCAACCTGGTTCAGTCTCCTTTACTTCGTCAATCTTCTTAATGAAAACAAATTGTGCAAATGAAATTATTATTTAATCTTGTCTGCTAATTGAGCGTCGTGCTTGAATAATTGCATAAAAATCAGTTTAAGACAAGTAATGAATGCTTCGATACGGAATTGGTTCCGGATGACCTCTGGGTATGTAATTGTCTTAACCAGATCAATTCAGTCGAAAACTGCTAACGACTGCTGCTCATTTATAAATATTCATGGTACCATTTTTCTTGTAATTAGTATAACTTGCAAATAATCTTAACATATAGATATTGCATATATACGCATATATTTGAATACTTATTTGCAAAATGTCATGATAAATTAAGAATAGTAAATTTAATATACAGAGTATATGTAGAGTAGAGCAGGGTTTAAAGGTCCGCGGGTCAAAAGGTCTACCTACAATATCTCAAAGTAAAGTTAAGAATTTTAAAACAATATTTGAAAGTAGAGGGAAAAAATTGTGTAATCCGCCATCGCCTTGGATCAAGCAACATTGCTATCAGGAGACAAACGGCCAAGTTTGAAAATCTATAACAAAAGTATGATCTTTTGTTGTTATTTTTTTTTTGTTAGCACTGTTGTTAAGTTTACAAAACTTTAATATTATTTTTAAGTGTACGTTATTTACCTGTTTTATAAGATGTATTTTTGATTTTAAGTTTGAACAGATGTTTGTATATAACCTCTATAATAGCTTACCTGTGGTTGGAGTAAAAAGGGCCAACTAAAGCTTTATTCTGGCAAAGACAAAAACAATAAAAAATAGTATATAAAAATGTAAATTCAGTTTAAAAGAAGCATTTCACAAGAAATAAATTGAAATAATAGTTATTCCAAATCTGTTGATTAATATTTCTGACAAAATACCAGATCAAGGTTATATACAGTGTAATCTTTGTCAAAAATGTGCCCATGAAATCTATATTTTGCATTGGTTGAATATTATAACTAATATTCTATAAAATTCCTTTAAAATTAAAAATAAGGCATTGGATCTGTTCGCCAACTTGCTGTTCCATTTTACCTCACCTATGAGGTAAAGAGAAAAAGGTGACAAATTTTTGAAAAATAGAAAAAAAACACATTTTTACAATGAGCTTGGAGTTTTACTGAACATAGTCAGATAGTTGTTTGTTTGATATGTATTTGTTGTTTAGTTTTCACAATTTAGTTGCTCAAAGTCAAATTGGGCCTTCGTGCCCTGCCCTACCCTTTATATATATATATATATATATATATATATATATATATATATATATAAGAACATGATATCATTTAATGAAACTTTATATTTTCATAATATATCTTTTACAATCGAACGCCAATCACCTAGTAATAATAACTGTGCTATAATATTCATCGGGTTCATGTGTTTGAACATATTTCAAACTCTATTATTGCAAATAAAGTTGCATAGAAAAAATTGAAAGAATTACACTAATAATTAGCATTTTATGAAAGAAATCAGCTGAATTATACCTTTGTATCACAGGTTTAAGATTGAACATATATTTATAAATATTTACTGCATTGTAGTCAGCATAGTAACTTAAAATGCGAACACTTTAAAATTATTAATTATATACATATATATATATATATATGTATATATATATATATATATATTTATATTTTAGGGTGTTCCTTAATATGGACATTTTTGAATTTCCTTGCTCCCAAGGGCTCAAATGGTTCCAAATTGATAAAAAACAATTCTCTGAAAGTTTTAGCTCTCTAGAATCAAAGTTTTGTATGGAAATAGCATGGAAAATTTTTTGAAAATTAAAAAAGAAAATTTTTAGGTAGAACTTAGCGACAAATGAATTAAAATTGAAAATTTGTGTCATTTTTTTAGGAAAATTCGACGCTCTGCAAAACAGGTTTTTTATAATTTGTTTTGTAGAACGTCGAATTTTGAATAAAACTAGAACATTTGTTCGTTAAATTATATCGAAAAAACATTTTTAAATTTTTTGAAAATTTTTCATGTTTTTCATTTCCATACAAAACTTTGATTGAATTGTGCTCTATCTAAAAGTTAATATTAAGAGCTAAAACTTTCAGAGAATTATTTATAAGTATTTTATCAATTTGGAACCATTTGAGCCCTTGGGAGCAAGGAAATTCGAAAATGTGCATATTAAGGACCACCCTTATATATATATATATATATATATATATATATATGCTATTTAAATATATTTGAAATGATTTACAATTTGGTACTTTGTTACCAGATTTCTGGCTCAATTTACAAATTCAGGTGTAAATCAACAAAGAAATGTTTGAAATAGTTTATTTTTTAAATTGAATTATAAACACTTTTACTAGAAATAAGATTACTATCGAAGTTATCATTAAACATTGAAAGCATCACTGAGACAGTGAATTTACTTGAGTGATAAAATTATTAATCGAGACGTGTTATTATTGCAAAATTTCATTATAATAATTCAAAACATAAATAAGTGTATCACATAGGTTCATTGTCAGACTGCGTGACCCGCGATTTTCCGCCTTCGCTGGGTCTCGTATCCGGGCGCCCGCCCTCAAGGTTTTTTCACGAGTCATTTTAACATTTTAGCATTTTAACATTTTTGCATTTTTCTTTTCTCGTTTGTCTCGGAGGTCGACCTGACTACTTACTTGCTTTGTGGCCCATTGTTAACTGTCCCTCTCTTTACTGTGAATTTTACCCACCTCTTCGCGGTGTAAGCGCCGGCCTATAAGATCTAGACCCGGGCTCCGAGTTCAATGCAAAAGCTGCTCTGGCGCACCTATATAGTATCATTTGTACAGTGTAAGTGAGTGTTCAGCACTGACTCAAGATAACACGTACAGGTGTAAGTACAAGATGTTCAGACTTAAGTTGAATTTCATTATTTATTTGCATATTGTTGAAAATACATGAAAATTGATTCTACCTGGTGAAAATTTTCATGAAATAGAAAAATGCATTTGTATTTTGTACCTTTTAAATTGCAATGTATAACATATGTCAATATGTTTAATAACGTGGTTAATTTTTTTTGAATAAAATTCATATTTTATTTGGCTGTAAGGTTTAATCTAATTTATTTTTTAAAAACTCAATAAGACCCCTGAAATTTAAAGAAAATTCTGAGACCTCAAAAAATATATTGACACGCTTATCAAATTGTACAATACAAACTTTTAAAATTGAACTGAATAATATTTCATAACAATTTTTTACTAAATTCAAAAACATAAATAAAATATTATCAAATCGAAAAACATAGCAGTCTTAAATTTAAATAAAGATATTTGAATTGAGAAGTAATAATTTAAAAATACTTAAAAAATATATTTAAATTCAAGTTTTCAACGTTTATTTTAAATTTCCAATAAAGATTTTTTAATATCATTTATTTATAAAAAATCAAACAAATTAATATATTAAATCTTATTTTAACTTTTTTATTTGTAGTTTGTTTGTTAATGCTACATTTAATTAAGAATATTGGTATTATCACTTCAAAAATTATTTGAAACGAATTTGTATTATTAAAAATGAAATTTCAATATTACATGTTTAATTTGACTTAAAATTTTGCATATCTAAAATATAATAATTTATAACAATTTTATAACGATTATTTTATAATTATTAACATATTTTAAAACGATTTTTAACAATATACATTTAAGAGTTACTCGTTGCATTTAAAACGATACCATTAAAATTGAAATGATAAAAATGATAAAATTCTAACAATTAAGGTTTAATATTTTGCTTTGAATTAAGCTAAGTATTTAAAATAATCAAAACAATTTGTGAAATTATTATTAACAATATACGTTTAAGAGTTGCTGGTTGCATTCAAAACTATACCATTAAAATTGAAATCATGAAAAATATAAGATTCTAATTAAAAATTTAATATTTTACTTAAAATTTTGCTAAATATTTAAAATAGTCAAAAACAATCGTATAATTATTTTTAATATTATACATTGAGAAGTTACGTGTTGCATTTAAAACTATATTATTAAAATTGAAATAATAAAAATGATAAAATTCTAACAATAAAGGTTTAATACTTTACTTTAAATTTAGCTAAGTATTTAAAATCAGAAACAAATCGTGAAATTATTTTTAACATTATATATTGAGAAGTTACTCGTTGCATTTAAAACGATAATATTAAAATTGAAATGATAAAAATGATAAAATTCTAACAATAAAGGTTTAATATTTTACTTTAAATTTAGCTAAGTATTTAAAATAATCAAAAACAATTCGTAAAATTATTTTTAACGTTATACATTGAGGAGTCACTCGTTGCATTTAAAACGATACTATTAAAATTTAAATGATAAAAATGATAAAATTCTAACAATAAAGGTTTAATATATTACTTTAAATTTAGCTAAGTATTTAAAAGAATCAAAAACAAATCGTAAAATTATTTTTAACATACGCATTGAGGAGTTACGCGTTGCATTTAAAACTATATTATTTAAATTGAAATAATAAAAATGATAAAATTCTAACAATAAAGGTTTAATATTTTACTTCAAATTTAGCTAAGTATTTAAAAGAATCAAAAACAATTCGTAAAATTATTTTTAACATACGCATTGAGGAGTTACTCGTTGCATTTAAAACGATATTATTAAAATTTAAATAATAAAATGATAAAATTCTACATTAAAAGTTTAATATTTTACTTAAAATTTAGCTAAATATTTAAAATAACCAAAAACAATTCGTAAAATTATTTTTAACGTTATATATTGAGAAGTTACTCGTTGCATTTGAAACGATACTATTAAAATTTAAATGATAAAATGATAAAATTCTAACATTAAAAGTTTAATATTTCACTTAATATTTAAAATAGTCAAAAACAATTTGTGAAATTATTTTCATCATTATACATTTAACCCTTTTGCTACGAAAGTCGTTCATGGATGGCACCCACATGACGTGCTGTGTGTACAGATGTCGTCCATGGACGACATGATTGTTTGCCTCTGTTTCAAAATTTATCACTATCAATTGGAGTATTGAGAATTCTAGTCTTTTATTGAAATTTCTTTAGAAGCGTAATTTTTATATTTTTCAACACATTTTTATTGATAATGATAGAAATAACATAAAATTCCATACAGCAGCGACACTCCTGCGGAAAACCATCTCGTAGCAAAAAAGTTAAGAGTTGCTCGTTGTATTTAAACCAATGCCATTAAAAGTGAAATGATAAATGATACAAAATAATTAATTAAAAGTAAAATCCTAAAAATTTTGTTAGAAGCGTAATTTTTATATTTTTCAACACATTTTTATTGATAATGATGTAAATATTATAAAATTTCATACGGCAGCAGCACTCCTGCAGAAAACCATCTCGTAGCAAAAAAGTTAAGAGTTGCTCGTTGTATTTAAAACAATACCATTAAAAATGAAATAATAAATGATAAAAAATAATTAATTAAAAGTAAAATCCTAAAACTATTAGACCTCAGGTATTTAATTAGGTAAATTGTTTAATTAATCAGCTGTTCAAATGCTATGTATGAATTCACAATGAATATTTTGTCTCGCGTAGTTTTCCATACAAAAAACATTTACTTAATAATAACTTTAAAATTAATGTAAATAGTGAAACTTGGTATTTTCGAAACATCACTTAAAAAAAAATCCCTATAATTAACCCCTCAGACCGTAGCCCTGGTGTGCGCCTTGAGCGCCGTCTCTGGTCAATACCACCCCGGAAATTCCCAGACCGCGGCCATCCTGAGCGAGCAGCGCTACTTGAGCGGCGACGGCACCTTCGGGGCCGCTTACACCCAAGAAGACGGAGTCGACTTCAAAGAGGAGAGCGACGCCGAAGGAAACCGTAGAGGCAGCTACAGCTACGTGGATCCCACCGGACAACGTAGAACTGTTACATACACTGCTGGCAAAAATGGGTAAGTTGAGGAAATATCATATTTGTACAATAAATAACCCGAATGTTATGAGAAATCACTTGTTTAACACTAAACCTTCCTGCAATTCTTGTATAGCTAATCACTACAGTGCACGGTAATATTTTTTTAAATTAAAGAAAATTTAGAAGTAAAGAGTGAATAATAATATTATATACATGTTCTAAGAATTGTCTGAGTTTGATAACAGTATTATAAAGTTTAAACGTGTGTTGTTTTACAAAATGTTTGCAACCGGTCAATTTGACCGGTACTTAGAAGGTTTAGTGTTAATCGTCATGGTAAGGGATTAATACTGGTGAAATTCCACCCTATTGTACGACTAGAAAATCACAGAAGGGACTCCACAAATTTCAATAGTATAGTCCAAAATTCAATTCAAAATTGATGCGTCTTAAATCTTACAATTAAAAAACCCTGTTAATAGACATTTGAATACAATAATTATCAAAGAACATCATTCAGCAATAAAAGAAATAAGTATAAGTTTCACATTTTTGTTTGAATATTGCTTATTACTCTTCTATTTAATTTATATTTTTATGTTCATCATAAAGTTTTCATGTATATTTATGACAAACACTATATCTAATACGACAAAGTTTAGGCGTGAATGCTTTTGCATTCAAATTTTGAAGTCAAGTATTTTGAATTTAAATTTGTATAATCTTAGGTTTTTGTAATTATTATAACTGTTAATGATTAGATTAGATATTTTTATCTTATCTTTTCCCGTAGTTACAAATTAGCTTGGGCAAGTAAATTACCCAAAGGCTTGTTTTTTCCTATTTAGAGTGAATTTTAAACAATGACTTTAAGCAAACAAAATACGCGAATTAATGCGGTTGAATTGAATATGAATATTACTAACACTTTTCACCATATCCTAAAAGCTTTAAAGTGTTTTTCACCGTAAAAACTGGTGTTTTTCTTAAGAAGTGGTTATTCTGATCTATAGGCATGAATTTTATGCTATTTTTGAAAACATTTTTTTTTACAAATTACTATATTTAATTTTTTGAGAATATAAAAAAATAAAAGTTAAATATAGTGTATAGGGTTTCAACTCTAGAAGGTCATCACCTTTTTCGGTGATGGGTCCCAAAAATTACTACCTAACAAAACCCATGATTTTGGCCCTCCAAATAATCTGAAAAAAATACCATGTACACTTTTACGTATGAACTACGGACAAATTCATTTTTTTTACAAAACAGCTATCAGGAATAAAAATATTTTTTGTAAAATTTTTTTGATAGTCTCGATATTTTTTAAAATAATAAAAATCAGGAACATTTCTAATGAAGAAAAATTTGTAAAGAAGTTTCTGAAAAAAATTCAAGTAAATCGGTTCAGTAGAAATTGAGAAATCGTTGATATCGTATTGAAAAAGACAGTTTTGAGAAAAACGCGTTTAAAGAATTATCGTGGCCAAACTGCAATATCTCCAAAAGTAATTTAAATTTTGAAAAATCTTGTACGCATATTTTTAAATAGGTAAACGTTGCAAATATCAAGAAAAAGCAAAATAATTTTCTTTTAATTCTAATCTGTATATTTCCTTAATTGCTTGATTAGATGTGAAATGGCAGTTATAAATATTTATCTATATGTATTTCCTAATACTATAATATAAAATATATATAACAAGCTCTAAAATTGTTACAGAACAATATGACGGACGTATCTTTAAATTATCATTATCAGTTATAATTATATGTCTGCAAGTAATTACGTACGAGTAGCAGAAAATATTTAAATTAAAACTAGATATCCTTTATTAACTTCATACTTGTAGCTTTCAGTTTCATTAATAAAATTATATGTTTTGGTTAATTCGCGCGTGCCAGTGTCCGATATGCTCCGATTGACAATAAAATAAAATAACATAATAAAAACTACAGTACATTTTAAATAAAAACTACAGTACATTTTACTTCCATCAACAAGTTCAGATTTTTTTATGCGTATCAGTTACATCATGCATGATGTCTAATCAATTCTTCAACTGGATCTTATTTTTCACGAATTTAAAAGAAATTCTTGAATTCAATTTCTTTATCGTTCCAACACAATAATAAATTGCGCAACTTGTGAACAATTTCAAATCGTTACAAATGTTATGCTCTGTGATCCAATATTGTAATTATTTCGCATTCTTAAACCGCGTATAAATAATGCATATTCATTGTTGCGTGGTTTGGCGCTTTGTAATTTGTGTGATTATTGGTAAAATATATGAAAAAAATTCGCTTGGCGCTTTTGCAACATTTTGCGATGCGGCTTTTGAAACAACGACTCGCAACGGGCCGATCTGAAAATTCTCTTCGATATCTTCGGTATTCTGCCGATAGAATTTAGTTCTAGTGCATTGAGGTTTGCGGTTGAAGTTTTACAACTGGGCGGTCATAGTGTCAACATGGAACCGCAATGGAAAAACGTTTATTGTCTATATTGATGTAGGCTTTATGACCTCATAATATTGCAACGTTTTACTTAACCTTTTATTAAAAGAAAATTCTTAAATGGACTTGGACTTTCTTAACGTTAGCAATACCAAAATAGTTTGTTGCGTTGAGTTGAATCATTGTACTACGCACGGGCATAAAGGATACATTTCTAATATTATCTAAATAAGCTAAATTTTATTATAAATATTTATAATCAGAATAAACATAAGTATAATGGTGATGAAAAATTTAATATAAAAGCTTCAAATAATAATAATAAAAAAAATTCAAACAAAAACACTTTTATGTAATAAATGCTTGTTCGTAATAAAAAGGTTTCTACTATATTGGTATCTAAATAAACAGCTTTATTTATTTTAATGTAGGAATCTAAAAGCAGAAAACAATTATTAATAATGATGACGAGTAAATTCAATATAGAAGCTCCAATAATAAATAATTTCAATTATACATACTTTTATTTAATGAAAACCTAAAGTACTTTCTTTTCTAATAGTGTCTAATTCCAATAGTATTTAAATAAACAGTTTTATTTATTTCAATGTAAGGTTTTAAAATCAGAATAAAATTAATATAGTAATGATGATGAAAAATAAAGTATAAGAGCTCCAATAACTAGATATTTCTAATAAAAAATAATGTTTTCAATATATCGCAATATGACTTGAGGAATAGTTAATAGTAAATTTTTAATATAAAGATTTGAAATCAGAAGTAATACTATTATATTTCTAATAATAATAACGATGATGAAAAATTTAAAATAGATGGTATATATAAAATATTTCAAATAAAACAAACTTTTGTTGAATACAGGTCTAGTGCGGGGTCTTTTCTAATAGTATCTAAATAAACAGCTTTATTAAGTTTAAAGTAAGCAGAAGAAATTTAATAATAAAGATGACAAAAAATAATAAAGGCTACATAACAAAATATTTTTAATGAGAATATTCCACAGTGCATTTTTAGAGAATACTTATATAACAACACTGAATTGTTTAATTGAATATTATTCCATAACCAATATTATTAAAATAGCAACATCGTTAATAGAAAGTAGTGTCAAAACCCAGTATATGATGACTTCAATTTTATACCTAATTCCACATTATTAAGATTTCTTGTATTTTTTTTCATAAATTTAGCCATATAGGCAAAAATTATAATTTGAAATGTATATCGTACTTTATATGGGTTACGAACGTTATTTATTTCCTGATAATTTGAATCTCTTAAACTTTTAACATTGCATGAATTATAGATATTTGCTAATACAATGTTCGCTTAAATGAAAAAACTAAGCTATCGTAATTAAATTATTTTGAGATAATTATTTCCTTAAACAGTAATTATACTGAATCTTGAACAAACTTAACGAATTTTTTTTTTTAACTTCGAATCCTATAAGCTGTAGTGAATTGACTTAATACTAATCCATTTTACAGATGGCAACCCAAAAAATTGTTCTATCTTTGTATGATAAATTATTATTACAATTTCTGTAATAGGGTGAATATTTATTGATGCAGAAATGCCGGATCAGGGCTATTTTTACTAGAAAATATATTGCTATCTACATTCCCAAGTGAAAACTGTTGTCACTGTTGCTTGACAACAGTTTGCTCAAATCAAAATCGAACCCAGGATCTATGATTTAAGTCCACTCGTTCTAGTTTTGTATTGCACTTATACTCTTTTTTCTGCCAGATAAAAAGTCCAATCCGATCATATCATGTACATAAATTCAGTGTTTGTCAATCGTTGAGATGCATCGACAAGAGCCTCTCGGTGTGCAATATAATTATGTTAAGTCATAAAGGTGCGTTACAATGCAACTGCGTGGGAGCCGAAAATGCGAACATGATCATGGGACAATTGTTCTTCTTGAATAACTGTCTGTTGACTCTTTTACTGATTTCCTAATTTTTCTATATTCATTACTTTCACAGTAGTATTGTTCAGAAGTAATTAAATCGCTTGTTACCAATCTTGGAGACTTCTGTGTCATAAAACATAGAGAATCATCTCTATTAAAGCTCATAGAGTACGACACTATTTCAGCGAAAAATTTTAAATAATCGGCAAAAATGATCTCGTTTTAATCGATCGCTTAATATCCAACAATATTATTATTTTTTAAATTGAATAAACTCAATTTGCTTATTTTATGATTAAGCCAAAGCTTTATTATCATTATTATTAATATTTGAACATTACCATCAAAATTCAAATTCAAAATTAGAAACTTCAGTTCAGCTCCGAACAGACATCCTAACATAATTTTTATATATTGCTCAAAAAATATCGCCCATGAATTTAACTATTGAAACCAATTTTAAGAAATATATATTTGTGCGTTATAATTTCATACTTTCATCTATTTCATACATTCATCTTTCCATATAAACCTGCATTTGATTTTTTAATTAGTTTTTACGATATACGTGGTTATATACCATATAATGAATTTTATTCCATATTTCTAATATCATTCTAAACGTTTACTATTATTGAAAAAAATATAATAATTTTAGTTTTTCTGCTAAATTGATGAATAATTTATAGCTGCTTAAAGTTGCTAAGCTACTGTTGATCTTAAAGAGATCAACAGTACAATTCGTGATTTTTATAATATAAAAATCAAATTATTTGAATATTTGACTATTGTCTGCTATTATAATAAATATTCTAAAGAATAATACAGAGGAATTATTAAAAAAATATTATACTGAAAATCATGAGTTTTATAAATAAAGCACGATATTTACCAATAAAAAAAATTCAACATATATGAACAAAATAATTTTGACTAATTTGTGATTATCTAGGATATTACCTAGATAATATTTCAACACTTCAGGCCTATGAAATATTTGTTTACTCCTATAATATTACTAAATATTTTGAATTTTAATATATAGACAAACTGCAAAATGATTCTTTCAAGCCAAAAATCTTAAAATATGACAAATCGAATTTTTGACCATTTCGTGAAAAATTTTAATGTGAACCAAGGTATATAAATATGTAAATAGATAATAAAGCATATAGTACAGAAATAACAGTAATATGTATTTTGAATAATATTAACAATTTTTATAAAAATTGCATTTTGCATGAGTTATTTCAACCGTTAATATTAAATTATTCTTTTAATTCATGGCAAATAATAGAGTTTATTTCGAATTTAACTTCACAAAAGGAATATATCTAAGTTATTTATTTTTGGATTGCATTTCATATTGATTTTTACCTTTGTGATTTTTTTTAATTTATGTCAAATAACAGAGTTTTTGTCGAATTTAAGTGCTCAGAATGGATATACTTAAGTTATCTATTTTTTATTGCATTTCCTATTGATTTTTACCTTTATGTGATTCTCAAATTTTGGCTTACTGTTGCAAGTCATTCAAGTCCCAATGTTACTCAATACAATATACCTACAGTAAACATTACATAAGCTTGTACAAAATTCACAACGAGTAATAACTTTTGCTTTCTAGTACCGTTAAATACTAATACACGTTGACAAATAATTTATAAATCAGTTCACCCATTTTAAAACCTTCGTGTGTTTATGAAACTTAAATCGCTCATAACTTTCGATTGCTCCAGTTCCTTTCATTTCAAATCTAAACCATATACTATTATACAAAGGACTATTTTGATTGATACAGTGCATATTTGAACTAAGTGTCTTGAAAGAACAATGAGCCATATTTATAGATTTATACAATTGTATTATGCATAATCACTTCTTCATTCAGATACTCCCGCATTATATTATGCAAATAGGATACTTGCATATTACAGATTCGGTTCAACCTTGAACATTACAATTCTATATTATGTAGGCTTTATTGTTATGGAATTAAGATTTGATAATCGACAGTTATTTATGCTGATTTCTATTCTATGGTATAGTTAATTAGGTATTTTTTATAATTTGGAACGCGGATTTCGATTTTATGTAACCTTCATTGAAATATTTGAAAAATATTCTGCTTTCGATTGTTTTCGATTATAATCATTTTGTTTCATGCATAATCATCTTGATAAGATATAGAATATATGGAAATTGTTCAAGCATTAAATAAAAGCAATACTTTGATACACAATAATTTTGCTCAGTTAATAATGAGACACAGACTTGATCTATTAGTAGTCAAAATATTTTATTTAGCTTGCATTTGCATATTATTACTTCATTATCCATTTAATAATTTGTATTTTAATTTCATTTTTTGTTTCTATTATCATTTTTATGTGTCTTCTGAGCATCACCAAGTATAACATTAGTTACAATATTTTAAAACTATATTTAATTATTCTTTTAAAAAAAAATTTTACAATTCCTGATTTGTCTAATATTATCTGCAATGTCAAACGGTAAACGGTTTTACAAAAATTTATACTATAGGTATTTATTTATACTATTTATAATGCTGCAAATACTTTAGGCCAGAGGTTTCCAACCTGTGGGGTGCGCTCCCACAGGGGGGCGCCAGGCTGTTCTAAGGGGGCTGTTCTAATAACCCAAAATTTATGAAATGATGTTGAAAAATAAACAAAAAATAATTAGTTTTTATGCATATCGTTACATAATATTATTGCATATTAATTTGTAGTCTGATAATATAAGTTGAGTATTTATAAAATTAAATCGTTGCAAAAATTAAGGGGGCGCGGTGCAAAAAAGGTTGGATGCCACTGCTTTAGGCATTAGATTTTTTTGCCTGATTTATTCAAATACTAATTATTTTTAGTCTGATTCTTTGAAATGTTATATTTTTATAAATAATTCAAAACAGTTGTTCTTGGAGTTTATTTTTATTTAATACTTTAATTCCTAAATCTTATTTCTATGTATTATTTTGAGTTTATATATGCTAATGTGCATGTTATTCTCCAAATTTTTATTTATTTAAAATATAAATTAGTTAATATTAGTTGTTGAAAGAGCGTGCCCATCAAGTATGAAATTCCAATACTTTGCCACTATTATTAATTAATAACTATTGCAACCATATCATATCACAAACTTCTAGGAATCATACCTTATTTTAAATAAATATTATACATTTAGTTTTTTTTTTATGATAGCCAGGGTAAAATAATTCTTAAATTGTATATGCTATTTGGATCATTATCAAAGTAATAATCTATGATTGTTTTCACTGTAATAATAACATGAAATAATTTTTTTTTCAGATTCCAAGCATCAGGCGACCATCTGCCTGTAGCACCAACACCAGTCCCAGTGCCTGCCAATCAACAGCAATACCATCAACCTCAACAACAATACCGACCAGCACCAGCTGCCTACAACGGTCAATACGACGATGGTCAATACAGGCCTGAATTGTACGAACAAGCTGGACAATACCAACCTCAACCTCAACAATATAGACAGAATCACTTCCAAGCTCAACCTCAACCTCAGCAATACCACCCAGCTCCAGTGCAGCACTTCCAGCCTCATCAAGCCCAATTCCAGCAATCTACACCCGCCCCACACAGATTCTTCCCACCTGGCAAACTTGCGCTCAGCAGAACTCCAGACGGTTTCACTTATAGCTTCAACAAAGCTTAAGAATGATGAAGCCGAGAGGAATTTTATTAAGATTGATCTGATTTCGTAAAATATAAATATTGTTTAAGTAAAATATTGGTGTTTTATTATATGACAAAATGGCATATTATAATGTTCGTGTCTCTACGAGATAATTAAAGCTTCTCAGCGCGATTATATGCGTGGATGTACATTATAGGAAACATGAATTCTATCTAGAATTCTGCATGATTTTGTCTATAGTGACAATACAATTTAAAATTGTATTTTAAACAATCGTATAATAAGTCCACGACACTGAAACAAGACATATTAAGCTATAACCACAAACACACATATAGGCTAAACAAGCACAAATATATATATTTCGTTTTTCTAAACTTGATGCTTTCTGAAAACGCATCTGCTTCTTTTAACTTCCAGTAGGGTAAGTTACAGTAATCGCAAAAGAATCAAAAATGAAAGTTTTTGCATATCTTTACGTTTCAATAGTTTCTGAAAATTTTGGAATATCTTAGGAAAAATTGATGTATGTGTTTGTGTGTGTGTGTATTTATTTATGTATGATTGGATACAATTTTTCGTCCACGATTTCGGGCGCACGAATCAACCGATTTGAATGATTCAAAAAACATTTGATGCCTATTGATGGAGAGATGTGCTGAATAGTTTTTGGCAAAGACAGGTTCAGCCGTTTCGAAGATACGGGACAAAAAGTGCCAAAAAGTGCCAAAAACGGTAATTCAGTTTTTGAGAGAACGGAGCACGCCCGATTTGAATTATTCATTTGCTTATATTGACGATATGAAGAATTGATTAAATTTTTGGAGAGACAGGTCTAGCAATTTTGACATACAGAGGAAAAAGTAAAAAAAAATATTTGGCGGAAAAAATGATCTTTAGGCATATGTTCATCAAATTATCAAATATTATATAAAGATTTTAAAAATGAAATTTTTGGGTTTCGTACCAAAATAATTAATTTTTAGAGTTTATTTGTACGATTCAAATAAATATCAAAATTTTCCAAAGAATACAAAGTTTTATACTTCAAATATAAATTTTAAATTTACAATTTATTTTAAAAATGTATACAATTCATATGCTTTATTCTAACCATAAGCAATATCTCCTCATATATATGCCTCATTCGGCATGTTTGTAAACATTCTCAAGTGTTTTATGCGATAAGATCGTCGCTATATAATATGAGCGATAAAATATATAGTATTTATAATTATCTATTTGAAAATATTTACAACAATTGTTATTAATCATTGATCAATATTTATTGTTATTTACTGATTCTTTTCCCTCGAGTATTTAATCCTAGTACGAGAAGTACTAGCAATTTGCCTTAAGGCACGATGCCATGCGCCCCACTAGTTTTCTGTTATGATTGTGAGAATCGCCAAATGCTCTCGATTGCTACGTGAGCTCACCATAAACCTTATGGTGACGTCACCTTCTATCTTTTGACCCTTTTTAACATTGTAAACATATGAGTACTAGCAGTCTGTCTTTAAGCTCTATGTTTTTTTCCGAAAAATATATACATGCGTTTTATTATCCGGCATTTTAACATTTAACGCATTAAAGGTTTTATGTTGTTTACCATATCTTTGTATGAACTAAGATTTAGAGTAAAAATGAAAGTAAAAATTGTTAAAGCTCAAATACGTTTTCATTACATTAAACAGAAATCCGGCATTCATCTCAAAAAATTAAAACAAATGTACATTGTATATTTAAAAAAAGTACATATTTTAATAAATTTATTTTCATAAGAGAGAACATTTTTTCAATATTTTTATATAAAGTCAAGAAAACTATTAAAAACTATTACATTTAAAAAGTATCACGGTTAAGTCTACTCCACATATCTTCTAGTATAATTAGTGCTGCTTCGAAAGACTTATCATCACCATGCTGGTTATGAAAAGCGATTGAATCTTGATCGGTTCTTCCCTTGCAAATAATATTTGCCAATTTCATAAGGTAAGGCATAGGATTTCTGACAGTTGAAGAAAGTATCACTTGACCGATGCCATTACCTGAATTTACTTCATAATCGGAAGCAAAATCCACCGATTTCAGGTTGAATGTAAAAGACAAGCCTCTTCGTTTTTACGAGTGTGGTTAGATGGAATTTGACGTTCCGATCGATGAGCCTTCATGTAGGTGAGCCTTTCGCGCATTGTTTTTATCCGATTAGGAACTGCGATGAGGTAAGCAACTAAGGTGGGGATCTGTGGCTGCTGCAGCTTCGCTAATCCAATGGAGGATGACGATTACCTTCTTCAAGTCGTCCAAAAAATTTATTTAATTTTGGCTTGGAGGTCCATCAACATACTGTCCATCATAGATTAAAGTTAGAAAACTTTTATTAGCATGAAGTATTAATGAAATTGAAAAAGTTCTTCATTAATTTTTAATTTCTAACTTTAAAAATAACGATTATTATCGTATAAAAAATACTGGTTTAAAACATGAATATATAAAAACAAGTATAGAATATTGACGTAGTGTTTACTATCTATTGTTTTCTATTATAATATTTTTTAGTAGCGTAGTTGCCAGAATAAAAACATAATCAAAAACAAAAGAAAGCGTACACTACGTCAATATTTTATACTTGTTTTTATATACTCATATTTCAAACCGGTTTTTTAATACGATAATAATCGTTATTTTTAAAGTTAGAAATTAAAAATTAATGAAGAACTTTTTCAATTTCATTAATACTTCATGCTAATAAAAGTTTTCTAACTTTAATCTATGATGGACAGTATGTTGATGGACCTCCAAGCCAAAATTAAATAAATTTTTTGGACGACTTGAAGAAGGTAATCGTCATCCTCCATTGGATTAGCGAAGCTGCAGCAGCCACAGATCCCCACCTTGGTTGCTTACCTCATCGCAGTTCCTAATCGGATAAAAACAATGCGCGAAAGGCTCACCTACATGAAGGCTCATCGATCGGAACGTCAAATTCCATCTAACCACACTCGTAAAAACGAAGAGGCTTGTCTTTTACATTCAACCTGAAATCGGTGGATTTTGCTTCCGATTATGAAGTAAATTCAGGTAATGGCATCGGTCAAGTGATACTTTCTTCAACTGTCAGAAATCCTATGCCTTACCTTATGAAATTGGCAAATATTATTTGCAAGGGAAGAACCGATCAAGATTCAATCGCTTTTCATAACCAGCATGGTGATGATAAGTCTTTCGAAGCAGCACTAATTATACTAGAAGATATGTGGAGTAGACTTAACCGTGATACTTTTTAAATGTAATAGTTTTAATAGTTTTCTTGACTTTATATAAAAATATTGAAAAAATGTTCTCTCTTATGAAAATAAATTTATTAAAATATGTACTTTTTTTTAATATACAATGTACATTTGTTTTAATTTTTTGGCATGAACGCCGGATTTCTGTTTAATATGTTAAAAACGTATTTGAGCTTTAACAATTTTTTCTTTCATTCTTGTTAATATTAAGTTTGTGGAAAAAATAATATAAAAATCATAAACAATATATTTAAGGACAGCAAAATATTAATAAAAATATATAATTTAAATAGTGAATAAATATTGAATTGAAGAGTTTATTTAAAGATATGGTAAATAAAATATATAATTTTTATTCCTCGAATCTTCAATTGCGGTACGGGAAGTTCCAGCAATTTGCCTTGCGGCACAATGCCATGCCCACTAGTTATTTTTTTACAGTCTTTCAATATACATACACGCCATCATCCCGTACTCATATATAAAATTTGAAATAAAGTTTGTTTTGTGAAAATGGAAGTGAAAATAAAATCATATACAATATTAGCTAGAGCACGTAGTTATCACCGTAGACTGGTACAATCTAGTTTGGTCTGGTAGGTTCGAGTCTAATCTCGGCCAGCTTGATATCAAGCAATAGTGACATCGATTTTCACTTGGAAATATAGCTAACAATTTATTTCTAAGTAAAAGTAACCCTTAAACGGCATTCCTGCACCAATTAAAAATTAATCACTGCTGCAGAAATTGTAATAATATAATTTACACCTAACTTATTGTTTTTCTTTTTTTGCCTCGGTCTTCAATTCCCTCTGCACTCTTCATTATTTTATTTCCTATTACTTTTGTTTTTTTTTTTCTTTTTTTTATTATTTTTATTTTGTCAATCAAGACTTATAATGTCGATTTCCTATTACTGAATAACCAACTAAGTTAGTACAAAATTGTTATAGTTTTATTTTATTCAAAATAAAGAAAACACCATATTATGGACATGTTACATAGGTACATTTTATTCACGATTGTGGCAGCGGTAGAGAAAATAATATCCCGTACCATTCTTGACTGTTGAAGTTTTTTGCTTCGTGCCAATCTAGACTAGCTTCACCACTGTGTTCAACCCAGAAATTTTTATGAATGTCGTTCAGTTTACCACTCCACAACTGAAATTAGGAATATCAAATTTGTAAATATAATAGATTCACTAAAGGTTAAATTTTATTAACTAATGCTCCCGAAGTAGTAAAAAATAATTTGTAGAAAATTGTATTTTTATAATAAATTTTTTCATTATACTTCTATATAATATTCGACAAATTAACAGTAGAGTACCTTAAAATTACAATTTAAATTTTAATTATTTCTCGGAAAACTTAAACTTATTACAATACTGAATAACTGAAGTTACTAACTCGATGTTAAATGTTCAAAGTTATCGTGCCATTACAATAACATTTTCACTTCGATAAATTCATAAACTGCGTCAATAGTGCTAAATTATTTTTAATTTATTGATGAAAAAATACAAACAAAATCCAAACGTTTATTCTTAATGTTGTTTAAATATTATTATTGTTAGTAATGTGTGCATAACTATTTCTTTCCATTCCTTACTTTTGTTAATAATATTAGCAATGTGTGCAAAATTATTTCTTTGTGTTGTTTAAATATTAATAATGCGTACTTAATAATAATCGTTTATGTTGCAATAATTGTAAAAGTTTTAGAAGGAACTACTCGAGGAAATATTCTAGATTTTGAAGATTTTGCCTTAGCAAATAGGTGGTTTCTACAGTGATTCTTCAACTTTACTTCTATTTGAGTCAAACTTATTCACTCTACATTATACCGCATACATTTGAGGACCACTTGATTGTTTGTCAAATCAAAACTGGAATTGTTATTGTTGCGAATTAACGGCTATAAAATTCTGCAGCGTTTAAAATAAACATCATGCAATAACTTTAAATATATTTGAAATCAAACATCATAAAATTCGTTTAAATTCAATATCAATGAATTATTGCATCCGGTTCATTTGCACATAATCAGAATATTCACCACGTGTCCTAATTAGTAAAGTTATCTATTTTTTAGATATGTAAAAAGTTATCTATTTTGATCGATCTTCTAACT
Source organism: Ctenocephalides felis (assembly GCF_003426905.1). Lineage (NCBI taxonomy): Eukaryota > Metazoa > Arthropoda > Insecta > Siphonaptera > Pulicidae > Ctenocephalides > Ctenocephalides felis. The sequence continues at coordinate 39,117,972 of NW_020538040.1, read as the reverse complement.
TACCAGGCGACTGTGGTACAGCCAAGCCATTTCCAATAAATTTTCTTGTTGGGCAGCCAGTTGTGCAGCTGTACTTAATGCTGACAATGCATTATTATTGTAATTTAATAACTTATTAAAATATGCTTTTAGATGCAATAATCTAAAATATTAAAAAAACATTAATAGATTATGCATATTAATTAATAATAATTAAAATAATTTCTACCTGGGAAGAATTATTTTAGTATACCCGTGTGACGCGTCTACTTCTTTTATAATCTGTTCTACTTGCATTCTTTTTTCGAGGATTTTTGTTGTTCCATACAAACCAAACTAGAATTAAATACAAACAGCAATTATTAAGATTTTTACTATTGATATTTACTAAAAATAAGTATTTACTACCTCGTATCCATTGTCAATGTAAGCTGCATATATCAATAATGAACCTTCTAAAAGTTTAAGATCGAATTGCAATGCGTTAAAACTTCCATTTCCCGGTTCGAGAGCTAACATTGCTGCTGGTTCCCAAACTGCAGCTTCTTGCCATAATCGACTAATTGCAATTAACGTATTGATTAAATATAATGATCAAATTTTGGTTGTATTTTTATAGTATTTATACAAACTTCCGTAAAGTATACACCCATATATTTGATAACAATCTCTTTTCAGCCATTGTGAACTCACATAGGTCCTCTTTGAGGGAGTACTTACTCAAAACTTTTTCCCTTGCTAGTTTATAAAATTGCCTGTTGAAAATCATTTTATAGTCAAATAATAAATATTTTCTATGCACAATGTCTAATAAAATAAGATTCTGATTAAAACATCAATTTTTTTCGTCATTCTAGCGTACGTAACTGAATTTCATAAAAAGTTACTACTTACTTTAGATTGAAATTAATATTAATTAAATTGAAGCCAATTTGATTGAAACCTATTACATATTTTTAAATTGTGAAATATTAAGTTATTTATTATTTAATATGTGTGTTTAAATTTAAATTTAAAGAAACTCTAGAGAACTCGAAACAAAGATTATTTTGACGTCTAAGCATTGATTTAAGATATGTTCTTTAATTATTTGTTTCTTTATACTTTATGTGATTTGAGAGCATTGCTGGTCTTTCAGATAATTTGTTCAGTCTCGTTCAGAATCATACTACTAGCATGCATTATTAATATCACCCACTTATAGAAATACTAACAATATGTATAAATATGTCAGAAATTGATGAATGTCTGTAAAAAATTAAGTATTTTTTTTATTTAATGAATAAGAACTCAAAAGTCTAAATGATAATAATTTCAATCAATAATAATAATACCATTCACAAGCACATATCATATAAATATATGGGTATTATCTACAATAAAATCAATTTAATTTTGAATATTTGTCCTAACTATGTCGGTAATTATAAATAAAACTAAAATATGAAGGCTTACTCGAATGGTTCTATAGCAAATCCCGATTCCAATAAAACTTCCAAACTTAGCGCAGCGTGCCATAATTTAAAGTCATAGATCTCGTCTGATTTGGAAACATCATTGATCCATCTTGAACCTAAAAGTCTTAATAAATCGGCTGCTTCTGATACTCTTTGGCGCATCACTAACAGCTGAATCAGCAATGGAAGAATCTGTCGAAAAAATTTACATATATATACATATATTTAAGAGCAACTAGCAGCTCATTCGTCAAAATAAAAAATGTAAAAAGTATTTAAAACCTTTTATTTATACGTTTCGACACCAGATGCGTGTCATCAACAGTTGAGTCGTGTGATTCAAATGGGCGTATTTTAGGTGTCATAATGTGTTACAGTTTAAAACTTTTCTCAAAATGGTTTTAATTTTGTGGTTATTAATCATTATTTCTCCAAAAAATGTCCTGACACAATTTTAATTTTCTTTTTTTTGTGTGTTTTTGCCCTGGTGATATGTATAATGTTTCTCTATGTTTATATTTATTTTATATTTTGTTTTATTATTAGTAAAATGTTTCAAATTTTTATTGTAGTTGCTGAATGATGACACGCATCTGATGTCGAAACGTATAAATAAAAGATTTTAAATGCTTTTTACATTTTTTATTTCGACGAATGGGCTGCTAGTTACCCTTAAATATGTTTCAACGTCGAAAAAACTATCAAGATGTACATATTCTATAACGTTTTGTTAGACTAGACTTTTCTACGAGACAAAATATCATATTTTTATTAGATCTATAATAACTAACAGGAACTACTGATCTAATATAACTAAAAAATAGTAGTCAGAACCAATTTCAACAAATGTTTAAACTTTTCATAAAAACTATAATGAACAGTCCAATAAAGTTTTTCTATAGGATCGATAAAACTTCAATACGACTACAAAATCATTAATATCAAGATATTTTAAAATAATAAGTTAAATACAATACAGGGTGCGCCATTTATATGTGGTCAATGGAAATGTTGAATAACTTGAACAATTTTCAAAGAATTTTGATAATTTTATTTTATTATCAAATATAAAGCTTTATAATATTTTCAGCTACGTTTGAAAAACAACGTCGATCAAATGATCCCCTTCATTACGCAAAGGAAACTTCTCTCTTTTTTCGGCATTTTCCATGACATTTGCCAGTTTTGTTTATATTTAAGCAATGAAGGGGGTCTTTAATCGATGTTGTTTTTCGAACCTAGCTGAAAAAGTTGTAAAGCTTTAAATTTGATATAAAAAAAATTTATCAAAATTTATTGAAGTTATTCAACATTTCCTTTAACCGAATATAAATGGTGCACCCTGTATAATTCTAACAGACAGACGTTGTATTAGATATTGAGCTCCACTTTCTAAAAACTTCCTAAAATCTGTCAAAACTGAACTAAGAAAATTCCACAAATAATGTTAGACAAAATAACTTTTCGTCTTAGAAATTGCAAGTATATGTTGTCTATTTCACTATTACCGACCTGTCCAGGAACAGCATTTTCTCCAACGCTCTCGCTCAGCCTCAAAGCTCTAAAACCCGCTCTCAATGCTGGTTCTAGCTCACCGCGCATCAGACGCGCGCAAAAAGCAGCGCAGAAAACGCGTCCAACGGCGCCCCTTCTGGCTGCACCTTCGCCACGCCTTGTTGATAAGGCCATACTGGCCCCGGCGCCGACGCCGCCACCTCGAAACCTTTCACGTATGTGATCTGATGCGCTTGTTCTAATCTAAACGTATTTTTTTATTGTATATATAATTTTCATCCATCCCTATTTAAAATTTTAGCCTGTTAACCGGGCAGGAACGCATAAAGGAGTCTTTGAAATTGCGACCATTAAACTTGTACTTGTTTTGTACTTTTTGCTGTACTTAAAAATTTTAATAATCGATATATATTTTATAGTTGTTCATTCACTTTTGGTATCAATAAAATATAAACATATGAAATTATAGAGGCAACACACGCCCGGTTACAAGTTAAGGATAGAAAATAGGCTTATACTACAAAATTTCTGACCAATTTCAGTGATTTGAGATTGGCTGAATTGACATATAATGAACTTTTTTTTATTTTGGCTTGACAATGTTTTTTTTGGTACCTCGAACATTCATCAAGATCTCCCATCATTCTCGATACATCCATGGCGGTGGCGTAAGCTGTACACAATGTTTCTAAGTCACTTTGGCATTTCGCGATTCTGAGACTTTTGACAGCTCCCAAACGTGCAGCTAGCCATCGACCTTCCTGCAAATTTCAAAAAAATATTTTAAAAATGTTTTCTTCTTAGGTATTGTGTTTATTTATTCCACCCTGTGTCACTAGTTAAAACTGCGTTAAAATAATTACTTGCATATACGTATTGCTCAATAATGTAAGACATCGTGATGACTCAGCGAATAAAGCCCCTTGTGCACCGTATTCGATACGTGATGTGAAGGCACGCGGACACACGCGTTGCAACCTCTGTAAAATCATTGTAATAGATACATATTCAGTAAAACGTCATATACCTAAACTCTACGCCAGGTAATTGTTTTACATTTCTGGATTCAAGTTGACTAATGAAAACATTATAGATCTGCATAAAAGGTTTTGATTAGTAGAATGTATAATATGCAAAATATTAACATATCGGAAATTTGTTTTTTATCTATATATTACATGTTTTAGTAACAATTATCAATCATATAAGTAATAGTTTTTAAAATAATTTTCAAAATGCAAATAAATTAGATTTAGAATAAGTTAACATTGATATGTAAAGTAAATTAGTCAATATTCGTTTAATAACCTGTTTGGCTAGTTCCCTTGCCAAGCCTTCTCTGAGCATTATAGTGACAGTTCTGAAAGGTTTTTCCATAATACCGCATAGCTTTCTTCAAATGCGCCTTAGCTGCTTCATAATTCTCTAGTTCAAGATTTGCTTGACCAATTAATGTATGGACCTTCCCCAAATTTAGACGTCGGCAAAATTTATCATCGCACTTTATATTGGTTGTCTTAAAAATAAATAAAATAAAAGTAATTTTTAATTTATAATTTATAATTTATATAATAGATAATTTTGGAATAAATCCATATTTTTGAAGAATCAATACGATTTTGAAATATACACAAGTACTACACACACACTCACACATACGTACATCAATTTTCCCTAACAATACATCAGAGCGTCTTTAAAATATAACAATATGGTTCAGAGCAAGACAACATCTTTGCCGTTTTGCTATTCCAGTAGTTTATCCTGAACAAGTTAATAATAATATAAAAATACTAATAATTATGAACCTCTATAGTTGATTTAACATCGTTTAAAGTTGCTAAAGCGTGTGTATAAGCTCCAATCAAAATAGCAGCAGCCGATATTCGATTTGGTACGTAATTTGCTTTTCTTTTATCCAGCCCGGGAGCAATGTCTTATAAGTTGACGTAGCACACTCCGGCTGCTACGCGATCGCAACTGCATTTTTCTTCTACTACTATCGATGTAGAACCTAATACAAAACTACCTTGAGTTTTATTGATTATCATTA
>NW_020538040.1:39022592-39111968 GCF_003426905.1 Ctenocephalides felis | reverse complement strand
AATTATTAATGGTAATTAATTATAATTATAATAATTTAAAACATAAATAAGTGTATCAGATAGGTTCATTGTCAGACCGCGTGACCCGCGATTTTCCGCCTTCGCTGGGTCTCGTATCCGGGCGCCCGCCCTCAAGGTTTTTTCACGAGTCATTTTAACATTTTAGCATTTTAACATTTTTGCATTTTTCTTTTCTCGTTTGTCTCGGAGGTCGACCTGACTACTTACTTGCTTTGTGGCCCATTGTTAACTGTCCCTCTCTTTACTGTGAATTTTACCCACCTCTTCGCGGTGTAAGCGCCGGCCTATAAGATCTAGACCCGGGCTCCGAGTTCAATGCAAAAGCTGCTCTGGCGCACTCTTGATAACACGTATAATTTTTATAATAAAAAATTATATATTTCAATTTGTTTTAAGTGTATCAGTGACAAGATGTTCAGACTGGTAAGTACAGAGTGAACATTATTTATTTGCATATTGTTGAAAATACATGAAAATTGATTCTACCTGGTGAAAATTTTCATGAAATAGAAAAATGCATTTGTATTTTGTACCTTTTAAATTGCAATGTATAACATATGTCAATATGTTTAATAACGTGGTTAATTTTTTTTGAATAAAATTCATATTTTATTTGGCTGTAAGGTTTAATCTAATTTATTTTTTAAAAACTCAATAAGACCCCTGAAATTTAAAGAAAATTCTGAGACCTCAAAAAATATATTGACACGCTTATCAAATTGTACAATACAAACTTTTAAAATTGAACTGAATAATATTTCATAACAATTTTTTACTAAATTCAAAAACATAAATAAAATATTATTAAATCGAAAAACATAGCAGTCTTAAATTTAAATAAAGATATTTGAATTGAGAAGTAATAATTTAAAAATACTTAAAAAATATATTTAAATTCAAGTTTTCAACGTTTATTTTAAATTTCCAATAAAGATTTTTTAATATCATTTATTTATAAAAAATCAAACAAATTAATATATTAAATCTTATTTTAACTTTTTTATTTGTAGTTTGTTTGTTAATGCTACATTTAATTAAGAATATTGGTATTATTTACTTCAAAAATTATTTGAAACGAATTTGTATTATTAAAAATGAAATTCCAATATTACATGTTTAATTTGACTTAAAATTTTTGCATATCTAAAATATAATAATTTATAACAATTTTATAACGATTATTTTATAATTATTAATATATTTTAAAACGATTTTTAACAATATACATTTAAGAGTTACTCGTTGCATTTAAAACGATACCATTAAAATTGAAATGATAAAAATGATAAAATTCTAACAATTAAGGTTTAATATTTTGCTTTGAATTAAGCTAAGTATTTAAAATAATCAAAACAATTTGTGAAATTATTATTAACAATATACGTTTAAGAGTTGCTGGTTGCATTCAAAACTATACCATTAAAATTGAAATCATGAAAAATATAAGATTCTAATTAAAAATTTAATATTTTACTTAAAATTTTGCTAAATATTTAAAATAGTCAAAAACAATCGTATAATTATTTTTAATATTATACATTGAGAAGTTACGTGTTGCATTTAAAACTATATTATTAAAATTGAAATAATAAAAATGATAAAATTCTAACAATAAAGGTTTAATACTTTACTTTAAATTTAGCTAAGTATTTAAAATCAGAAACAAATCGTGAAATTATTTTTAACATTATATATTGAGAAGTTACTCGTTGCATTTAAAACGATAATATTAAAATTGAAATGATAAAAATGATAAAATTCTAACAATAAAGGTTTAATATTTTACTTTAAATTTAGCTAAGTATTTAAAATAATCAAAAACAATTCGTAAAATTATTTTTAACGTTATACATTGAGGAGTCACTCGTTGCATTTAAAACGATACTATTAAAATTTAAATGATAAAAATGATAAAATTCTAACAATAAAGGTTTAATATATTACTTAAATTTAGCTAAGTATTTAAAAGAATCAAAACAAATCGTAAAATTATTTTTAACATACGCATTGAGGAGTTACGCGTTGCATTTAAAACTATATTATTAAAATTGAAATAATAAAAATGATAAAATTCTAACAATAAAGGTTTAATATTTTACTTCAAATTTAGCTAAGTATTTAAAAGAATCAAAAACAATTCGTAAAATTATTTTTAACATACGCATTGAGGAGTTACTCGTTGCATTTAAAACGATATTATTAAAATTTAAATAATAAAATGATAAAATTCTAACATTAAAAGTTTAATATTTTACTTAAAATTTAGCTAAATATTTAAAATAACCAAAAACAATTCGTAAAATTATTTTTAACGTTATATATTGAGAAGTTACTCGTTGCATTTGAAACGATACTATTAAAATTTAAATGATAAAATGATAAAATTCTAACATTAAAAGTTTAATATTTCACTTAATATTTAAAATAGTCAAAAACAATTTGTGAAATTATTTTCATCATTATACATTTAACCCTTTTGCTACGAAAGTCGTTCATGGATGGCACCCACATGACGTGCTGTGTGTACAGATGTCGTCCATGGACGACATGATTGTTTGCCTCTGTTTCAAAATTTATCACTATCAATTGGAGTATTGAGAATTCTAGTCTTTTATTGAAATTTCTTTAGAAGCGTAATTTTATATTTTTCAACACATTTTTATTGATAATGATAGAAATAACATAAAATTCCATACAGCAGCGACACTCCTGCGGAAAACCATCTCGTAGCAAAAAAGTTAAGAGTTGCTCGTTGTATTTAAACCAATGCCATTAAAAGTGAAATGATAAATGATACAAAATAATTAATTAAAAGTAAAATCCTAAAAATTTTGTTAGAAGCGTAATTTTTATATTTTTCAACACATTTTTATTGATAATGATGTAAATATTATAAAATTTCATACGGCAGCAGCACTCCTGCAGAAAACCATCTCGTAGCAAAAAAGTTAAGAGTTGCTCGTTGTATTTAAAACAATACCATTAAAAATGAAATAATAAATGATAAAAAATAATTAATTAAAAGTAAAATCCTAAAACTATTAGACCTCAGGTATTTAATTAGGTAAATTGTTTAATTAATCAGCTGTTCAAATGCTATGTATGAATTCACAATGAATATTTTGTCTCGCGTAGTTTTCCATACAAAAAACATTTACTTAATAATAACTTTAAAATTAATGTAAATAGTGAAACTTGGTATTTTCGAAACATCACTTAAAAAAAAATCCCTATAAATAACCCCCCAGACCGTAGCCCTGGTGTGCGCCTTGAGCGCCGTCTCTGGTCAATACCACCCGGAAATTCCCAGACCGCGGCCATCCTGAGCGAGCAGCGCTACTTGAGCGGCGACGGCACCTTCGGGGCCGCTTACACCCAAGAAGACGGAGTCGACTTCAAAGAGGAGAGCGACGCCGAAGGAAACCGTAGAGGCAGCTACAGCTACGTGGATCCCACCGGACAACGTAGAACTGTTACATACACTGCTGGCAAAAATGGGTAAGTTGAGGAAATATCATATTTGTACAATAAATAACCCGAATGTTATGAGAAATCACTTGTTTAACACTAAACCTTCCTGCAATTCTTGTATAGCTAATCACTACAGTGCACGGTAATATTTTTTTAAATTAAAGAAAATTTAGAAGTAAAGAGTGAATAATAATATTATATACATGTTCTAAGAATTGTCTGAGTTTGATAACAGTATTATAAAGTTTAAACGTGTGTTGTTTTACAAAATGTTTGCAACCGGTCAATTTGACCGGTACTTAGAAGGTTTAGTGTTAATCGTCATGGTAAGGGATTAATACTGGTGAAATTCCACCCTATTGTACGACTAGAAAATCACAGAAGGGACTCCACAAATTTCAATAGTATAGTCCAAAATTCAATTCAAAATTGATGCGTCTTAAATCTTACAATTAAAAAAACCTGTTAATAGACATTTGAATACAATAATTATCAAAGAACATCATTCAGCAATAAAAGAAATAAGTATAAGTTTCACATTTTTGTTTGAATATTGCTTATTACTCTTCTATTTAATTTATATTTTTATGTTCATCATAAAGTTTTCATGTATATTTATGACAAACACTATATCTAATACGACAAAGTTTAGGCGTGAATGCTTTTGCATTCAAATTTTGAAGTCAAGTATTTTGAATTTAAATTTGTATAATCTTAGGTTTTTGTAATTATTATAACTGTTAATGATTAGATTAGATATTTTTATCTTATCTTTTCCCGTAGTTACAAATTAGCTTGGGCAAGTAAATTACCCAAAGGCTTGTTTTTTCCTATTTAGAGTGAATTTTAAACAATGACTTTAAGCAAACAAAATACGCGAATTAATGCGGTTGAATTGAATATGAATATTACTAACACTTTTCACCATATCCTAAAAGCTTTAAAGTGTTTTTCACCGTAAAAACTGGTGTTTTTCAAGAAGTGGTTATTCTGATCTATAGGCATGAATTTTATGCTATTTTTGAAAACATTTTTTTTTACAAATTACTATTTAATTTTTTGAGAATATAAAAAAATAAAAATTAAATATAGTGTATAGGGTTTCAACTCTAGAAGGTCATCACCTTTTTCGGTGATGGGTCCCAAAAACTACTACCTAACAAAACCCATGATTTTGGCCCTCCAAATAATCTGAAAAAAATACCATGTACACTTTTACGTATGAACTACGGACAAATTCATTTTTTTTACAAAACAGCTATCAGGAATAAAAATATTTTTTGTAAAATTTTTTTGATAGTCTCGATATTTTTTAAAATAATAAAAATCAGGAACATTTCTAATGAAGAAAAATTTGTAAAGAAGTTTCTGAAAAAAATTCAAGTAAATCGGTTCAGTAGAAATTGAGAAATCGTTGATATCGTATTGAAAAAGACAGTTTTGAGAAAAACGCGTTTAAAGAATTATCGTGGCCAAACTGCAATATCTCCAAAAGTAATTTAAATTTTGAAAAATCTTGTACGCATATTTTTAAATAGGTAAACGTTGCAAATATCAAGAAAAAGCAAAATAATTTTCTTTTAATTCTAATCTGTATATTTCCTTAATTGCTTGATTAGATGTGAAATGGCAGTTATAAATATTTATCTATATGTATTTCCTAATACTATAATATAAAATATATATAACAAGCTCTAAAATTGTTACAGAACAATATGACGGACGTATCTTTAAATTATCATTATCAGTTATAATTATATGTCTGCAAGTAATTACGTACGAGTAGCAGAAAATATTTAAATTAAAACTAGATATCCTTTATTAACTTCATACTTGTAGCTTTCAGTTTCATTAATAAAATTATATGTTTTGGTTAATTCGCGCGTGCCAGTGTCCGATATGCTCCGATTGACAATAAAATAAAATAACATAATAAAACTACAGTACATTTTAAATAAAAACTACAGTACATTTTACTTCCATCAACAAGTTCAGATTTTTTTATGCGTATCAGTTACATCATGCATGATGTCTAATCAATTCTTCAACTGGATCTTATTTTTCACGAATTTAAAAGAAATTCTTGAATTCAATTTCTTTATCGTTCCAACACAATAAATTGCGCAACTTGTGAACAATTTCAAATCGTTACAAATGTTATGCTCTGTGATCCAATATTGTAATTATTTCGCATTCTTAAACCGCGTATAAATAATGCATATTCATTGTTGCGTGGTTTGGCGCTTTGTAATTTGTGTGATTATTGGTAAAATATATGAAAAAAATTCGCTTGGCGCTTTTGCAACATTTTGCGATGCGGCTTTTGAAACAACGACTCGCAACGGGCCGATCTGAAAATTCTCTTCGATATCTTCGGTATTCTGCCGATAGAATTTAGTTCTAGTGCATTGAGGTTTGCGGTTGAAGTTTTACAACTGGGCAGTCATAGTGTCAACATAGAATCGCAATGGAAAAACGTTTTACTTAACCTTTTATTAAAAGATAATTCTTAAATGGACTTGGACTTTCTTAACGTTAGCAATACCAAAATAGTTTGTTGCGTTGAGTTGAGTCATCCTACTACACAAGAGCCTAAGTGGATACAATCTAATTAACTAGTTACATTTCAGTGTAAAGATTTATAACCAGAAAAAATATAATAACGATGATGAAAATTCAATATACCAGCTCTCTAGTAAGAAAATATTTCAAATAAAATATACTTATATTGAAAAAAGGCCCAGTGTAATTTCTATTTAAATGTAGGATCTAAAAACAGAAAAAATTAATAATAATTATGATGAAAAAATTCAAACTTTATTAATAAAATATTTCAAGTAAAACATACTCTTATTGTACTTTCTTTTCTAATAGTGTCTAAATCTAATAGTATTTAAATAAACAATTTTATTCATTTCAATGTAAGGTTTTAAAATCAGAATAAGATTTATATAGTAATGATGATAAAAACTGAAGTATAAAAGCTCCAATAATAAAATATTTCAAATTTTCGGTTCGCACTCGATCGCGAGGCGTTTTTAAAAAGGCACATCTTGCCGGAAGTATGGAGCGCAAAGGGTGTAAAAATGGTTATGCAGTTTTTGAGAGAACGGATCATCCGATCAGATTAATTCAAAAAACCTTTTGCTTGTGTAGACTGTGTGCAAAAAATGGTTTCTCAAAAAATTTCGTAGTTTTGAAAATTTTTACACAAAAAATTCCAAATTCTCAAAAAAAAAACTTTTCGAAATTTTAATTACGGTACGGAAAGTTCTAGCAATTTGCCTTAAGGCACGATGCCATGCACCCCACTAGTTTTATACATAATACCGCATTATTAAGATTTCTTGTATTTCCTTTCATAAATTTAGGCATATAGTAAAAAATTATAATTTGTAATTCATATTGTACTTTATATGGGGTTCAAATATATGGGTTACGATTGTTATTTATTTCCTGATAATTTGAATCTCTTAGACTTTTAGCATCGCATAATTATAGAGATTTGCTAATACAACGTTTGCTTTAAATGAGAAAAAGAAGCTATTGTAATTAAATTATTTTGATGAAATTATTTCCTTAAACAGTAGTTATAAAAATCTTCAACAAAGTTAACAAATTTTTGTTTTGAAATTATTTTGAACAGCATTCAAAACTTACGAGTCCTGTAAGTTGCTTATTAAATTGACTTAATACTAACGGGATTTGCAGATGGCAACCCAAACAGTTGTCCCATCTCTGTATGATAAATTGTTATTACAATTTTTGAAATATGGCAAATATTTATTGGTGCAGTGATGCCGGATCAGGGCTATTTTTACTAAAAAATATATTGCTATCTACATTTCCAAGTGAAAACTGTTGTCACTACTGTTTAACAACAGGTTGCTCAAAGCAAAATAGAACCCGAGAAATATGATTTAAGTCAACTCGTTCTAGTTTTATGTTGCACTTATACTCTTATTTCTGCCAGATAAAAAGTCTAATCCGATCAAAATCATATCATGTACGTTATTTCAGTGTTTGTCAATCTTTGAGATGCATCGACAAGAGCCTCTCGGTGTGCAATATAATTATGTTAAGTCATAAAGGTGCGTTACAATGCAACTGCGTGGGAGCCGAAAATGCGAACATGATCATGGGACAATTGTTCTTCTTGAATAACTGTCTGTTGACTCTTCTACTGATTTCCTAATTTTTCTATATTCATTACTTTCACAGTAGTATTGTTCAGAAGTAATTAAATCGCTTGTTACCAATCTTGGAGACTTCTGTGTCATAAAACATAGAGAATCATCTTTAGTAAAGCTCATAAAGTACGACACTATTTCAGTGAAAACTTTTAACTCATCGACAAAAATGATCTCGTTTTAATCGATCGCTTAATATCCAACAATATTATTATTTTTCAAATTGAATAAACTCGATTTGCTTAATTTATGATTAAGTGGAAACTTTATTATCATTAATATTTACATTTGGACATTACCATCAAAACTAAAAGTTAAAATTAGGAACTTTAGTTTAGCTCAGGACAGGCATTCTAAAATAATTTCTATATTTTACTAAAAAAATATCGCCCCTAAATTTAATTATTAAAACAAGTTGAAATAAATCTACATTTGTGCGTTATAATTTCATACATTCATGCTTTCACATATACGTGCATTTAGTTATTTAATTAGTTTTTACAATATACTTTTATATTGATTATACAGCATATAATGAATTTTATTTTATATTTTTATCATTCTAAACGTTTACTATTATTGAAATTTTTTTAATAATTCTAGTTTTTCTGCTACATTTATGATTAATATATAGCTGATTAAGGTTGCTTAGAGTTTTAAGAGATCAACTGTATTTTTGCTACCTAGTAATGAAATTTATTAAAACTCTTCTTCGATAATTCAGGTTGTTGGGTTATTATTTAACCCTTGTAGCTGTGGACTGTATAAAACACTGATTTGTTTGTATATTATGTATTTGTTGAAGATCTAATTACAATCACTGATTTGTCACTAAGTTATATTGAAAGAAGATATATTTATTGGTTATTTATTATACATGTTATTTCGCGGACTTTACTTTTAGAAGTGAATAACTAGTTCAATTAAAACACTCCGCTACCCCCTCTACCAGGGGTAGCAACCATTCCGTGTAAAGCTTAATGTCCTGAAAGTTGTCACCTTCATGGCCTATATAATAAATCGAAAATACGTCCGAACAACAATTTTACTGAATATTTTAAATTTTAATAGATAGACAAACTGCAGAACGATTCTTTCAAGCTTAAAATCCTAAAATATCACACAGATCAGAGTTTTAACTATTTTTTAAAAATTTATAATGTGAATATAATGTGTATTTTAGAGAGTTATTTCAACCGTTAGTATTTAATGATTATTTTAAGTTCATGTCGAATAACAGAGTTTATGTCGAACTTAAGTTTACAAAAGGGATATATCTAAGTTATCTATTTTTTATTTCATTTCCTATTGATTTTAACCATTTTGTGATTCTCAAATTTTGGCTTACTGTTGCAAGTCATTCAAGTCCCAATGTTACTCAATACAATATACCTACAGTAAACATTGCACAAGCTTGTACAAAATTCACAACGAGTAATAACTTTTGCTTTCTAGTACCGTTAAATACTAATACACGTTGACAAATAATTTATAAATCAGTTCACCCATTTAAAAACCGTCGTGTGTTTATGAAACTTAAATCGCTCATAACTTTCGATTGCTCCAGTTCCTTTCATTTCAAATCTAAACTACATACTATTATACAAAGGACTATTTTGATTGATACAGTGCATATTTGAACTAAGTGTCTTGAAAGAACAATGAACCATATTTATAGATTTATACAATTGTAATATGCATAATCACTTCTTCATTCAGATACTCCCGCATTGTATTATGCAAATAGGATACTTGCATATTACAGATTCGGTTCAACCTTGAACATTACAATTCTATATTATGTAGGCTTTATTGTTATGGAATTAAGATTTGATAATCGACAGTTATTTATGCTGATTTCTATTCTATGGTATAGTTAATTAGGTATTTTTATAATTTGGAACGCGGATTTCGATTTTATGTAACCTTCATTGAAATATTTGGAAAATATTCTGCTTTCGATTGTTTCTGATAATAATCATTTTGTTTCATGCATAATCATTTTGATAAGATATAGAATATATGGAAATTGTTCAAGCATTAAATGGAAACAACACTTTGATACACATTATTATCAATGCTAATTTTTCTCAAGAGACACAGACTTGATCTATTAGTAGTCAAAATACTTCACTTAGCTTGCATCTGCATATTATTACTTCATTATTCAATTTAATAATTTGTATTTTAATTTCATTTTTTGTTTCTATTAGCAATTTGATATCGTTTTCTTAGCACCACAGTCCAAGCATAACATTATTTACAATATTTGAAAACTATATTTAAATATTCGAGTAAAAAAAAATTACAATTCCTGATTTGTCTAATATTATCTACAATGTCAAACGGTAAACGGTTTTACAAAAATTTATATTATAGGTATTTATTTATACTATTTATAATGCTGCAAATACTTTAGGTCAGAGGTTTCCACCATGTGGGGCGAGCCCCTACATGGGGGCGCCAGGCTGTCCCTAAGGGGGCGCGTACATTTGTTTTCAGAATTATTTTCAAAATAAGCCAAAATTTATGAAATGATGTTGAAAAATAAACAAAAAATAATTAGTTTTTATGCATATCGTTACATAATATTATTGCATATTAATTTGTAGTCTGATAATATCAGTTGAGTATTTATAAAATTAAATCGTTGCAAAAATTAAGAGGGGCGCGGTGCGAAAAAGGTTGAAAGCCACTGCTTTAGGCATTAGATTTTTTGGCCTGATTCTTTCAAATACTATTTTGTTTAAGTCTGATTCTTTCAAATGTTATGTTTTTATAAATAATTCAAAATAGTTGTTTTTGGAGTTTATTTTGATTTATTCCTTTAATTCCTAAATCTAATTTCTATATCTTATTTTGAGTTTATATATGCTAATGAAAATGTTATTCTCTTATTTTTTTATTTATTTAAAATATAAATTAGTTAATATTAGTAGCTGAAAGAGCTTGCCCATCAAGTATGAAATTCCAATACTTTGCCACTATTATTAATTAATAACTCTTACAACCATATCATATCGCAAACTTCTAGAAATCTAACCTTATTTTAAATAAATATTATACAATTAGTTTTTTTATAATAGCCAGGATAAAATAATTCTTGAATTTTATATGTTATTTGGATCAATATCTAAGTAATAATATATGGTTGTTTTTACTGTAATAAGAACATGAAATAATTTTTTTTTCAGATTCCAAGCATCAGGCGACCATCTGCCCGTAGCTCCAACTCCAGTCCCAGTGCCCGCCAATCAACAACAATACCATCAACCTCAACAACAATACCGACCAGCACCCGCTGCCTACAACGGTCAATACGACGATGGTCAATACAGGCCCGAATTGTACGAACAAGCTGGACAATACCAACCTCAACCTCAGCAATATAGACAGAATCACTTCCAAGCTCAACCTCAACCTCAGCAATACCACCCAGCTCCAGTGCAGCACTTCCAGCCTCACCAAGCCCAATTCCAGCAATCTACACCCGCCCCACACAGATTCTTCCCACCTGGCAAACTTGCGCTCAGCAGAACTCCAGACGGTTTCACTTACAGCTTCAACAAAGCTTAAGAATGATGAAGCCGAGTGGAATTTTATTAAGATTGATCTGATTTCGTAAAATATAAATATTGTTTAAGTAAAATATTGGTGTTTTATTATATCACAATATGGCATATCATAATGTTCGTGTCTCTACGAGATAATTAAAGCTTCTCGGCGCGATTATATGCGTGGATGTACATTATAGGAAACATGAATTCTACCTAGAATTCTGCATGATCTTGTCTATAAGTGACAATAATTCAATTTAAAATCCGTTTTTTGAACAATCGTATAGACCCTGAAACAAGACATATTAAGCTATAACCACATGCACACATAGACTAAACAAGCACAAATATATTATATTTCGTTTTTCTAAACTTGAAGCTTTCTGAAAACGCATCTGTTTTTTTTTTCATATATTTTTAACTTCTCATATTGATTAAATTTTTGGAAAGGCAGGTCTAGCAATTTCGGAGATACAGAAGAAAAAGTAAAAAAAAAAGATATTTGACGATCATAAATGATCATTAGATATATGTTCATCAAATTATTAGATATTTTATAAAGATTTTAAAAATGAAATTTTGGGGTTTCGTACGAAGATAATAATTGATTTTTAAAGTTCACTTGTACGGTTCAAACAAATATCAAAATTTTCAAAAAAACATTTTAAAAAAATGTATACAATTCTTATGTGTTATTCTAACCATAAGCAATATCTCCTCATATATATGCCTCATTCGGCATGTTTGTAAACATTCTCAAGTGTTTTATGCGATAAGATCGTCGCTATATAATATGAGCGATAAAATATATAGTATTTATAATTATCTTTTTGAAAATATTTACAACAATTGTTATTAATCATTGATCAATATTTATTGTTATTTACTGATTCTTTTCCCTCGAGTATTTAATCCTAGTACGAGAAGTACTAGCAATTTGCCTTAAGGCACGATGCCATGCGCCCCACTAGTTAACTTCCCGTAGGGTAAGTTATAGTAATCGCAAAAAAATCGAAAATGAAAATTTTTATATATCTTTACGTTTCAGAGGTTTCTAAACATTTTGGCATACCTTAGAAAAAATGGATGTATGTGTGTGTGTGTGTGTGTGTGTGTGTGTGTGTGTATGTATGTGTGTGTATGTATGTGCGGATACAAATTTTCGTCGACGATTTCGGGAACACGGATCAACCGATTTGAATAATTCAAAAAACATTCGATTCGTATTGATAAGGAGACGTGCTGATTAGTTTTTGGCGAAAGCAGGTCTAGCCGTTCCGAAGATACGGGGCAAAAAGTGCCGAAAACGGTAACTCAGTTTTTAAGACAACGGAGCGTCCGATTTTAATAATTCAAAAAACATTTTACTTGTATTGACAAGGTGAAGAATTGATCAAATTTTCATGAAGGCAGGTCTAGCGGTTTCGGAGATCTAACGAAAAAAGTAAAAAAAAATGCCATTTCGCGGTCAAAAATGGTCATTAGACATATGCACATCAAATTATCAGATATTTTATAGAGATTTTAACAATAGGTATGAATTTTGTTTACATTCCTATGGGTTCCGTACCAATGTTTATCCGTTAGACAGCGACGCGGCGCTTACGCGCTTTATATTTTGTTTCTATGCAGTTGCGGCAGTACGATTGCTTTGAAAAAAAGTTCAGATCTTCCAAAATATGTCAAAATTAAAAAAACATTTTTTTTAAAAAAAAAAAAAAAATTTAAAAATTTTTTTTTAGAATTTTTTTTTTAAAAAAAATTTTTTTTTCAAGAAAAAGTATTTCTTTGTCCAATTTATAGTTTCTCAAAAATCTTATTTTTGCAAAGTAAAAGTTTTTCAAAAATGTTAATCGTTTTTAAAAAAATAATAATTTTTGGTACGGGAAGTTCCAGCAATTTGCCTTAAGGCACGATGCCCTAATTGCCTTAAGACAGAATTCCACTTACAGCTAGTTTTCTGTTATGATTGTGAGAATCGTCAAATGCTCTCGATTGCTACGTGAGCTCACCATAAACCTTATGGTGACGTCACCTTCTATCTTTTGACTCTTTTTAAAATGGGAAACATATGAGTTCATGTCTTTAAGGTCTATGATTTTTTTCGAAAAATATGTACGTGCGTCATATTATCCGGCATTTTAACATTTAACGCATTAAAGGTTTTACGTTGTTTACCATATCTTTGTATGAACTAAGATTTAGAGTAAAAATGAAAGTAAAAATTGTTAAAGCTCAAATACGTTTTCATTACATTAAACAGAAATACGGCATTCATCCCAAAAAATTAAAACAAATGTACATTGTATATTAAAAAAAATTACATATTTTAATAAATTTATTTTCATAAGAGAGAACATTTTTTCAATATTTTTATATAAAGTCAAGAAAACTATTCAAAACTATTACATTTAAAAAGTATCATGGCTAAGTCTACTTCACATATCTTCTAGTATAATTAGTGCTGCTTCGAAAGACTTATCATCACCATGCTGGTTATGAAAAGCGATTGAATCTTGGTCGGTTCTTCCCTTGCAGATAATATTTAAAATTTCATAAGGTAAGGCGTAGGATTTCTGACAGTTGAAGAAAGTATCACTTATCCGATGCCATTACCTGAATTTACTCCATAGTCGGAAGCAAAATCCACCGATTCCAGGTTGAATGAAAAAGTCAAGCCTCTTCGTTTTTACGAGTGTGGTTAGATGGAATTTGACGTTCCGATCGATGAGCCTTCATGTAGGTGAGCCTTTCGCGCATTGTTTGTATTCGATTAGGAACTGCGATGAGGTGAGCAACCGAGGTGGGGATCTGTGACTGCTGCAGCTTCGCTAATCCAATGAAGGACGACGATTACCTTCTTCAAGTCGTCCAAAAAAATTATTTAATTTTGGCATGGAAGTCCATCAGCATACTGTCCACATCATAGATTAAAGTTAGAAAACTTTGATTAGCAAGAGGTATTAATGAAATTGAAGTAATTCTTCAATAATTTTTAATTTCTAACTTCAAAAATAACGATTATTATCGCATAAAAAACTGGTTTAAAATATGAATATATAAAAACAAGTATAAAATATTGACGTAGTGTACGCTTTCTTTTGTTTTTGATTATGTATTTTTTCTGGCAACTACGCTACTAAAAAATATTACAATAGAAAACAATAGATAGTAAACACTACGTCAATATTTTATACTTGTTTTTATATATTCATATTTTAAACCAGTTTTTTTTATACGATAATAATCGTTATTTTTAAAGTTAGAAATTAAAAATTATTGAAGAACTTTTTCAATTTCATTAATACTTCATGCTAATAAAAGTTTTCTAACTTTAATCTATGATGTAGATGGACCTCCAAGCCAAAATTAAATAATTTTTTTGGACGACTTGAAGAAGGTAATCGTCATCCTCCGTTGGATTAGCGAAGCTGCAGCAGCCACAGATCCCCACCTTGGTTGCTTACCTCATCGCAGTTCCTAATCGAATACAAACAATGCGCGAAAGGCTCACCTACATGAAGGCTCATCGATCGGAACGTCAAATTCCATCTAACCACACTCGTAAAAACGAAGAGGCTTGACTTTTTCATTCAACCTGGAATCGGTGGATTTTGCTTCCGACTATGGAGTAAATTCAGGTAATGGCATCGGATAAGTGATACTTTCTTCAACTGTCAGAAATCCTACGCCTTACCTTATGAAATTTTAAATATTATCTGCAAGGGAAGAACCGACCAAGATTCAATCGCTTTTCATAACCAGCATGGTGATGATAAGTCTTTCGAAGCAGCACTAATTATACTAGAAGATATGTGAAGTAGACTTAGCCATGATACTTTTTAAATGTAATAGTTTTTAATAGTTTTCTTGACTTTATATAAAAATATTGAAAAAATGTTCTCTCTTATGAAAATAAATTTATTAAAATATGTAATTTTTTTTAATATACAATGTACATTTGTTTTATTTTTTTGGGATGAATGCCGTATTTCTGTTTAATGTAATGAAAACGTATTTGAGCTTTAACAATTTTTACTTTCATTTTTACTCTAAATCTTGTTAATATTAAGTTTGTGGAAAAAATAATATATAAATCGTAAACAATAAATTTAAGGACAGCAAAATATTAATAAAAATATATAATTTAAATAGTGAATAAATATTGAATTGAAGAGTTTATTTAAAGATATGGTAAATAAGATATAAAATCTTTATTCCTCGAATCTTCAATTACGGTACGGGAAGTTCTAGTTATTTTTTTTTACTGTCTTTCAATATAATACAAGCAATCATCCCATACCCATATATAATATTTGAAATAAAGTTTGTTTTGTGAAAATGGAAGCTTTTTCAAGAAAATAAAATCATATACAATATTAGGTAGAGCACCTAGTTATCACCGTAGACTGGTACAATCTAGTTCCGGGTTCGAGTCTAATCTCGACCAGCTTGATATCAAGCAATAGTGACATCGATTTTCACTTAGAAATATAGGTAACAATTTATTTCTATGTAGAAGTAACCCTTAAACGGCATTCCTGCACCAATTAAAAATTAATCGCTGCTGCAGAAATTATAATAATATAACTTACACCTAACTTATTGTTTTTTTTTTCTTGCCTCGGTCTTCAATTTTCTCTGCACTCTTCTTTATTTTATTTCCTATTACTTTTGTTTTTTTTTCTTTATTTTTTTTATTATTATTATTTTGTCAATCAAGGCTTATAATATCGATTTCCTATTACTGAATAACCAACTAAGTTAGTACAAAATTGTTATAGGTTTATTTTATTCAAAATAAAGAAAACACCATATTATGAACATGTTACATAGGTACATTTTATTCACGATTGTGGCAGTGGTAGAGAAAATAATATCCCGTACCATTCTTGACTGTTGAAGTTTTTTGCTTCGTGCCAATCTAGGCTAGCTTCACCACTGTGTTCAACCCAGAAATTTTTATGAATGTCGTTCAGTTTACCACTCCATAACTGAAATTAGGAATGTCAAATTTGTAAATATAATACATTCACTAAAGGTTAAACTTTATTAACTAACGGTCTCGAAGTATTTCATGTGAACCAAGAAAAAGTAAAAAATAATTTATAGAAAATTGTATTTTTATAATAAATTTTCTCATTGCACTTCTATATAATATTCATTAAATTAGCAGTACAGTACCTTAAAATTACAATTTCAATTTTAATCATTTCTCGGAGCTTAAGCTTATTACAATACTGAATAATTGCAGTTGCTAACTCGATCTTAAATGTTCAAAGCTATCATGCCATTACAATAACATTTTCACTTCGATAAATTCATAAACTTTTAATTCAAATGACTTTTAATTCAATACAAACGAAATCCACTTTTATTCCTTAATGTTGTTTAAATATTAATAATGTTAGTAATGTGTTTAAAATTATTTCATTGTGTTGCTTAAATATTAATACTGAGTATTTAGTAAATGTTTGTATTGCAATAATAAAAATTTTAGGAGGAACTACTCGAGGAAATATTCTAGATTTTTAAGATTTTGTCTTAGGTGGTTCTTACAGTGATTCTTCAATTTTACTTCTATTTAATTTTACTTCTATGTCAATCAAATTTATTCACTCTACACATAATATCGTATACATTTGAGGACCACTCAATTGTTGATGTTAATTTAAAACTGGAATTATTATTGTTACGAGTTAACGGCTCTAAAGTTCTGCAGCATTTAAAATAAACATCATAAAACACTTTGAAATACATTTGAATTCAAACATCATGAAATTCATTTAATTTCAATATCAATGAAATACTGCATCTCTTGCGCATAATCAGAATATATACCACATGTCTTAATTAGTAAAAAATTATCTATTTTTTATCGATCTTCTAACTTACCAAACGACTGTGGTACAGCCAAGCCATTTCCAATAAATTTTCTTGTTGAGCAGCCAGTTGTGCAGCTGTACTTAATGCTGACAATGCATTATTATTGTAATTTAATAACTTATTAAAATATGCTTTTAGATGCAATAATCTAAAATATTAGAATAAAAACATGAATACATTCTGCATATTAATTAATAAAATAAAATTGAGATAATTACTACCTGGGAAGAATTATTTTAGTATACCCGTGTGACGCGTCTACTTCTTTAATAATCTGT
This sequence comes from Ctenocephalides felis, assembly GCF_003426905.1. Taxonomy (NCBI): domain Eukaryota; kingdom Metazoa; phylum Arthropoda; class Insecta; order Siphonaptera; family Pulicidae; genus Ctenocephalides; species Ctenocephalides felis. The sequence continues at coordinate 39,094,565 of NW_020538040.1, read as the reverse complement.
TCTACTTGCATTCTTTTTTCGAGGATTTTTGTTGTTCCATACAAACCAAACTATGATTAAATACAAACAATAATTAAAACATTTTATTAAGATATTTACTATTGAAATTTACTGAAAGTATTAATTGAAAGTATTTACTACCTCGTATCCATTGTCAATGTAAGCTGCATATATCAATAATGAACCTTCTAAAAGTTTAAGATCAAATTGCAATGCGTTAAAACTTCCATTTCCCGGTTCGAGAGCTAACATTGCTGCTGGTTCCCAAACTGCAGCTTCTTGCCATAATCGACTAATTGCAATTAACGTATTGATTAAATATAATGATAAACTGCAGCTTCTTGCCATAATCGACTAATTGCAATTACGTATTGATTAAATATAATGATAAACTTTTGGTTGTATGTTTATAGTATTTATACAAACTTCCGTAAAGTATACACCCATATATTTGATAACAATCTCTTTTCAGCCATTGTGAACTCACATAGGTCCTCTTTGAGGGAGTACTTACTCAAAACTTTTTCCCTTGCTAGTTTATAAAATTGCCTGTTGAAAATCATTTTATAGTCAAATAATAAATATTTTCTATGCACAATGTCTAATAAAATAAGATTCTGATTAAAACATCAATTTTTTTCGTCATTCTAGCGTACGTAACTGAATTTCATAAAAGTTACTACTTACTTTAGATTGAAATTAATATTAATTAAATTGAAGCCAATTTGATTGAAACCTATTACATATTTTTAAATTGTGAAATATTAAGTTATTTATTATTTAATATGTGTGTTTAAATTTAAATTTAAAGAAACTCTAGAGAACTCGAAACAAAGATTATTTTGACGTCTAAGCATTGATTTAAGATATGTTCTTTAATTATTTGTTTCTTTATACTTTATGTGATTGGAGCATTGCTGGTCTTTCAGATAATTTGTTCAGTCTCGTTCAGAATCATACTACTAGCATGCATTATTAATATCACCCACTTATAGAAATACTAACAAATGTATAAATATGTCAGAAATTGATGAATGTCTGTAAAAATTAAGTATTTTTTTTATTTAATGAATAAGAACTCAAAAGTCTAAATGAATAATTTCAATCAATAATAATAATACCATTCACAAGCACATATCATATAAATATATGGGTATTATCTACAATAAATCAATTTAATTTTGAATATTTGTCCTAACTATGTCGGTAATTATAAATAAAACTAAAATATGAAGGCTTACTCGAATGGTTCTATAGCAAATCCCGATTCCAATAAAACTTCCAAACTTAGCGCAGCGTGCCATAATTTAAAGTCATAGATCTCGTCTGATTTGGAAACATCATTGATCCATCTTGAACCTAAAAGTCTTAATAAATCGGCTGCTTCTGATACTCTTTGGCGCATCACTAACAGCTGAATCAGCAACGGAAGAATCTTTAAAAGAAATTATATATATATATATATATATATATATATATATATATATATGTATATATACATATATTTAAGAGTCACTAGCAGCCCATTCGTCAAAATAAAAAATGTAAAAAGTATTTAAAACCTTTTATTTATACGTTTCGACACCAGATGCGTGTCATCAACAGTTGAGTCGTGTGATTCAAATGGGCGTATTTTAGGTGTCATAATGTGTTACAGTTTAAAACTTTTCTCAAAATGGTTTTAATTTTGTGGTTATTCATCATTATTTCTCCAAAAAATGTCCTTTTTTTGTGTGTTTTTGCCCTGGTGATATGTATAATGTTTCTCTTTATATTTATTTTATATTTGTTTTATTATTAGTAAAATGTTTCAAATTTTTAGACACGTCTGATGTCGAAACGTATAAATAAAAGATTTTAAATGATTTTTACAGTTTTTATTTCGACGAATGGGCTGCTAGATACTCTTAAATATGTTTCAACGTCGAAAAGTTATCAATATATACATATTATATAATGTTTTGTTAGACTAGACTTTTCTACGAGACAAAATATTATATTTTATTAGATCTATAATAACTAACAGGAACTAATGATCTAATATAACTAAAAATAGTAGTCAGAACCAATTTCAAAAACATGTTTCAACTTTTCGTAAAAACTATAATGAACAGTCCAATGAAGTTTTTCTATAGAATCGATAAAACTTCAATCCGACTGGAAATGTTGAATAACTTGAACAATTTTCAAAGAATTTTGATAATTTTATTTTATTATCAAATATAAAGCTTTATAATATTTTCAGCTACGTTTGAAAAACAACGTCGATCAAATGATCCCTTCATTACGCAAAGGAAACTTCTCTCTTTTTTTCGGCATTTTCCATGACATTTGCCAGTTTTGTTATATTTAAGCAATGAAGGGGGTCTTTAATCGATGTTGTTTTTCGAACCTAGCTGAAAAAGTTGTAAAGCTTTAAATTTGATATAAAAAAAATTTATCAAAATTTATTGAAGTTATTCAACATTTCCTTTAACCGAATATAAATGGTGCACCCTGTATAATTCTAACAGACAGACGTTGTATTAGATATTGAGCTCCACTTTCTAAAAACTTCCTAAAATCTGTCAAAACTGAACTAAGAAAATTCCACAAATAATGTTAGACAAAATAACTTTTCGTCTTAGAAATTGCAAGTATATGTTGTCTATTTCACTATTACCGACCTGTCCAGGAACAGCATTTTCTCCAACGCTCTCGCTCAGCCTCAAAGCTCTAAAACCCGCTCTCAATGCTGGTTCTAGCTCACCGCGCATCAGACGCGCGCAAAAAGCAGCGCAGAAAACGCGTCCAACGGCGCCCCTTCTGGCTGCACCTTCGCCACGCCTTGTTGATAAGGCCATACTGGCCCCGGCGCCGACGCCGCCACCTCGAAACCTTTCACGTATGTGATCTGATGCTGCTTGTTCTAATCTAAACGTATTTTTTTATTGTATAATAATTTTCACATCCATCCCTATAAGATAAGAAGTAAAATTTTAGCCTGTTAACCGGGCAGAACGCATAAAGGAGTCTTTGAAAATTGCGACCATTAAACTTGTACTTGTTTTGTACTTTTTTGCTGTACTTAAAAATTTTAATAATCGATATATATTTTATAGTTTTTCATTCACTTTTGGTATCAATAAAATATAAACATATGAAATTATAGAGGCAACACACGCCCGGTTAACAAGTTAAGGATAGAAAATAGGCTTTAATACTACAAAATTCTCTGACCAATTTCAGTGATTTTGAGATTGGCTGAATTTGACATATAATGAACTTTTTTTTATTTTGGCTTGACAATGTTTTTTTTGGTACCTCGAACATTCATCAAGATCTCCCATCATTCTCGATACATCCATGGCGGTGGCGTAAGCTGTACACAATGTTTCTAAGTCACTTTGGCATTTCGCGATTCTGAGACTTTTGACAGCTCCCAAACGTGCAGCTAGCCATCGACCTTCCTGCAAATTTCAAAAAAATATTTTAAAAAATGTTTTCTTCTTAGGTATTGTGTTTATTTATTCCACCCTGTGTCACTAGTTAAAACTGCGTTAAAATAATTACTTGCATATACGTATTGCTCAATAATGTAAGACATCGTGATGACTCAGCGAATAAAGCCCCTTGTGCACCGTATTCGATACGTGATGTGAAGGCACGCGGACACACGCGTTGCAACCTCTGTAAAATCATTGTAATAGATACATATTCAGTAAAACGTCATATACCTAAACTCTACGCCAGGTAATTGTTTTACATTTCTGGATTCAAGTTGACTAATGAAAAACATTATAGATCTGCATAAAAGGTTTTGATTAGTAGAATGTATAATATGCAAAATATTAACATATTCGGAAAATTTGTTTTTTATCTATATATTACATGTTTTAGTAACAATTATCAATCATATAAGTAATAGTTTTAAAATAATTTTCAAAATGAGCAAAATAAAATTAGATTTAGAATAAGTTAACATTGATATGTAAAGTAAATTAGTCAATATTCGTTTAATAACCTGTTTGGCTAGTTCCCTTGCCAAGCCTTCTCTGAGCATTATAGTGACAGTTCTGAAAGGTTTTCCATAATACCGCATAGCTTTCTTCAAATGCGCCTTAGCTGCTTCATAATTCTCTAGTTCAAGATTTGCTTGACCAATTAATGTATGGACCTTCCCCAAATTTAGACGTCGGCAAAATTTATCATCGCACTTTATATTGGTTGTCTTAAAAATAAAATAAAAATAAAAGTAAATTTTTAATTTATAATTTATATAATAGATAATTTTGGAATAAATCCATATTTTTGAAGAATCAATACGATTTTGAAATATACACAAGTACTACACACACACTCACACATACGTACATCAATTTTCCCTAACAATACAATCAGAGCGTCTTTAAAATATAACAATATGGTTCAGAGCAAGACAACATCTTTGCCGTTTTGCTATTCCAGTAGTTTATCCTGAACAAAGTTAATAATAATATAAAAATACTAATAATTATGAACCTCTATAGTTGATTTAACATCGTTTAAAGTTGCTAAAGCGTGTGTATAAGCTCCAATCAAAATAGCAGCAGCCGAATATTCGATTTGGTACGTAATTTGCTTTTCTTTTAATCCAGCCCGGGAGCAATGTCTTATAAGTTGACGTAGCACTCCGGGCTGCTACGCGATCGCAACTGCATTTTTCTTCTACTATCGATGTAGAACCTAATACAAAACTACCTTGAGTTTTATTGATTATCATTATTAAAAACAACATTTTTTAGTGTAAAATCATCATTTTCTTGATCCTAACTTAGATTTATATTATTATTTACCAGCGCCTCGTAGTCTCCAATTATCGAAAGGCCACCAAGATGAAAAGTATTCGTCCTTTTTCTTAGTGCTAGCAGTAAAATGGTATTCCTCTGTATTACTGTCTCCAGAATCGTCGTGACTTTCGTCACTCATTTTAGGGGCTATCAAATGTTCCCTCATGTCCTCCTTATTTGCTCCACCGCGGTGCCTTGGTCTACGTTTGTTCTGTTGACAATTGTATTTATTTACTAATTTTAGGTAAATGAGTGGTAAAAATGAAATAAGTAAAATAAAACAAAATTTTTGAAATACTATAAAATATTGGGTTAGACTTACAATAAGAAACTCATACAGGAATTTATCCAAAATTGGAAGGATGGTGCTCATTCAACACGCGAATTTTATGTTAGAATAAAATTTAAAAATTGATTAATAACAGAATGCGATAAATTGTAAATAATAAATAAATTGTGATATCACTACAGTAGCTTACTGTACTGTTGATCAATACTAAATATTTAAGTTGTCCCGTACTAATTTGCAATGTATTACATAGTTAACATTGTACCTTCCTACTATTATTGCGTGAGTTTGGTTGAAATCGAATTGTCCGACAATTATTTGTTCTGTAAGGTGGTCCTAATATTGTTTCCATTGCTAAAGTATTTTCTCTCGACAACGTTGTGCGAGACATATCATCTTGGGTGCTACTTTCGTCTGAAGAAGATTCAGTATAACTGCACTCAGAACGACCTAAAAGATTGTTTATATTATTATAAGACATACAATTATGTCTTTTTTTAAAGTTTAATTTTAATTAAATACCTGAATAACCATCCATAGATTCTCTTGGAACAACATAACATATTGCCCCTGTACGCTGAGATCTTATACTTGTTTCTGGACAGATCTAAGTGAATTATTAAATGTGTTACTGTATGGTTTCACAATGAGTCATAATAATAGATAATTGTTTTACCTGTGGTAAATTGAGCGTTGGCATTTGCATTCTTGGTTTATGGAGCCTATTTGGTTGAGCTTTACACAAACGACGTTCAGGTAGTCTATTACAAGCACGATCAGTTAGCGTGCCTGTAAATAAGTATTATAAAAACTTAATATTATATGATATACTGATCTAACTGAAATTATTTAATGCTTACCTAGATCTCGTTTTATATTATTACATAGATTCTGAGTTTCTTTTTCTAAATAGTCATACATGTTTCCCATGTATGATGTTGTAGTTTCAGCTTCACAAACAGTGGGTTTTTGCACTTCCTTTTTCTCCAATGATCCAGTTGAACATGCTTTTGAATGACATGGGCATGGTGCCGGTTTCTCAGCGAAATTATGATTGGATATTTGTACCGAGCAAGATTTATTTTCAATTTCTGGTTGTTTGAAATGCTCACAAATTTCTTCTGATATATCGTGAATACATGGCTGTCTTTCAGAAATTGAATTCTGCATTTTTTCCGAAGATGTTTTAGTACATGCACAAGTATGTAACTCTCCGTAACGTTGATTGGGGCAAACTGCAGCGTGCTCATTTTCATATTGGCATGTTAGCATATCTGATTCAGAAGTCAAAGATTTTGAACATTTCTGTTTGCTTAATGATGGCTTTAAAGGGCTTTGTCTATCGCCCGAAAACTTCGTTGAGCACGATTGTGATTTTGGCCTATCGGTCCATGGTTTGTCGAGACATATCGTAACTGATTTCACTTCTCCAACAGGAACGGTCATACATTCAGTAGATTTTCTTTGAATGCATTCTTTAGGTTCTGACAATGTTTTTTCTGGAGCTTTTGGACATGTACGCTTAGGAGTCAAAAGTTTTTCTAAATATTCTGGCAAGTTCTCCAAGCATTCTGGTAGTTTTATGTCAAACCTGTTAGCATTCCCATCTGTGCACGTAGCTTCTGGCATAGAACATTTTGTAGAAAGTGACGGATTTTTAGAGTTGGGAATATTTCTTTTTTCATTGCATATTTTGGTATTAGAAGACGAACGGGAACCCTTTGTCGAACATGTAGCGACTGACACTTTTAAAGGAGAACTTCCGGTTACTTTTTTTCTACTTTTACAACTAGATTTATCAGAAGGATAAGATGACTTAATTTGCCTGCAATGAGCTGATTTTTTAGATCTCGGGCCAGTTCGTTTTGTACACACCGATTGGTCATCTGTCGAAGTACAGGGGTCAGAGGCATCGTGCCTACAAATTGAAGTGTTATGTTTTTTTTCACATTCCTGGAAACATGGATCAAAATTTTCGTTACTGCATTTATTATAAAGTGAGTAATCGTTTTTGTTATCTTTTGATTTGCACATATCGTAGTCATCAGAAGAATAAGCCAAGTCTTTATTATCGCATATTATAGTACAAGTTCGAGATTCCTTTTGGTCTCGCAGATCTTGATACTTTTTGCGGGCTGTTTCGTACTGAATAGAACTACATTCACATTCGGTAGGTTTACACGCACAGCACCCTGTGCAAAAGAAGGTTGACATGCGTGCTGGTGGCGGTGGCTTGCAGAAATCCGCTACTGGATATACTGAAAGAAAAGCATCTCATGAGAAATATGAGGTCACCATCACCATTTACTTAAACAGGCATAGAAATGGTGCTTAATTTTTCTTGATCTACTGTACTTATTCATATATTTCTAAATAATATTAGTATTTTGATATCATTATCGTATTTAATATATTTTCTGGTTTATTACACCATTACAAAAACCGCAAGCTATTAAAATCTGAGACATCAATTTATATAATTTTCTTAAATATTAATTTTTATCGATAAATAATTTTTTTCGTCAGAGCAATGCAAATATTTAGTCTCTTACTTTTTGGCGTATACCTATTTGGATCAGGAGGTTTTTTACTACTTCTGAAGTTATCTCCGTTGTGACAACCATCATTACAATTTGACCTTTTATGATTTTTTTCGTTTTGATGATGTCCTCCTCTTTTTCGCGGTTGTTGTCGCGAATGACGTGTTCTGTCGCATTTTTGAGAATTAGTGTTATAAGTTCCAGCCGTAAACTGACCTATAATACCGGAAAAATGACAGTAAGCTGAATTATAATACCAGAAAAATTTACTAAATTCCGTATAATTACGCGGGAAGTTTAAGTCCCGTAAGCATTTTTTATAATCTCTACCGTATATAATAAATTAACTGATATATTTATTCATTTATGTATATTAACCCTTATTGTAAGGTAATAATAGGTATCTAGTTATTGAACTTGTTACAAATCGTTTGGGGAAAAAATACAATGATCATACCTCCTCCACAATAAGCGCATCTTTGGGCATGTCCATGAAGATATTTCGCAGCTCTGGCGTGTAAGTCTTTTCTCAAATTTGTCGGCAGCATTTCGTATGCCATGTCTCTTACTGATGCATGTCGAAATCTTGGCATTTGACATTGGGCATATGTAGGTAATACATTTTCATCGTAATTCCTGGATTTTTTCCAAGGATCGTAATCACATGGATGGGTATCATCATGGGTCAAAACGGAATTTGAAATTTTTGAACACACTTCCGGACAAGATGTGTTGGCACTATCGTTTATTTTTAGGCAAGATATAGACTTTTTGGTTGACTTGAACTCCGTGCAGGGTCTAATTCGATCGGGGCACGTACTAGGGCATTCTATTGTGCAATCAAGCTTTCTTTGTATATTGTGAACCCCGAGGCAATCATCGTCACAACCTCCTTCAGTATGAATGTCACGATCTGACTGTAATTCTGAAGCAATAATAATACTATTATCACATTTTGCATTAGTAATCGGTATAGTTTTAGCATTAAATACATCGTGATAAGCTTGTATACCTTCTTCCTTTGGACAACAGCATACAGGCTGAGGAGTCATTTGAGAGAAATGTTTTCTTCCACATATATCACTATCGCTGGGTTCCCAGCCACATTCGAAAAGTCCTAAATCAAATAATCTCGCTAACGCTAAAATATGATTGTAGTCAATAAAAGCGAAACTATAGAGCATGCAAAGAAATATTTATATTCGATATAGTTCCATACTAAGTAATGTTAACAATTTATGTTATGGCTTATTATATATAGATTTTGTTCAAATATACGTACAGATTGAAAATTTCATATAGGCAAGACTTTTGATTTAAACGAAAATTACATTAGAACAAAGTGGCAAATGTAGTATAAAACCTATATTTACTTTTTAAATTTTTCAACTGGCTAAAATTATCTTACATTGAATCTTTTAAGTTTTCAATCTTCTTTTGACTCTTATAAGAATTTTAAAAATATTTACTTATTAATTGATACGAAGCCTACAATTTAGAAAGTAAAGCGTAATTCAATTATTTTTTTATGCAAAATCAGTTATAATACTGAAAGTTTTAATAGTTTATTTTAAAGGGCGTTATCTAAAAAGGTCGCAATGCAACACTGCAATTATTATATTACATTTTGATCAAATTGTCGCACCTCGGGAAATCAGGTTATTGTCAGGTTCGCCCATAATTGCCTGTAGCATAACTCGAGCGCAGCTTCGTCCCAGCACCGAACTAGTTTTAATCATCTGTTGCTCAAATGCTGGTAATCTTTCTAAAATATTTGCAACTGGACCTTCAGGATATGTTAGTGGCGACGCATTCTCTAAATTTTCGAAGTTTGCAGTCATTTGAGCAACTACATAGGTAGGAGGTCTCATCTATCAAGGAAACAGGTAGTTAAGGTATATGTGGTATGATGGTTAATTATTTTGACTCACAGTTATATGATTCTTTATGGTTCCATCATCCATGTAAGGGTCTAAAATTTGCTTAGGAGATGGTTTTATCAATTCAGATGGTGGAGCGACCATCAATCGTAGTTGCTCTGCTCTGTGTAGTTCTTCTGATCCGATTTCTGTTACTGATACTGCACCACGTTGAAGCAGCGAACATAGCATATCCTAAGAAAATAATCTATATATTTTCATATTTTAATAGAAATTTATATATTTTTAAGAATAAAAACTACAGAATATATTTTCACAGAACTTAGACAATTGAGCAAGTGCGAATCTTTTTATAATGTTTTTTACCTGAACTACCCCTGGTCTGGCAAAGTCCGTGTTTGAAGAATCAGTATCTTTCAACCATCTGAGCAAAACTGATGGCAGAGCACTAACTTGTAATATCTGACAGGCCAATGCGGCTAGGTATTTATAAGGCACACCCAATATTTCTACCTTCTTCACTCTCTCTTTAAGGAAGTCATAAAATATTCTATTAAATATTAAAGCAAAGACTTGCTCATTCGTGTTTTATCTTATAATAATATTTTATCAAAGATAACATTTTTATTGGTATAAGAGCAAATATGATAGGTGCAAATACTTCTGTACTTCTTGGAAAATAACTAATTTGTTAGCATAAAGTTTGCGAAATTAAAACTACTAACAAACTAACTAACCAATATTTACTCAAATCAAACAAACCATGATACATCATTTGGAACGTCCATTCCTCAATACTTTTAAGTTTTCCTCGGAATAAAGTCATTACTGTTAGCAGTCTCTTTTGTGAATCTAAGACGACTTTTAGCAAAGGCCATGATTCTGCATCTAGATACTGTAGATCATCTATAGCTACTACAGCACCTTTACGATCTTCCAACGCCTATAAATATGTGAATGTGAAACTTATTTGCAACTAATAATTGTATTAAAATACGACTATATCAGTTTTAAATATATGAGAGTAATCGTTTCAGAATTTGATCTAAAAATACAAATCCTCGTAAGAAAATATTTTTAGAAAAATTTATTTTACATTATAATCAGGCTGATTCATTTTAATGACAACTTATTTTTAAAGATATAAGATATAAATAAATAAGTTTACTTTAAAAAAATTTTTTGTTATTTCTTTAACTTAGGAACTTACAGTAAAGAAAATTTCAGATAATTTTAAGTATGGACTAAAATGTTAATGTTTTGAATATTAAATAATATTAAAAAGTTTTGATTTTGAAGATGTGTCAGTAAATAAGTTAAAAACGGCCATTACTTAATCAATTGACAGATTTGTAATAGGACTTGCATTTTGGGTTCCATACCAATAAACAAAACTTTTCAAAATCCTTAATAGATAATTATTATAGATTATTTACTGCGAAGGCTCAAGATTCACTCTTGAATTTTAAATATTGAAATGAATCTTTAAATTAAAAAAAGTAATTTAGGTTATTACTATTTTTCTATCTATGATTAGGGAATACTAACCAAATTAACCATATCGGAATAAACTTCTTCGCGCATCTGCGCTCGTTCCTCTTCAGAAGTCGCCACATTTGGTGGTTTAGAAAACTTTGTCTAAAAATATTTAATATATATATATATATTATAACAATAACATTCAATATATAAATATTAGTTTATCAGTATTCGCTCAGTCTAAAAATGAGAATTTAAACTTTCATATTTTAAGCTTAAATATAAATTCCACTGCACAATGTATACATTTGTGATATCGAAAATTATATTGGTATTTTTTGCTCAAAGTGCTTTTTCAATAATAGTTATTGATAGTCAAAAAAAATATCGCAAAGAAAGTATTATTCTAACTTTATGTTATTAAAAGTATAATATCAATTTTATTGTCTTGGTATTGGCTTTAAAATAGCATTTTCAATATATGCAAGTAACTGAATAAATCTTTTATTATCATATTATTACCTGTAAAACCTCGTTGAGATACCACAAATTCATGGCGCTTGGCAAACGTTTAGCGAGTTCGTTCATTTTAACTTGAAGCTCCGTCGGCCTGATCAAATCCTCCAACTGTAAAAGTCTTTTTAGCAATCCTCGCGCTACGGCAAATGGTTCCGGATGTTGCAAAGCAATCGTAGCAAGATCGTAGCCCAAATCGTGCGCCTTTGCTACGATGTGATCTAAGAGACGAGATTTTCCAACGCGGACATCACCTGCATCATAGGAAACAGTTAAACTTAAATCTAGTCCGAAATTTATAGGTAACACCCATTCGTTTAACCAGTTAACTGTGGCACCCTGAATTTGAAGCTACTAACCATGACAAGATTATTTGTTAATGACAGAGTAATTGCACCACTGATATTGGGGACCGTAGAATAGGCCAATGTTATAGCTACGTTACGTAGCAGTTTTCACACAAAATGGTACTAAATACTGTCAAAATGACATGTATTTGCTATGTTAACAACTTCACTCATATGTTATTAGTAAGCAGACCATATTTTTTAAGTCAAATCCGGGACGGCAATTTTCAGTTATGCTAATCCGGCACATCGGGGGGGGGGGATTAGCATCCGGGACATCGGGGGGGGGCTATTCAAGGATACAATAAAAAACAGTTTTTTTAAATGAATCTTTTTTTTATCATAATTGCGGACTTTTAGTAAGAGCTTTATACTTCTACTATTATATGCAATACTTCTTTATCTATGATATTATATCTTATATTTTTTATCTATATGTTCTATTTTGCAGTTATGATAACATTGTTTCTTTGACATTTGTGCATTTTGTAGGTTAGGTTTTCATCTAAAACGCCTGACTGCAGAGCAACCACTTGGTTTTTGTTTGTATTTAGTACTATTTTATATGAAAATTGCTACATAGCATGGTCTATTTTATGACAGAATCAGCCCCTAGATAAAAAATATGAGTTGATAAATGTTATGTATATATTTTTACGTATTTGATTATCATAAGCATATATTACACAAATTTTATACATCTTAAAGTAAGAATTCAAATTCTTCAGCGGAACATGCTATTGTTCAATGTGCGACACAATGTACTTCCTGAAGTTTAAAAAATAAATATCTGATTGTTCGAATTAGTAAAGTTCATCTACCTTGCATACTGAGACGCGTGAGAATATCTCAAACTGATTATATTTTGTATTTGTTTGTTACATTACAGTACAGCTTCGTGGAGAATATCCTCGTCAATGTGCAAAATTTGGAATTTATAGAGTATACTAGTCGATCTCAGTTAACTGGTTAAATTATAAAGCATTTTCATGATATAATATACTAACATCAATTATTTTTATATCATATTATTTTTCAACCAACTAGACGTACGATAGGTAGATTTTTTTTATAGCAAACAGAACTTAAGAGTCCTGTTAAGAGAGACTGATTTGATTTAACCCTTTCGACTCGGATGCCGCATGCGACAAAATTCATATAAATTTCGCAGTTCGCGAGTGGAAAGACTTAATACTTCAGATGGCAACTGAAACAGTTGCCCCGTCTCTTTGTGATAAATTATTATTTCAATTTCTGTAATAGTGCGACTATTTATTGATGCAGTAATGCCGGATAAGGGCCATTTGCACTTGGAAAGATATTGCTATCAATATTTCTAAGTGAAAATCGTGATCAAACTCTGGATTTTTGATCCAGTTATTCTAATCACTTACCTACAAGCAAGACCTAGATAAAATTAAGCATTATTAACGTCGAGTTAAAATGCTTCCGTTCTGTTGAGAATCGATTGTTCATACATCGCAAATGAAATATTAAAGAAACTACCATGAAATAAAATAGCAGAGAATTCTCTTTCAGAGCTATTAGAATCTTTGGAATCAGCTCCTCCTGTCATTCTAAGACCATCCAAAAATACCCTGATCTCTCGCTCTCGGCCTAATAGCGGCAAGGTCTCTGCCTCATAAACGTGCGCACTTGGATCGGCATTTGCCTCGTATTCATAAACTGGTCCTGTTATGTCCTTTGCAGCCTTTAAAAATTAAATAACATTAATATTAACCCTTTACACTCGCAAGTTGCGAGATTAATAGTATTGATATTATTCTACCCATTTTTGGCAAAATCTCAGATACTAGCATATTTCCTATTTGCACAAATAATTTTAATTACGGTAAACAATGAGATTAGATTGATATTTACTAATTTAATTCTGGCATCCCTCATATCTAAAAAAAAATTCTGGAAGAACGCGTCAAAATTTAGTAAAAAGTAAATGTCACATTAGTAACCAATTAGATTTACTTGTCAGAAACAATTTTTGCATAAAATCGACTCCGTAAATATTCTATGCACACCTCATATAAAGTTCAAGTCTCTATATTTATCTCTTTGTATTAAAATGATACAAACATACAAGAAAATGAATCGATAAATGGTTTAATATTTCAGAACATTAACACCATTTATCGATTCATTGTTTTAAATTGGTAAAAAAAATGAAATATATTAAAGTGATCAAAATTACTCTTTTCTTGGTTAGATAATAAATTTAACAAATATTTTGAAGGATACGAATTAGCTTCCGATGGATACATGTATCTTTGCCTCTTTTATAGATCCATTGGAGTGTTTGGTAAAATTTTATATTATTGAAAAAATTGATAAAATTATACAATTTTACTTTGAATTTAATTTTTATCGTAATGCAATAACAGTGTGGAAACTTGCTGCAATTTTTTATTCTTTCACATTACCGTGGAATTTATATATTTTTAGCAGCATTGAGAAATACCATATTATATTTCTATTATTATTTGATCGTTTATTTTGTTTTTCTTAATTTAATACTCAAACTGTAAAACAATTTACATTGTATGAAAATGAAAAACAAGAAGTTATTGCATACCTTAACATTTTTTAAAGGTTGCTCAATGAAGTAGTGCAGTGATATTTTTGCACCCAACATGGTTGTACGGCAGCATGCTACCTGTCATAATTTGAATTAATACATAAGAAGAAATAGCCGAATAACAATAAATTGAATTTTAATAATAGTTACTTAAATACTCACAATTGACGAATACATATGCGAAATTTCCAAAGCTTTGTATATCGGTTTTCCTAGTACCGAGTATTCCCTGCGCAAAGGGTGCCCAATTACTCCACAATATACTAATCCTATAAATTTCAATGATTATCAAAAGTTAATGATACTATTCTTTTATATTCAAAATAAATAAATTCCATATTTCATATAGTTTATTTTATTCATATTATTATAACACTATAGTATTGTTTCATTCTCAGAGATTTATTATAGCAGGATTATCAATTAGTTTTTTAGTCATTTTTATCAATTTATATATTTTTACACAAATATAAACCTAAATCAAGATTATACCTAAAAACACGTATGGGACATTTTGCAATCTACTTAATATTAGTGAAAACCAGGACGGTATCATGTTTACCACTTATCATTATTGTTAGATATTGACAACTTTTATATTTTTGTTTTTTTCCTAGATATTATTCTTGGGCTTTTATATTGTTCATTTTTTAATAAGATTTAATTCAGAACAAAGGCAATTTTAAAAATTGACATGTACAACATTTTTCTTCACTCTGTGGAGGAATTATGGTGTTTACAATGGCATATCAAAATTATTATTACTAGTAAATTATATTGATTTGTATCTTTGATAAAACATTATAACAGACCACATTTTCTTATTGGCAATTCATTAATTTTAATATTGAGTTTAACTGCCTGGCCGGGACAGTATTGGCCCCGATTTTCCGCCTTGCGTTCCGGCTTTTTCTAAAAGCAATATTTGTCCCGGATTTAGGTGTTTTGTCCCGGATTGTCCCGGATTTTTAAAAATGTTTTAAATATTTTTCAACTAGAAAATTTGAACGGAAAAATGTGCATTTAAGTTTTTATCCCCCCCCCTCTCTCACACACATTCTAATTCGTCCCGGATTTTATACAAAAAAATATGGTCACCTTAGTTAATATAGGCATGCACATTCATGCGAAATTAAATTGGATATCTTGCATAGACAAAAAGAAAAAGGAATTTCAATTAAAGGGAATTATATTGGCTTATCATTATTGGCTTATTACAAGATAGTCGTTATTTTTCTCGGAATTATAAAATCCCGAAATATTAGCTACACCCATGAATTCATTGATCATAAAAAATCTTTACTAACATAATTATACATATTAAAATCTTTCCAGTAATTACTAAGTGTGAAACATTTGCTTAGCTTTTACGAAACAATCGTTTAGCAAAATTTTGTTTACAAAATTCTGTGTCACGAAAGCGTGCATTCAAAATGCAAATATTTGTCGAATCAATGCAACAACTTTTAAATTAAATATTTCTGCAATTACATCATATTCACGCTTGATTGCATTTGTTATCGTTCTATTTTAATCAATCGATAATAAAGGTATAGTTATTAATGTACCCGTTGTAATTCCGAGGCCCAGTGTTCGCACACCGGTTATTCGTTCACATTTTTTCTTGATGGTATATCCGCACTCCAAAGCTCTTCGACATTCTTGATCTTGCCTAGTTCCCCTTAATCCAAAAATTACCAAAAATTGTACATCTAAATTAAATAGAGATACACGATTCACACGTCCACCATGAGAAGCACATGCACTAAAAATTGAAACAAACATAAGATTATTTTAAATGATCTGGTAAAACAGGTGAAAAACTTTAAGCAAAGACATTCACAAATCAATAGAAATAAATTTAAATTTTCTGGTTTTCTTAATTTGCTTTATAAAAAAATATATGTAAGAACACGACTTTCCTAAAGATAAAGATTAATCGATATTTTTCTAATTATAATTATTGAAAATTACTATTGTGCTATCATATTACGAGATCCATACTTGCATATTAAAAGATAAACTTCATCAACAAGCCTGACAACTTTGGATGAAGAACAAACATCTGGAACTAATTTGACGACCATTGCTGTTACTTGACGCATTTCAGTCAAATATTCCAACGATTGATTTGCTTCGATCTAAATTCATTAAAATATGACCATTCCAAAATATTTTTACAATAAATAAAATATATGACAAATTATACTTACTTGTAACAGAACTGGCTTGGGTATATATTGTCTTAAATATTTTGCTAACTTTCCACTAGATTTTGCTACGCAGGGTCTAACTGAAAATAATTGAAAAGTATTAAACAATAACTTTAACTCTTATTTTTATAAATTTTTACCGGATATAATACTGGCAACTTTTGCTTCCATGGAAACTGCTTTATTTAGAGCAGTAGTGGAAACTTGTTGGAATAGATTTTCAGGAAGATCATCAACGCCTTCTAATTTCAGTGAGGTTTTTGCTAAAAATAAAGAAGGATTTTGTAAATGACTTATTTGTCAGATTTTTTATAAAATAATAATTGGGACAGGTGTTGTCTTTTTCATAAAACGTTATATTTTTTACTGGAGCATTTGTATACATATATGGTTTTCTTTAATTGAACATTAAAATTGATCAATAATTTTGAGAACCACTTGTTAGTTTGAAATAAAATATTTAAATTTTTAATCTAATATATACTTACTTAATCGCAAAGGACGATTTTGATAGCGAATCACAGTTTTGTTTGTATTCTTTGGATTCATCACAATTCTATTTACCTATAATCAAAAAAGCTTCAATTTTTTATACAATATGAGTAGTTTTTTAGTTGAGTATAATCTACGAAATAGTAAAGCATTTCCTTACATTATTTAATATTAAGTTATTTTAAATCCAATTAAATACCTTGATGTGCCCCTTCTCTCTTTTTAAAAAGTCATAATGTTTAGGCAATAAATGTTGCCATGCAGTTTGAGTCAAAATCACTTCTCCGAAAAAACATATCTTCTCCGCTTGGCGAATCTACTTATATAAATATATTATAGTCGTATTTTACAAATTTCATTAAATATTTTTAGGTTTAGTTAGCTACTCAACCGATTTTAATAATTCAAAATAAATTAAATTTGTGCGGGTAGCGTGAAAGGCCCTGAAAACAAATCGGTCATCTTATTATAGGCAAAACATAGAAAAAATGGCCATAATGATTTGATCAAATATTTCACCAAATAAATAAAATTTAATATATATAGCATTGTTTTCACTAAATTTTAGATATCGTGCCAGTACATATAAGTACTGTTACGAAATGCTATAAAGTTTTTTATTAAATATTCAAAATTGAGGAAATTTTTAAAATAAATACAAAATTTTCAATATTTTTATAAAGTTTTAATGTTCAATAGTTCTAAATTTTTTTTGTGTGATATTTGTTATAGAGAAAATTTTAAAAATTTGCCTTCAGGCACTATGACACAAACCTTTCAGACATTGCAAGTATTACAACGATTTGACTCAACTGATTATACCATATTAGTAAATTATCAATGTTCATGTGAATATCAGATTGGTGCTAATAAAAAATATATATAAATCCTATAAGTTACCTCTTCTATGCCATCAGATGAAAGTACAAAATGTTTATTTACATTATCCTTCTGTCCTATTATTCCAAATATCACAAAACCCGAAGTTATTGCCATCTTTACTGAAATTTTTCGTAATTAATTATTATATGCATCAATTATATATATATAGTCTAGTCATTATGGTAAGTTGACCTCAGAATTCAATATACCCAGCTGTAAGTCTGTAAATACTTGTATAATGACACTAAAAAGTTGTCTCAAAACCTACATATGGTAGGTGTCAATACCACATGTAGGCTTTGAGACAACTTTTTAGTGTCAATGTACAAGTATTTACAGACTTGCAGCTGGGTATCTCGAATTCCGAGATTCTTACCTGATTTAAGCTTAAATGACTGGACTAATAATTACTCACTTAATTATGATTTCTTATTTTATAAAATTTGAATTCCGCAACAAGATATGAGATTTCTCAAAATTCAACTTCACGAAATCTAATTATTTTCAAACTTTTTATTTTTTCAAAAATCTTAGTGTGAAATTATAATATAATGATATTTAATAAACACTACTTGCATAAAAAAAATTTACTAATAAAACTGCCAGAAAATGTTTTATGTCTTCATATCAATACTTAGAGACATTATATTTGCAACTTACAGAATTATATACATTTATAATGAAATTTTTTTTATACCTTTCAATTCTATATCGACATCAGTTTCGTATGAACCCAAAGCTTGCTGAATAAATAAAGCACAACTTATAGCCACATGAACCAAATTTGTCAAACTATCTTTTGAATTTGATTTCCAGAGAACCAATAAAGCATCGCCTGAATGAAAAAAGAGTTTTATGATATTATTAAATTTATATTGGTTTAAATTCACAATAATTTATACATGCCTGAAAATTTTAATACATCTCCACCATGACCGTATATTACTTCAATCATGGCTCCTAGATAACTGTTAACAGTTGATGTCAATCTATATGTTCCACCTCTTCCTGTGTTGTTATACTTCTCGGTCAGTATTCCGAATCCTTAAAAAAATTAATATATAATTTAAGATATTAATACATAAATATTATTTTAGAATCGGTTTATTTTCATGGAATTCTGTACGTTTACCAAAATCTTTGATCAAAGACCTGATATTACTTATGCATCTATCAACCAGTTTATGTTTTTTTTTGACTTTTAAAAAAATACTTGTTTTGAATATGGTTTACTTGGCAAGGAAATTAGTTTAAAGAAAAATTGTTGTTCTGTTTTGTACTTTTAATTGCAAAAACATACCTGATATTCCGATATATAGTAAAACTCCAGGAAACTGCATTTGGCATTTTTCATTCAACTCAACGAGATTCTTTATTAAAACATCCGGAACTAAAGTTGACATTATATGAGTTTGCTTTCGTGATAATTGTGAATCCAACATCTTAAATGAATCATAAAATTATTTTTATAAATATATATTGAATATGATTTCAATATATAACAATTTAATATATACTATGGAGCAATAGTGTTTTCATCAATTTTAATATAAAGATACCAAATTTTGACACTATATTCCACTGAATGAAGGCTACAATGTTTGCCGAAACGTATGGATTTCAAATACATTTTTAAAAAACATAAACACAACGGAATAGTAGTATTGGCCTTAACTGTCTTGAAAAAATTTGGAAAAAAATATCCAAAGCGTCGTTTGCAAATTATGAGCTTTTAAGTGCAACCTAGAGCTTTGGTGAATTTATCTATACTTCGGTTATTAGGTTAACTTTTTTCTTATTTAAACTAAATAAATTTTTTAGGACCTCAGTAAAAAAACACCAATTGTCTAAGGTTTTCAGAACTAAGACATTTTGTTGTACTATAAATTTAAAAATTTAAAAATCGGTCGACTTTGAGAGACACTCCTTTAAAAATATCCACTAAAGTGTGTTGGCAAGTTCCATCAAAAGTTGGCGTTTTTAACCAAGATTGTAACATGGTAAATTACTTGATAATTTTATTATTGCAAATTTTCTAAAAAAAAAATAAAAACTTTTGATCTCTTTAAAAATCAAAACGTTCGTTTAATCGATCGTTAGATTAATATTTTCGACATATAACCTGCATATAAATTAATATGATAATATTCGATTTAGATGTTGTTATATTGTATGAATATAGATTTACCTCTGACATGGACAAAATAGGAACATTAATGGCTGGAATATTTTCATCTGATCGTAATTCCACATTTTCAAACTTTTGGACACGTGTTTGTACTCCATCAATTTTAGGCAGATTTTCCAATCGGTTTACTTGCTCTTCATATTCAAATAATAATTATTCATTATTTTCTATTATATTTTAATTTATATTTATTATTGTTTATACTTACCAATATTTGTTTGTGGAGTGCGATGCCATAGATTAAATTGTATCGGTGGTCGAATGCAAGAGGAAGACTTGGATTTTAAAGCATCCATTTTTTTTAAAATATACTCTAAACTAATTTCAGTTAAGTTAAGTTAGATTTAGCTTCATTTATATAATTAAATATACTAGGATTCACGACTGTCACACAGCAGTAAAAAGTCATTTTCCGTCAAAAAATAAAAGTAAATGTCAGACCTATATCAGATTTTGCTAAATTTTATTTGACATTTGATTCGTAATCATAGAACCATAAAATTTATTTTTAATTTAAGTTTAAGTTTTTAAAGTAACGATTGTATAAACTGCAAATAAACAAATCAGGGTAGCGTAATGTACTATATATTATGTATTGTTTGATACTAATTATTGATATTATATTTCAAATACAATTGTACGTTTTTAATATTCCGAAGGAAAATTATATGTTTAGAATTAAACCAGAAAATCTTATTTGTTGATTGTATCTTTTATGGACGCTTCAACTCTCTCTGAATCGTTTGACACCAAAATTGAAAAAGTTTGTGTGAGCCAAAATTTATCCATTCATTTAATTTTTTTTAACAATAATTAAACAGCAATCAGATAGTAAAAAATTGCTATAAGCTATTGTGCTGATTATTTCAAAAAACGCCAGCACGTGTACTAGCTTAAGTTTTTTCAACTTTTGACCACGAAGTTCCACTTAGATTTAAATGAAATTTAAGTCATGTAAGTCATTTGTGGCAACAGAATTTAGAGTTTATAATTTTGTTATACATTTCTAGGACCAGAGGTTCACAATTCAAGGGGGTATTCTAGTGTAGAGGCATGAATTTTAGGTCACTTTCAAAACATTGTAAAAAAGGCAATCAATTCTTTTCCTATTATTTTTTTATAATTTATTGATCAACGTTACAAGGGTACAGATAAAATTATAACAAAAAAGTTAATAATTTAAAAAATTAACAGTAGTTGAAATGAGTGGTTTCAAACAGTTGACACGTGACCGTTTACACAATTGCAACCCTTCTTGTAATCCTAAATTATTTTTTATATATATATATATATATATATATATATATATATATATATATATATATTATACATTATAGTTATACTTATACTTATCATGTAGAACTTAACTGAATTTCAAGAAATGCTTTTTTTGTCTAACTTAAACTAAAGATTACAAGTTTCATTATCAAACACTATTTAAAATTCGCGCTCTTTTGATTTCAAGCGTTTGCAACAATTCAGTGTTGCCTGATGACAAATACAATATCGATAAACGGACAAAATATCGTTCCACAAGTATCGTTTCCCTGCTGTCAAATATGTAATTGCTCATTACATTCCTACACCTACTTGCAAGATGTCATAACAAAAGTGTTTACACTCAGTTAGAATTAAAATAATTTGCAACTCCATTAGTGTCGATTTATATGTTCGTCTCCGTATAATTATAACTACAAAGGTGCGATATAAAGTGTTATTAAATGGTTATTAGTATTGAAAATATTGCTTGTTCGAATCAATCATGTGATATTTTGGTAGTCACAAGATGATGAGTGTAGTTTTTATAGTCATTTTAATGTTACAATCAGCAGTAATAAATAATTTTTATAATAACGAAATATAATTTCTGATTCTCAGATTGACAGCGTATGGGGTTGGGCGTCCCCCCCTCTGCGGTTGCAGTTGGGTCAGCCGCCAAGAATTTCCACTATCAGGTGATAATTTACTATAATTTTTTCATATTTTGTCCTTTACATCTTAAGAACACGAAGAGAAGAACTTTTATTGTGTAGCTTATCAAAGGTATAACATGGCAATTGTAGATAGTGATTCTGCATACTCTACACTAGCTCTAATCTCAAATTTGCTTTGAGATGTTTGATTCATAAAGTTTTTCATGCATATAACACAATGCTAATGGAAAAGCTATTCATTCTGTCCCGAACAGGTGTTCAGGCAACTGTGATAATGTGTAACACAAGCCAGTGAATAATAAAACATTTTTTTGGAAAATGTATGCGCAATGGTAAAATGCTTTTTATATTATTAGTAACAATTTTATTTTTTATATTATATTAAATTTTTTAAATATGCAAGTTTATAATTCTTTTTCCGGATTGTGCAATTTAAATTAGTTGCTCAATTTTTAATCATATTTTAACTATTAGAGCAGTGATTATTCTCTTGCCTATTTTATAAATAAGAATAAAAAATATTTTTTATTGATTTTAGTTATTCAGATTAACTTTAACTGTCAGTACGTTAGCATCTTTTAAAATGACTCAAAATATAAAGGATACAAATGAAATTTTACTTTGTTAAACTAATTTATATACTTTACACTACTAAATATGTCATTTATGTTCATAAGATTGCGATGGATGTATGAGCTAGTGATGTTTCAACATTTTTTTTATTTTCTGAAAATTAACATTTAAAATTCGATATATCTCAAATTTATTGCAATGATAGTTTTTATAACTTTTCATTGCATTTAGAATTTTTGCAGATTTATCACACATTTAATATTTTTTATTTTTTATTAGTACATATTTCATCACCTATGAATGAAGTTCAAAGAATATGTTCATACAATATTGGAATAATCTACTGTATAGGTAGCTATGCATTTAATAGTCATACAAAACATTTATTCATTAGATTATATTTAAATATTGTGTCTGTGGAGTGCATGTTGAGTTTGAACTAGAGTATGAGTGAGTATTCTACTTGTTAATGTATTTCATTTGATTCGAATATGCCAAACTAATTATCATAACTTTACGTTACATTTAGAATTTTTGCAGCTTCATGACACATTTAATATTTCATTAGTTATTAGTAAATATTTCATCAGCTCTAAATGAAATTAAAAGAAGATGTTCATACAATATTGAATTAATCCACTGGCGTTGCATTCAATAGTCATAGAAAACATTTATTCATTAGATTAAACTAGAACGTGAGTGAATATTCTACTTGCTAAACTATTTCATTTTATCTGCATATGCCAAACTCTAAGTAAATTACAAAGATGAAAATAAATAGAAACTTAAACTATATTTGGAAGTTTATATTTGGCTCTATATTATTTTACATATATAATACTTTATCTAATGAGATTGGTTTATTTACAATTGTTTCATTTTTAAGTGGTATTACGTTTTTAAATTTTTTGTATTATTAATGTAGTACATTATAATTTTCATATGTATTGTAACAATTTCCTCGAGGAGTTTAGTTTGATTTTTCATCCTTATAAAGAATAATGTTCATTTAGAAGTAAGTAATGTCTTGTGATTTGTAAAATCATATCATATAAATGCAATATTTTTTTAAACTTTTGGATAAATTCAAATGCATTTTGAACACAATATATTTATTGAAATAAATATTAATATTGTATTTGGAGTGAGTTTGAACTAGCATATATTTATTAAACTTATTAAAAATAGAGCATCGTGATAATTTTTTAACTTTTTAGAAATGTATGGTACCTTCAAATAATTCTGAGTTCACAATTTTAAATTCATTTAAAAAATCTGATCATTAATTTCATAAGCTAAATATTATATTTATATAATCAAAGATTACCGTCATTAGATATTTTAGAAGTCATTACATGTTTTGGAAATCACTGGAAAAATTCCAAATCTCTAGTAAAGGTAGTTTCAATCATACTAATTTAGTGTTATTTTGAATATTTCTTTTAATTAGCTAATTACCTTAAATTAACTGTTATGCAAATGTAGTTTCTAAGTTTATGAGCAAAATTTCAAAGTTCCACTAATGTAGTTAAATTAAGGGAACCCAAAATTGGGGTAAACACAATTATATGCATAGTTAAAATTAGTATATTAAATCTGATAATTACATGTGTATATCAAATACTTTATAGCTAGATGCTAAATGGTAAATTTTTGTATGTTTCTTACACATCTTGGTTGAAACAGTTTTTTTTTCCTAAAAACCAGAAGGGACACAACAGCAATTTATTAGTTGTTGAACTATCAAAAACGGTTTATCCATATCTTATGCAGATGTGGCAGACAAATTATTAGTTTATTATAATGTATCATTTATTTATTTTTCCAGGATCTGCTAAAATAGTTAAAAGTTCCTCAAACGTTACAAATTAAATCAAATTAAATTGTACAACATAAAAATGCTATTTTTATCTCAGGATGGGAGATATGATCATGGGCGAGCGGCCACCATCACCAGCTCGCCTATCGCATACATCAGAAAAGCACCCACGTGGAACGCTAACAGAATTGAATGTTTTGAGAAGGCATCGTGAACTTTGTGACGTCGTGCTGAATGTGGGATCACGTAAAATATTTGCCCACCGGGTTATTCTGTCAGCATGCAGCCCCTATTTTCGGGCTATGTTTACTGGAGAGCTGGCAGAGTCTCGGCAAACAGAAGTAACTATAAGGGATATTGACGAAGCAGCAATGGAATTGCTTGTGGATTTTTGTTATACATCACATATTGTTGTTGAAGAAGCAAATGTGCAAACCT
The DNA here is from genome assembly GCF_003426905.1 of Ctenocephalides felis. Lineage (NCBI taxonomy): Eukaryota > Metazoa > Arthropoda > Insecta > Siphonaptera > Pulicidae > Ctenocephalides > Ctenocephalides felis. The sequence goes on along the minus strand of NW_020538040.1, from coordinate 39,069,577 downwards.
TACTGCCAGCCGCCTGCCTTCTTCAGTTAGCTGAAATACAGGATATATGTTGTGAATTCTTGAAAAGACAATTAGATCCCAGTAACTGTCTTGGGATCCGAGCTTTTGCTGATACACATTCTTGCCGTGAGTTGTTGAGAATTGCTGACAAATTCACACAACATAATTTTCAAGAAGTCATGGAAAGTGAAGAGTTCCTATTGTTACCTATCGGACAGTTAGTTGATATTATTTCAAGTGATGAGCTCAATGTGCGAACAGAAGAGCAGGTAGGAAACAAATTTGTCTTAATCTACACATATTTTCTTAGAAAATCATTATTTTTGATATTTTGTGCAAACGTGGTAAAACCACTTTGAACAATATCTAAGTTTTTTTTAGAACTTACTAAATTTTTTGATCTATTGATCATAATTAATTTTTGTTTCAATGTAAATACCATTGCTTTGTTTGTAGTAAGTTGAATTAACTTTCTGAATACAAATTAACAAAAAACATGCTGGCTAGTATCACTTTATTATGATTTTATAGGAAATTTAAACTACAGTGATATTTCTTTTTGATGAATCAAATTACTTATTTTTCAGGTATTTAGTGCTGTTATGTCATGGGTGAAATATAATGTTTCGGAAAGAAGGCAACACTTATCTCAAGTATTACAACACGTCCGCCTGCCTTTATTAAATGCCAAATTCTTGGTTGGCACCGTTGGGTCAGATCTATTAGTTAGATCTGATGAGGCATGTAGAGATCTTGTCGATGAAGCCAAAAATTATTTATTACTGCCACAAGAGAGGCCTTTAATGCAAGGCCCCCGAACAAGGCCTAGAAAACCGACAAGGCGAGGTAATGTATCAGAAATAAGTAGGATAAGTTATATAGCTATTAGCATTAGTTTTTTTAATTTTCGTTATTAGATCATTTAGATTATTTTATTATTATCATTAGAACAACTTTAGCAACTGAAGCTAATCAGAAGTAAAGTGAAACAAATGTATTTGCTCTGAAATTATTTTATTTCAATACTATATTTCAGTTTTTCATTATTGTAGTTAGTTTTCATAATTCAACTATTTTTTATAGTCCGATAATACTTAAGGGATTGGTTTTACAAATATCCATTAAAATATCTGACATGTGTTCCTAAAGCCTATCTTATTACAAATATTTGCAATCAATTATTAAAAAAAAAAAAAAAATTATGATAGGTGAAGTTTTATTTGCGGTTGGTGGCTGGTGCAGTGGAGATGCTATTGCATCTGTTGAACGTTTCGATCCTCAAACTGTTGATTGGAAAATGGTTGCTCCAATGAGCAAACGCCGGTGTGGAGTTGGTGTTGCCGTGCTTAATGATCTTTTGTATGCTGTAGGAGGGCATGATGGCCAAAGCTATCTAAACAGTATTGAGAGGTGAATAGTTTTTTATTTAAATAATTATATTGTATGATTTACCTATGAGGCACTTTTCAATTACATGCGTTAAATCTATTATTTTGAGGTATTGAACTTTCTTCAAATATTTTATTTCTGACTAATTTTTTCAAAGAGAATCTGTTTTTTGCATTATATATTGATCTGTTTGTTTCATTTTCATGATCTTAAAAAGATCAAGCTTGAATCAAATTGCAAAGGGTTCAATTAAATACTATTTAAATAGAGTTGAAAATATTGTTTGGCTCATACAGAATAAGAGTTTACAAAATATAGAAAACTATGTTTACTAATTTGTCTCATTCTGTTACTACTTAAAGTTAAATTTTTAGAATCTATTACATAATTTTACATGAAGGATGAATCATATGTGTTTATTGCCTTACTAATTGTAAGTAATCTAACATTAATGAAAAGTAAAATCTGTAATTGACTGCCAATTACTCTTCTATCTCTTGACTACTTGATAATATTGAATAGAATTGTCTTTTTTTTCTTAAATTGATATTCTTATATTATATTCATGTACACCTTTTGTGTATGTAATGTTTCAAAGTAATATTTGCTTTTTACAATTCACAATAATAAAAACAAAAGTTTGTTTGAAAAGATGGTAAAAAAATGTTACAATACTGTACATGATATAGCTATAACCTAATGTTTTAATGAGAGCATCAGAAGTTTGTAATACTTTTGATTACTTTGTCAGATATGATCCACAAACTAATCAATGGTCATGTGATGTGGCTCCTACTACTTCATGTCGCACGAGTGTGGGTGTTGCAGTTTTGGACGGTTACCTGTATGCTGTTGGAGGCCAGGATGGAGTGCAATGTTTAAATCATGTTGAAAGGTTATTAGTATATTGTTTTAGAATTTTATTATGTAATTTACTCTTTACTTATTAAATTACACTTCTGTAGTTATTAAGGAGGTCATTTCTACACTCCAGATTTTTTGAAGAAAAAATTTTAGTATAATTTATGACTATCTATAAATAATTGATAAAGTAAAAATATAAAATTGACATCCAATTATTATTTTCTTTTTTGTAAGGATTAATTGTAGATTTTTTATGGTTTATCTAACAATGTTTATTTTTATAATTTGTTTTTAGATAAATATGTGAAAAAATATTTTCATTATTGTAAAGACTATTTTAATTTCAACAAGTAGAAATGCAACACATTTTATTTGATTTGTAGTTACTGAACAGATTTTTTTTTGCTTGTAAAATAATTTTTTTATAAAGAAAAACTTATTAAATTATAAAAAATGAATATTGGGAAATTAGGGAAATACTAAATGATTTTAATATGATTTAACATGTGTTTTAGTGCATTAATTTTTTTGTTCAATTTTCTTTGGTGTATATATTATGTATGGAAATATATAATCTATATGTTGGTAGATAATAGTAAATAATTTTATTTATTTTTTATACAGATATGACCCTAAGGAAAATAAGTGGAGTAAAGTTGCACCAATGACGACACGCAGGTTAGGTGTGGCTGTAGCTGTCCTGGGTGGATTTTTATATGCCATCGGTGGGTCTGATGGTCAATGTCCTCTCAACACAGTGGAGCGATATGACCCTAGGTATAGTTTTGTGTATTTTACATATTTGTCCAACAAATTCATTTAATTAATTGTTTAATTGTTTAATTTAATTATTAATTGAAAATATATACATGATGTGCTTTCATTTCACATTATATATTAAAATAACATACTTGCAGGCAAAATAAATGGTCTCCTGTGAGTCCAATGTCTACAAGACGCAAACACTTAGGTTGTGCTGTATTCAATAACTTAATTTATGCAGTGGGCGGACGGGATGATTGTATGGAATTAAGTAGTGCTGAACGATATAATCCGCATACAAATCAGTGGAGTCCGATAGTTGCCATGACTAGTAGGCGTAGTGGAGTAAGGAATTAATATATTTTATTTACTTTCTAATTATCTATGAAAGCTATTTTCATAAATATAAATTCACATTTAAAATTTAATCTTATTAACACATTTTTGAAAGCTGTTTGTTTATGGAGTTATCTGCAAACATAAATTTTACCTTACCTAAAATTATTGACTAGTGTTTGGAAAATTAATACTGATCAATACAGTAATATTGAGAACATCAATCTCATATGACTATATTGAATGTACATAATATTTTCTTATAGGTTGGATTAGCAGTAGTTAATAGTCAATTATATGCTGTGGGTGGCTTTGATGGAACTGCATATTTAAAAACTATTGAAGTATATGACCCTGAAAGTAACCAATGGCGACTTTATGGCTGTATGAATTATAGAAGACTTGGCGGAGGTGTCGGTGTAATGCGCGCTTTACAAACTGAAAACTATATGTGGTAATTATTTACACTATTTTTATTACTCTGGTGAAGATAATCATATAAGTAGCATTCTCATCTGAAAGGCAATAATATATTAGATGAGCATAAGAATTCTTTATCATTTTATACATCATTTAATTAACAATAAGTGGCTTGAAAATTGGACTTGAAATTTTAATATATCACATAAAGTTAAAAAATACAGGTCCATATTTTTTAACAGGAATTTTTATCATTTTTATTATTTATAATGTTTCTTTTGTTTGTAATTCCAGGATAAGAAAAGACTCTGTTGTATGACCAAACTAGCAACCTTAAATTCTAGAAGCAGATTCTATATATATACATAAATATATATATATCACAACAGATATTTATGAAGATTTATAGTAGATGATTATTTGATAGTAATATTAATGATAAAAAGACAAATATTGATTCACTGTGTGTACATAAAACTCACAAATATTATAAATAATATTATTGCCTAAACAAAGGTAATTGACATAAAGTCATATTATGAAACACCACTATCAAACAAATGGTGAATATTAGAAACATTTAAATTTGCTCTTTAATAATAATTAATAATTGTTAAGCTCTCTGGAGCAATATCTTTATTGTTCTATTTTATCAACTGATTATTTAAATTGTATATAATTTTAACTATTAACATTTTTTATATTGATTATGTACAGAAGTATATGAAAATTATATTTATTTTTTTTAATTATTTTATTATTAATGGTTCGGTGGACAATATTTTTATATCTGATATTTTATTTGATATATTTGATATATACATAAGCATAAATTTTATTAAGCAGCTGTAGTTAATTATTCTAAATAATAAATATATGTTCTTGTACCTTATTTGTAATGCAAGAATATTTTAACCAAATGTTTTTCATTTTTCAACCTGTTATTCCAAGTTATATACTTTTACATAAATATGTTAATTAAATTCAAATCAAACTTGACATAGAACACATCAACAATAAATCAAATATCAACAATTTCAAATTATCATGGGATGATAAATTATAAACTATGTTGGAAAAATGTAACTGAAAATTAATTTTAATGACTCAAAGTCAAAATTATTTTTTCAAAATACTAAATAAATGAATAGCAAATATTTATATAGAAATATTAATTACATAAAAAAATAATATAAATCTTGTGTAATTCCACTACTATTTCATAAGTTATTCTTATTGAGAAAGTAGTCACAGGATTTTTGATATATGAATTTTGGTTTAAAAACTCTCAAGAACAGGGCCTTCATTGAATCTTACAATTAGATTCTTGAATACTATAGATAAACTTTAAATCATGCTAAAATTATAATATCTTTTGTAAATAAGGATACGAACCAAAAACGGGTTTTTAGCATTTACTTTAGTATAATAAAAATCGATGCTAATAATCAATAAAGATTGTACTGTGTCTCTGTAATGTTTGAGTCACATTTCAAATGGCTGTAACATATCTAAGCTGAAAAACGTGTTTCATGATAATTTTGATATTTGATCAAATATGTAGTTGAATGATAGCAACAACATATTATAAAATGAAAGATTGCAATTGGTAACAACTTTATTGTGATAAATTTTTATTAGTATATTGTTTACATGACTGAATGAATTAATCTTGTAGGGTAATAGTTTTATACCAATGTATCAGTTAATATTATTGGTATATTTGATATATAACAGTCAACAGTTATGTAGAATGTTTGTTCAGAATACTAGTAAGAATTATGTTTAAAAATAATTTTGTTATGGAATAAATACTGAACAATCAAATTAAAAATGTTCAGACTATTTAATTTTAGTAAATTGTTTCGACTTTTCGAATGTGAATATAGAAATAGTTTGCCTTCGAGACGCAACCAGGCGATCTGAGTAGCATCCAATAATTGTGATAAGTTGACGCTCGGGGGTCAAATTAAATTTGACGCCTGTTGTTTACTAACGGTCACGTGACATAAGCGCCGTGAGGTGCTGCCGCCCACGGCCGCTGCGTCAAATGCGAAACGTGCGTTCTTGTCTAGTTTATATTATTTTATGTAGGTTACAATAAATTTTAAATTAAAATTATGTTGCACAATTACTTTTAACAAGTTTTTTATTTTATCGTTAAGTAGTGCGTTATGTTAATTCAAAATAAATCGTTTAATGAACGAAATTCATGAGTTTGTTGAAGGAAATAGTTGATAGTTCATCGACCTTACAGAGTGACAGTACGCGGCCATGTTTATACAAATATTAAATAATGTTGCTTTATTAAAGTTCAGTTCAAAAAAGCTAAAATAAGTGAAAAAGTGATACTGCTAGTTTAGTGGAACAATAATGGAAAGTGCAGACAGAGGTATGTGATCATTTTTATTCATAGTTTTTAATTTGCGGTTCGAAAGGCCAATGGCACTGTCATGGGCATTGTAAGTGACCGCATTTTTTGGTATAACCAGCTTTAGTAAGATGTTTTTCGCTGGTATTTACAGTGTAAAATCCTTATTTTACTTAAGAATAATACTGATGTGATTTTCTGTAAATGCGCTATGTTACCGCGTCCTTGACGACGTTATTTACAGGTGGGAATTGTTATTGAAAAAAAAAAGTATACATATAGTATATAGTACAACGATCATTTATCTTTAAACGCGTTTTTTCTCAAAACTGTGTTTTTCAAACTTGTCTCCATTGTATCTCAGAAACGGCTGGACCGAATTACTTGGAATTTACAGGGCACATTCAATATATTAAGCGCATGAATGATCTATTATCAATCAAAAATTTCAAAACTTCGATTTTTTATAGCAAAAAAAAACAAAAAAAAAAAAACGCCTAATTTGCAACTTTTATTTCAAATGTCTATAAAACATCCAATTTTTTTTGTATTTATTTGATTGTAGTTCATTCCGTGCTTTTAAGCCTACAAATTAAACGCCGTTTATTTTTTTTTGGTCAGATAAGCCGATCAGCCGGAATCGTGGACAGTGGGAGCTCTTTTTTTGAGGGGGGGGTTTTAGAGCGCTGTAACTCTAGTTGGACTAAATTTTTTTAGCTGAAATTTTATATTTATACTGTCCAAATATGTATTAATAAATGATAAAAAACTTGAAGCTCTAACTATTTACTGGTCGTAGAAAAAAAATTCTAAAATATCCTTAAAAAAACAGGCCGTCACATAGGAAGACCCCCTTAATAGACTTAATATCTTATAAAGTTCTCTTATATTAATTTAAACTTATATATAACAATATGTTATAGCGTACACAATTGATTTGCAAAAGAAGTTATATATAAATATTAAATGTTTCTTTAATTTATCAAATACTAATAGAATTCATCCAAACGCAAGTTATAATAATTGTGTTGTATATACAATAGCCCTTATCTTATCATAGGTCAGTCATAAGTGTACAATAATAAACTTAATTTTATCAGGTGGAAATATGTTTTACCGACAGGTTTAAAATATATCAACAATATTTTTTCCGTCTAATCTATAGAATCATAATTGTTGCATATATCAACACAAATGTTGAAAATATGTAGAGCGAATATTAAGGAAATTTTAAGACCTCGCGTTAGGCCTTCTCGATCTTGAAGCCTTTCTTGTAAATTAAAAGACTCAGAAGGAAACACGATTCTCAAAACTAATGGAATAATTATATTTGTGATATTTTTAAGTACTTATTTAAGTATGATTTACAGTATAAGGGAGACTAAGTACGGTTGTTCTACTTTTTTCGATCAGCAAAATTTTGTTAATTTACCAGTCACCTGGGAGAAAAAAAATTATATGGTAATTTGAACATTTGTCTACGTGGAAATATTGAAATACTGTCTTTAAATACAATGGATTAGTCATAAAAGCAAATTATATAAGAAAAGGGTGAGTGTCACAACCGTCCACTCCCGAGGGACATAATAGCTTTAAACATCTAAATAGTTTTTAGTCACTACTTTTATTGTCACAACGCAACATAATAATTAATAGATATAATATAACAATATATAACAAAACATAATTTTTCAAATGAGAACCGAGTTTTATTGTATAGAATTTTACTTTCCCTTTCTCTTTTATATTTTATCTTACAAAGTTAAGTTATATTTTTTTATCTGTTTATTATTTGCTCGAAAAAGACAAATAAAACATGTCATATAAAACTAATTGCTAGTAAATAACTACTAATGTTCAACTTACAGCAAAATGAAAAATAAATTGATTTAATTGCATACAAGTAAATATTAATATTACAAGAAATCGAAATTGAAAACTTACTTTTGGCTTTTTAAAAGCAATTCGGTCTACAGATCATGTTAATGTAGGGCGCCGACTCAATGCAACAATGAAAACTTGTCCGAACAATCATCATACATCACCTTTCTCGTTTTTGGACCCTATCTCAAAATCAGTATAATTTAGCTGTGATGACGATTGTCACTATCGTACCTTGGCACAACCGTACCCAGTCTCTTCTATTGTATATAACACAGCAAATGTGTTTCAGTTACTAATACATGAATATTAGTTTCTAATCCTAAGAAGAAAACGCCCCCTATCTGAATATAATCTAAATATATCTGAATAATAATGGAGAATCCATTAACATTTTGATAGGGCTCGCCTGTAGGTAAGCGGTTAAGAGCGACGGGACTTGTTTCAGAGGTCCCGGGTTCGATATCCGCTTTGAGCAGCCTGTTGTCAGGCAGCAGTGACAACGATTTTCACTTGGAAATATAGATAGCAATATGTTTCCAAGTGAAAATAGCCCTTGCCCGGCATTCCTGCACCAATAAAAAAAGTCAGCCCTCTTAGATTAATTCTAATAACAAAAATCATCAAATATGGATGGATTAACCATTGAGTTACCATCTAAAAAATATGAAGTAAGGAGAAGTTTCAGCCCAACAGCTCATAGGACGTAAGGTTCTGATTGCTGTTAGAAATATAAAAAAAATATTATTATTTATACATTGGATTATCCAGATGCCTATCGACAACAATTAGTCCGGTTAATCCAGGTTCTACTGTATTACATTTACTTTTGTGGGTTATTTTGAATTTTCGCAACAGTACTACTATTAATTCACTTCTATAAGCTCCATACGAAACGGATTATTATTATTGCCACTGGGTGACCTTTCGACCTTCATCCCTTATATAATTATCCTCCAAAATTACTGAATGTTGTTTCCTCTATATAACGAGAGATTGTAATTTATAAAAGCATAAAAATTCTAATCCTGCATTATCTACTGCAACAACCCCCAAAAACTGAATCACAATATTCTAAAAAAAAAATCAACATACATTTAATTGCGTTATCAAAATACCATGTCTAATTTTATTATTTAATAATATAAACAACTTTTTTCAAACGAAACGTTCATGGAAAATCACAATGAAGAATCATGTTATTGAAAGATATTTGTTAATTACATTAAGAAGATACATTACAGTATCTTTTAAGTATTTTATTCGAATTCTTTAAGAATATTTCATATCATATCAATTAATCCGTCGTGGTGCAAAGGTTACGAAAGTTTGCTAGTTCCGGGTTTGATCCCAACCTCGTCTTGCTCGATATCAAGCAGTATAACATCAAATTTCTACTTGAGGTTATAGATCTCGTATATAATCTAAATTAAAAATCGCATTTCGTGGTCATTGCTGCAACATATATAAACACATAAACTGAAAAAATTAAATAAAAAATTAAAGCAGAGGACATCATGCTTCTTAAGCAAAAGATATGCTTCTCAAAACACAATCAACAATGAAGTTGCTTTTGTTCTGGTTGATCTGCTGAATGATGACGCTCATCAAGTGTCGAAACGTATAATTAATAATGTTTTTCTTTCAACGAATGAACTGCTAATTATATCATATATATATATATATATATATATATATATAATATGTATATATATATATATATATATATATATAAATGTATATATAGTTTATACATATAAAGAAGAGTAGTTGACCGCTGAGTTACCTTATCGAGAAGAATTCTAGGTTAAGATGTGCTATAGTAATCACAACTCATATAATACGTAGTTCTGAGATCACTGTGAAAATATATAATAAATTTTATCTGAATTAAAAAAAAAATTGAAAATTGTTTAACGTTTGCAACGTTTAAGTAGTTATCGCCTTGGGGCAAGTTTGTATTAATCTCCAGATTTTTGGAAAAAATGAGTTGCTCAACAAAAATTAGCGAATAGTTTTTAAATTTTTAAAATTCACTTTTTTACTGGTAATGATATAGTAATTATATATTCATTTTGGTAAATCGCTGAATGATATTCTTTACAAAGGATGTAATAAGCATCGTTTGTTTAATGTGAATTATTTATAATTAAATCATAAACATCCTTGTATGCTAGTATGAAACCCAATATTTGGTAAAATATATGTTTAGATGTGGTTAACATTGCTCTAAACAATTTAATTATTGTTTATGTATATTCATATTTGGCTATTTTATATATAATTATTCTATTATAATGCATTATTAATACGGAATACTAAATTAAATGAAAAAGCAATACTAAATTTTGAAACTTCTCGTTGAGTGAATTTTGTCTTATATAACTATTTGGGAAATGTCTATATATTTGCAATCAAAATTTAACTTTTTTATATTTTTCTGTATATTTTGATTATTTGAATTTTAAATATCAAGTACTCATTGAAGGTCATTTTTAGTAGGTACTTTTATCAGCCTTAACTGACTCTGAAAAAACTGACCTATCTTCAGTAAAAAACCTATGCGCTCTGCGTACTACAAATACGAACCGATTGCTTTTCTAAACATGAAAATCGGTTTAATCTTTAATCCCAAAAAGTGGTAGATCCAGACATACATAATTATATATGTATATTTTTTTGGCTTTTTTAATTTTTGGCAATTTCAATCACTTTCACTATCTTGCAAGAAATTAAATAGCCATTATTTTCGGTTTATATATATATATATATATATATATATATATATATCCTTTATCGTTTTAAATTTTTTATTTCCGTATTGTTTTTTAACCTTTAAAATTGTTTTTCCAATGAAATAGCAAATACATGGCAAAGTTTATTACATTATTCAAATTATGAAACATCTCTCGCTCTACGTGTTGATTCGCTAATATGTTTTTTATATTCATTATTAAAGCGTGCCATATTTAAGCACAAATATTAATTATGTATACATAATGTTGCTAATAATTAGTATTTATTCAAGGTTATATCAACACTAATATAATTGGAAAACAAGTATGCAATACGCAAACAAATTATGAAGTACTACTTTAATTTACACTTTCATTATTTGATGATACTGAATTAAATTAATATTTAAACTAATGTTGCATTTCACAGGTTTTGATTTTTAACGTAGTAGAAACTTATAGACATCGCAATAAATGGATGGTTTTTCTTCTAATTACTTTTGAACTACTGATTATTGCAATTAGAAAAATGTGATTCAGAAAGTGCTCTCTGCCGATATTTCAAATTTTTATTTGTTTTAAACTTTTTTTAATATATATTTTACGCACCTATTTTTATTATGGAACGTCAGCAAATTTTTATTGGGAGACTGAGTACGGTTGTGCCACTTCTTTTTGATCAGCCATAATTTTGTTAATTTATCAGTTATGTGGGAGACAATTAAATTAAATGGCAATTTGAACATTTGTCTACGTGGAAATACTGAAATCCTGTCGTTAAATATGATGGATTAGTTATGAAATCAAATTATACAAGAGCAGGGCGAGTGTCACAACCGTCTTTGGCATTAGGCATAAAAATAGGTTAAAAACAATAGCTATCAACACCAAAATGGTTTTTAACGACTTTCATTGTCAAAAATATGTAACACAACGCACTATAATTATTTTAACGGTAATGTAACAACATAATCATTTAAACAACATGAATATAATATAACAATATAACAATATATAACAAAAGATAATTTTTTAAACAAAAATAGCAGAAAATCTCTGTGATTTTTTTCTTGCGTCAAATTTTTCTTTTCCTTTTGCTTTCATATTTTGTACAAGTTAAGTTAGATTTTTCGTTACTTATTTCATCTTCACCTTTTTTCGGTCAAATATTTTGTCAAATACCCACAACCATATGTCACAACCGTAACCCGACGAATACATTTGAAAACAAGTCATCGATATGACTGAACTAAATTAACTACGCAAAAACTAATTACTGGTAATTAACTGCTAATGTTCAACTTACAGCAAAATTATAAACAAAATGATCTATCTGTATACAAGTAACAGTTATTATTAAAAGAAATCGAACAAAGAAATTTTTGTTTGACTCTTTAAAAACAATGCGGTCTACAGATCTTGTTAATGTAGGACGCGGACTGAATTCAGTTATGGAAACTTGTTCGAACAATCATACTTCATCTTTTCCCTTTGGACTCTATTTCAAAATCACTATAGTTTAGCTCTTATGGCGACTGTCACTACCGTACCCAGACTCCCCTACTTAGAATGGCTGTGTTACTTCTATACATAATCTGGGTTACTTCTATACATAAGTGTCTAAAAATCAAAATTGAAAATTTTTACATTTCTTTATGGTTTGAAGGTTTCTGAACATTTTGGCATACCTCAGAAAAAATGGATGTGTGTGTGTATGTATGTATGGATACAATTTTTCGTCCACGTTTTCGGGTGCACGGATCAACCGATTTGAATGATTCAAAAAACATTCGATTCCTATTGATAGGAAGATGTGCTAATTAGTTTTTGGCAAAGGCAGGTCCAGCCGTTTTGGAGATACAGAGCAAAGAGTGCAGAAAATCGAAATCGAGTTTTTGAGAGAACAGAGCATCTGATTTGAATCAAATTTGAATTAATTCGTAATGACGGGGAGAAGTTGTGATTAGTCTTTTGCAAAGGCAGGTCCAGCCGTTTCGGAGATACCAAGTTAAATGTGCAAATAATTGCAGTTTTTGAGAAAACTAAGCATCCGATTTGAATGATTCAAAAAACATTCTGCTTGTGTTGATGAAACGATTGTAAAAAATCTTATTTTTTACGAAAAAATATCCAATTTAATTTTAGAATATCGAATATCGAATAATTTAAGTTTTAATTTTTTTGTAGCTAAAGTTCTAAAGCTCAATAATTTACTTCAAATGAATAATTTTAACTTTGCAATTCTAGTTTATATCATTCTTATAAATATTAGACAATGTCCTTCATTTCAAATTCGATTTATTAAGTTTTATTTATTTACTTTTTTATAAACATATATTTTAGGTTACAGTATTTATAATAATCTAATTGAAAACATTTAATATTCTTTGAATATTTCATTACGGTACGGGAAGTTGCAGCAGTTTGCCTTAAGGCACGATGCCATTCACCACTAGTTTAATTTACGTTTATATCAAGTATTGTTATTGACATTGTGAAAATGAAATGCATTATATAGTAATTTGATGTGTGTCAAGTTAGTAACTACGTAAATTTTTCATTTATATACTTAATTTCAATTTATAGTGTTTAGATGAAAAAAAAAAAGATTTGAGAATTAATTAGGTACAAACAACTGCCAAACGGTTTCTTTTATTGAAAAAAGTTATTATTTGACGACTAGTTTTCAGTCTTATTCGACTTATAAATTAGCAAAAACATGATCTTGTAAAAAGTGATAGGTTGAATGCGAAGAATTGCCGAAGTATATATTTTAGCGCATAGTGACCATAAAACGTGAAAGAGGACAAGCAAGGTCAGGTCTTTGAGGGACTCCAATGGGATGACTCCGCAGATAATTTGTGAGTTCCGGCTTTGATGTGAGCTGAATTAATGAACTTAGAACTTCTTGAATGAACGCTCGAATTTTGATCAGGGATGTCGGCTCTGCCAAGCGTCAAATGTCGATGCTATTTTCGTAATTGCTATTATAATATAATATCAGTTGCAGACTTATAAATCAAGCCAATTGCTTTAATTATGTGCCGTGCTTTTGTTGCTTAGCTTTCATACAACTTACTAGTAATCAAGGAATTATACACGAAAACTTTATTCGGCAAATACTATGGTACCCCGATATGCGAGTTTAACTCCTTGCGTAACCACGCTCGTGTGTCGAATCACTCGTATCTCGAAGCAATTTTTCGCATATAAATACATTGAAATGCTATTAATTCGTTCCAGCACTGTGGTAGTTAAGTGTTTTGAATATTAAAAATAAATTAACTGTTTATTAATTTCGTTATTGTTTTTTCCTGTCTATTCATGATATTGCGGAAATGAGTTAGACATGTTTTGTTGAACAACACCCATGCTCGAACTGTTGCAATTTTTTCGCGCCGTTTTTTATCCATCAACTTTCAGAGATCTTCAGAGAGGTGCGGATGGTTTTCCAACTCGTGAATAGGCAACGTATAACTGCCCACGTGAAAAACAATGATTTTCTAAGTAATCTATTTGAAATTTATCCCGCAAACACTAAGCGATTGGCCTTGAGACATGTTATTGCGAACGCAAGGCAAAATTGCAATCGTTTGAAGTCAAACGGAAGACCAGTCAGAATCATTGGTATGTCACCAAATCGCCAGCAATTTTTGATTGAATGGTAAAATTCAGTGCGTGTACATCATTATTCTTTGCGGCAAGAATTGCTCGTTGACTTAACCAAGCATAATTCTGATAATTCTTACTAATGTCATTACTCGAATTTTCAATGACGGTGCGTGAAGTTCCAGCAATTTGCATTAAGGCACGATGCCATGGACGACTAATTTTCTTAGCTATAAACCTTGTGAAGCCGGAGACCTTTCCAACGAATGCAAAATTGTCGAAATCGGTTTGTGCGTTCTGGAGTTATATCGTCAGGAAGGAAAACCCAACTTATTTTTATATATATGTAGATATATGTAGATAATCTATTTGAAATTATTTAAAACAATGATTGATTATTTTCATTACTCGAATTTTTAATTACGGTGCGTAAAGTATCAGCAATTTGCATTAAGGCACGATGCCATGCACAACTAATTTTCTTAGCTATAAACCTTGCGGAGCCCGAACCCTTTCCAACGAATACAAAATTGTCGAAATCGGTTCGTGCGTTCTGGAGTTATTTTGTCTAGATGGAGAACCCGACTTATTTTTATATATATGCAGATAATTGAAGTGGCTAACTATAACATTTATTATCATAAAACAGCCAAAATATTTCTATGGTAGGATATTCATTGTGTAGAACCGACGAAATTTTTCATAATTTTGCCATTAACATTTTTTTTAAAAAAAAAAAACTCTTACTCGTTCAAAGCTGATACTCGAGTTTTGCTCGTTTGTCGAAGCAACCAATCGCTCTTTTAGCGACTCGTATCTGGAAACACTCGTATGTCTGGGCTACCTTATGTTATGTTGAGTCTTCGAACAAGGAATCTTTAGATAATTAAAAAAAAACAACTGGTTTTAACCAAAAAGATTAAAAAAAAAATCATCTCCAGGACATCTGCTAAGAACATGACCTTTATTAAAAAATAAACAAACAAATTATTATTATTATCATTATTTTTTATTCTCTTTATTGAATTACAATCTGTCTTTGCAAAAAGGAAGACATTCAGTAATTTTTTTGATATATGAAATATTAAACATTAGATTTAAATTAGACTCAGTAGTAAGCCTTTTCAATTTTGATATATTAAATTTAAATTTTGTGGTTATATAGAAACAAAATTAATGTTGGTTATATATATGTGGCTAATATTTTATAGGTAATAAAGAAAGGATTATATGTTATATAATAAAAATTATGCATAATGGGTTATAAAAAATATTAAAATTAAAATAAAATCAGTTTAATTTTTTAAATTTTAATTTCATTAAATTTAATATTCAAATAAAAAAATAGTTTTTATTTTAATATTAATAATGTTAAAAAGAATAATAATATTTAAAATGTTTTTTTTAATTAAAATTTTTAACTTCCCGAAGGAGAAGTTTATGTTTTCATCAAAAAATCCGAATCGCTAATTTTATGTTTTCTCGACGTTTCAAGCCATTCTGAATCGAATGAGACCAAATTTGGAAAAAGTATGTGTGTGTGTGTGTGTATGTGTGTGTGTGTGTGTGTGTGTGTATGTGAACAGATTTTTTGCCGTAAATCGACGTTTTCTCGAAAACGGCTGGGTCGATTTCAAAAATTTAAAAGCCATTCGATGTATCTCGACGAGAACTATTGTTTGTCAGGTTTGTGCGACGATCGGCCAAGCCGTTTCTTTATAAATGGCAGAAAAGTGAAAAATTTTTCGTTTACGTTTTAGCCCGCAATTCTGAATCGATTTTGAAAATTCAAAAACCGTTCGAAAGATATTGGTTGGGAATCGTGCTGATTAGTTTTTGGTAGAGATCGGCCGGGCCGTTTTCTTGTGATAAAGTTTAAAAAAAAAAAATTTCGACGATTTTTATGATTATTTTTTTGACGATAGATACCATAGTCTTCTAGATCATACTAAAATATTACGGCCCTACGACCACTGGTTCAGCTGTGAAAATTCGTCAAAGTTTGCAAAAATCAGTATGGTCTTTTTGGCATTTGTCAAAATTAGACTTTTGATCGACGTTTTCTCAAAAACGCCTGAACCGATTTTAGAAATTTGAAAGCCATTTGATGTATTTCGGTGAGGACTATCGTTTGTCAGTTTTGTGCAACGATCTGCCAAGCCGTTTCTTTGTAATTTGAAAAAAACTTTTCGTCCACATTTAAGCTCATCCTACCGAACGATTTTAAAAAATCAAAAACTGTTCGAAAGATATTAGTTGGGAATGGTACTGATTAGTTTTAGGTGAAAATCTACCGAGCCGTTTTCTTGTAATTAACTGTTGAAAAAAAGTGTTAAATTTTCGTCGACATTTAAGCTCATCCTACCGAACCGATTTTAAAAAATCAAAAACTGTTCGAAAGATATTAGTTGGGAATGGTACTGATTAATTTTAGCTGAAAATCTACCGAGCCGTTTTCTTGTAATTAACTGTTGAAAAAAAAACTAAGCCGATTTTCATGGAAATTTTTTTGGCGATATACATCATGGTCTTATAGAACTTACTGTAATATTGCGGCCTTACAACAAGTAGTTTAATCTTAAAAATTCGTCAAACTTTGCTAAAATTATTATCGTTTTTTTTAAGTAGGATTAATGAAAAATATTATTTACACATTTTTTTATTAAGTCGATTATTTACACATATCGGGAAGTTCATGTAACTTGCCTCAAGGCTAAATACCAAACCAACTAGTTTTATTTTTTATTTAATTAAATTTTTTATTTTTTTTTAATTAAGAAAACAAAATCATTTATCTGCATGATTATTTATGCATTAACACTTCGTGTATCCCTAATACAAATTTGCTTGTCAAAATATTATTTATTCATTTTTATTAACTTATTTGATTTTTTTATTAATGAATTATGCGCTGTATACCACTAATACAAAAAAAATGAAAAAAATATTTTACTATTCTTTATTAATTTTTTTTTTTTTTTTTTAACGCATTTATATATATATGTATATATATATATATATATATATATATATATATATATATATATATATGAGTAAGTTCTTCAAGGGCATACATCAAATAAAAGGCAAAGATTTAGAAGTTAATCTTTAATTTTTCCAAACGTTTCGACATAGTATTTTATGTCATCATCAGTGGATATAAATATGGTCTTACATCAGTAGCTAGGAACACAATTTTGCACTATCATATATACATTAACTTGTTTTTTTATATATTAATTTGTTGAACAGAGTATGGCAAAATATTTGTGAAATATATAATATATTTTGCACAGAGAACGTAGTTTATGTGACAGAGCCCGAGGCTTTGGTTACTACAGCCTCGGGCTCTGTCACATAAACTACGTTCTCTGTGCAAAATATATTATATATTTCACAAATATTTTGCCATACTCTGTTCAACAAATTAATATATAAAAAAACAAGTTAATGTATATATGATAGTGCAAAATTGTGTTCCTAGCGCTAGCTACTGATGTAAGACCATATTTATATCCACTGATGATGACATAAAATACTATGTCGAAACGTTTGGAAAAATTAAAGATTAACTTCTAAATCTTTGCCTTTTATTTGATGTATGCCCTTGAAGAACTTACTCATATTTCTCAACATCAAAATTAACTACTTTAACATATATATATATATATATATATATATATATATATATATATATATATATATATATAAACTGTAGTTGGTTTTGACAGACATTTTTATGAAAAAAAATTAAAATAAGGCGGCGGATGGAGTGCGCAAAGGAAATTGCTTTTCTACAAGTTTCAAAGCGTTATGTTATTCAGCTTGTGATATAAACGTCGGTGCAAAGCGACAAGTTAATAATGTTCAATATGTTCTTTTTGAACACAAGACCCAAGATTTGTGTAATAAACATTATAAGAAAATTAATTCGAATTTCTTAATTTTTTAATTAATTTTTAAAGTGCATTGGTCTCTGAACAAAAATCCATGCAACAAATAATGGTCTATTTTTAACCTAAGTGGCTCATCCGTTGTTTTTGAAAGTGCAACTATTCATTAATTGCCCCCAGCAAACGCAGACTATTGCGTTTCTGTGCGTATTTGCAAGTCAGATGTCAATTGTTCTTTAATCATTTGTCAAGGTCAACAGCGGGAGGCGCTCGTGTTATTTATAATTTTGCTATGTTCTTTATACAATAATATAAAATAATTCCCACACCCAGCACTATGAATATTATATTTTAAATCTGACGTCGAACAATAATTATGTATATTTGTTTATAATTGCATAAATAACACATGTAATTTGAATCAAATTAATAACTGTATAAATAAATACTTATGTTCTCATTTATAATATTGCATAATTATTGATTTAAAGGTTTATCAATAAGATCGTTTTCAGTGTTTGATTTGTTTTAAATGTAATGTTTATAATCTTTGAATTCAATGTTTGAATTCAATTAACATTGAATTTAATGTTTATACACATACTCTCATACACACACGCACATATATATATATATATATACATATATATATATATATATATATATATATATATATTATAATGTATAGATGGTGTTATCTCTACTTATTAACCTTTTCCATTCGGATGCCGCCACTCCGGCGGTGAAATACATATTAATTCTGCAATGCGCGAGTGGAAAGAAATTAACATATCTTAAAATTATATTATAAAATATTACATTTTTATAAATATGTTTTTAAATTGAACCAAATTATTACCAAAACATATATATATTTTGGATAATAAGTTTTGTTTTTGATATCATAAAGATATTTTTTCTTTTCAAGAATTGGTGAGAAATATTTTTTTACTCAAGTTTTCTCATTGATTACTTATTTTGCCAGTTGAGATAAGAAGTAAAACTAGTGGGGTGCATGACATCGTGCCTTAAGGCAAATTGCTGGAACTTCCTGTACCGTAATTAAGTCATTTTATTAATAAAATATCTATAAAATATCTGATAATTTAATGTACAAATGACATTTTTTAGCTTATTTTTATTGAGAATCCATAACCGCTGGGCCTGCCTTTCCAAAAACTTAATCAGTTCTTTATCTTGCCAATACAAGTAAAATGTTTTTTGAATTATTACAATCCGACGCTCTGTTTTCTTAAAAAATAAATCACCGTTTTTAGCACTTTTTGCCCCGTATCTTCGGAACAGCTACACTTACCTTTGCCAAAAACTAATCAGCACGTTTCCTTATCACTACGAATCGAATGTTTTTTGAATTATTCAAATCGGTTGATCGGTGTTACCGAAATCGTCAACGAAAATTTGTATCGGCACACACATATACATACATCCATTTTTTCTAAGGTATGCCAAAATGTTCAGAATTCTTTGAAACGTAAAGATACATAAAAATTTACATTTTCGATTTTTTTGCGATTACTATAACTTACCCTACGGGAAGTTAATTAGAAACAAAGCTTGCGATAAAATGTTAAATTTAATTTATTGTATAAAATTGTTTCCAAACAAGAACATTTTTATGTCAAATATATTTTGGTTCGAATATATTATGGCAAGGATTAGTAAAATAACAAAGCTAGTTCATTCAATGAACTTATGAATTAAATGGACATTTAATAGTTCTAAATTAATAATTCAATTTTATCTTCTTAAATATTTTATTTTATTAAATTAAGACTAATTTGTTATTAACCTTGGTTAAGTATAAATGTTGATAGTTACTTCAATATTCTTATTGTTTCATCCTTTCTATGTAATTTGTAATTTCTTTGCACGAATATACATTTAATCTCTTATTTGTATGCATTAATGAATTGTATATTCGTATTTGATATCAAAATTTATAACATTATAAAATTTATGAGAACACGTATTTGCCACAGTGGATTTGTTAAATTTTTTTTATATATATTTTTATCAGCAATCAGAAATTCTTAATGTTATATGAGTCTTATGAGATGGAAACTCACGCATTTGTCCTCTCTCTATGTGATGAAATTGATATTACAATTTTTGTAATACTGATGAATTGATTTATTGATATATCAATGCTTGGGAAGGGCTATTTGCTCTTGGATATTGATATCTTCATTTCCACCTGAAAACCGATATCTACTACTACAAGGCGGGTGTTGAACTTGGAACTCTGATTCAAAGTTCATAGCTCCAACCACTAGGTCACGGAAAAGCCCAGTTAAATAAAGTTAAATCATGTTTTAAAAAAAATGAGTAATATCAATGCAAGATTACATATGAATTTCAGACGATATTTTGGCTTATTTTGAAGTGTTTTAAATCCATTTTTTTAACTTTTTCCTTATTATCATGACTGCATGTACAACTTCATATTATTTATCTGTAAGGCATTTCCTGTTACTTATTTTCCGAGTACATACGATACTTATTGATGCAGAAGTTGTCAAAGTTAGTTCAATAATTGAACTATGTGGTTTGAAATGGCCACAAACTACATTTTAATGTAGTCAAAATCACCCTTATAATTTTCAAAAAAATCGATAAAGAAACAAAATTATAAAATAATATTCCTCTTTAGGAGATGAAGACACATACGAGTATAACAACAGAGAAGAATTATTCATATATCCAAAGAATCCTAAGATAAACCAAAATTCACTAAAAAGATACTACAAACAAATGATTGTGCACGATTTTTCTTTAACTACAACGTTTTATAAATTATTACACAAAACATTACTTAACTAGAATTAAGTAATATTGATAAGAAGCTTTTGGGTTTTATAGAACTAAATAAAATATATTGCTTTACAAAGCTCTCGAGCGCAAAATCGTGTAACCACGAAAAAGTTTTTCATAAAAAACGTGTGCTTAGGTATTTATTGAATTCTATAAATGGAAAAGTTTCTATCTGCGAGAAATTATTTTTAGAATTATTTTAATGTTTGCGAAGGACTTACACGATTATAATTTTCTGCGAATGTGAGCATGGGCGGTATAGAATTTTCTTTGCGACGTGAGACTTAAATGAGAATGAAAATTTTGAATTTCTAAATTTATTACCACGTACCATAATAGATAAAAAAAAAGTTTAAAAATATTGTATTAGTACAACTATATAAAAATATCGGGCATATAACAATAATAAAATTTAAGGACATGATTATCATCTCTTACGAATTGGCATAAAGAATTATACACCATTAGATTCGTCTCCAAATTCTAAGTTTTTCTTCCATATATCACAACTTCATATTCGAAACAACAATGATATAACATTTATGGTGTTTAACTGAGAGAATAGATCAGTAATATATTTATCAGGAAAATTATTGATAATAAAGCTAAATTTTTAATTTATGTGAAAAAATAAAGTACTTGACTAACATATTAATGATTTTAAAAAAATAAAAATGATTTTTTGATAAGTTTTATGTTATTATATTGAATTATTGTTACATAAAGCATTTTATTATATTATACTATGTTATAATTCAGAATTAGAATTGTGAGGCATTAATTTATTCGAAATATCAAAGTCAATAAAATCAGATAAATTCAATAAGTTCATAAAGGTATTTAATAATCTAGATAAGTCTTGTTTTGGTAGCATCATCTTTGGCTTTACATGATTTTCCTAAATTGTTTTTGCACTCCATCATACAAAAAACATCTGCAAAGCGATCTTCCTCAGCAACCACGGTTTTACTCTCTTTAATGCAAAAGCAAAGCAAATATGATTACTGAATGCTTTATTTACAAAATACCAGGAAAACTTATTTTCTAAAATTGCTGGTAACTAGTTTTGGGACAAATTTATTTCTTCTACAAACATTGTACCAGATAGACAAAAATTTTGTCTGCAGAATTGGTAAAATTCTTTTGGTAATCTGATGATAGTATCACGAAATCAAGATAAGGTATGATTATTGACCTTCCAATCTCTGGCACATACTTATGATCTTCTAATGTTGTTCAGTTTCAGTTCAGTTCAGAAATCATTATTCCACAAAAAAATATTACTTTAATTGTAGCATAAACTAACACTTGTGAAAAAAATTTGAACAACTAACTGAATCTATGATTCGTACAGTGAAAATATAGGACCAGATCATTTTTTCCTTGAAAGTTTTTGAAGAGAACTTACCTGCCAGGATTTTGAACATCAACATGGTGGTAAAATTAATAATTATAACTAAGTTATAATTATTACAATTATTACAATTCTGAAGATGGTATTGCATTTTGTTGTCTTCATGAGTAATTTTATGAAATCATCTAAAGCTCCTGTTATTACTTTATCCTCGCAATGACATACTGTTTGTAATTGATGATATGCAAATTAATTGCACATTTTAATAGTAATACTGGTGTGCATATTATTTTTAAGTTTCGGAAACATTCATTGTCGAAAAAAAATAGAATAAATGCACAACACGTCTTTCATTTTCCTGGAATATGCTCATCAAGGCCCGAATTCAATCAAGAGCTTTTATATAAAAAATCATCCAATTATTTCTAGATGTGATTCAACAATTTTCTATTGTTTTTATTTTTAAGTCACTTATATAAATATACATTGTAATTGTAATAATTACATATTTACAATAACTAAGTAATGTTGAAAGTAAAATCATTATTATTAAATACAACAAATATAAACTAAATGAAAATACTTTACTATATAGAGTTCTGAGTAAATTCTTAAAATCTAAGCAAACATTCGTATAGTTTTAGTATTTATTACGACCAAATCAAAGTGAATCGCTTTTAAGTTGTGAACATGATGTAAACTATTTACATTAACATAATTAATATAAACAGATTAACCAGTTGATTGCATCTAAATTAAACGATGACCACTATCGAAAATTCATTCGAGTTGCATTTTTGTGTTCTTTTATATAATAAACATTTGCAATGCTTTTATTATGAAAACTGGAAATGAAAGTGTTAAATCATTTATACATTTTATCATTCTGCGGTATTCAATTTATATATATTTTTTGAGATCATATTACAGTATTATAGATACCTTATAACTTTTAGCCGGAGTGCCATGGAATGTTATGTTGTTTTAATGTTAATTAACATTTGCATGCCATATTTCCCAATTAATATTTTTCACCGCCATACATTCATATTTTTACTTCAAATCTATATATTTAGTACAAATAAGTACTCAATGACGACAAAATATTTGAATTTTTATTGGGTTTTCCCTAACGCTTTTTGTCGAGAGACGGCTCGTATCGGTTACCTTCGGGTCATGCATAATTGAGCCAATATAAGAACTTATAGGAGTCTCTACATTTGCGGAATCACAAACATTCATAAATAAATAAAACCATATTTGTCACTTTTGAATTAAAAACAATCTTATGATGATTTTTTGTTAATAAAAAATACGAACGTTTCAGACAGTTTTTGTGCTTAGCTTCATATGCATAATTTATAAATTCTGTACATTCATGTATATTCAATGATTTGAATTATTTATTGCTTGGTTTCAACCAGTAGCGTAATAGTGTGGTTCTTATGCATGTTAATTAGTGCAAAACTCTTATTGTAAGGAATAGTTTCTGTTATAAAAATCATTTTTTGTTTAATTAATTGCATAAACAAAATAGTTTATAGCTGAACGACGGTCTTTATGTAGACCGAAACATTAATAGATCAATTAGCTTAATTTTTTTAACTAATTTAGTTTTTATACTTGCTGTTATATATGAGCGTTCACGTCTATAACTTCATACATTACCGCAATGATCCTTTTCATTAAAGTTTTAGTGCTAGTTTTTTTCTGTATTTAGTAGGGAAAGTACTGACAAAATTACATATTGTTTTGTTGTTTGTTTATTGACTACCAGCGAAATAGTCTAATAAAATAGGAATTATAATTATTTGGAGGAAAAATACAATTAATTACAAAACCAAACGCATGAGTCATACATCGTAATCAATTTTCACTGGGGTCAGAGAGGGAAAATAGGTCTTTACAATAAATGCGAGTCTCTTTTTATTAGTGAATCTTTTGGTCTGTTTTCGGAAGTAGTTAGAGTAAAAGCTCAAAGCCAATCACCTTTGACAGGTTTCATTTTTTCCCTTGGCCTCGAATAAAATACCTTGTAGTGCTTGCGAGATAGTACTATGTTTTTTGTTCGTTGTATAAGTATGTCATTTTGTCCGAAAGTGAACAAAATTCAATAATTTGTCAAAATTCATCAAACTTATATAATTATAACTTAATTATAGCAATCAAATTGATTGAAATCACTAGTACTGGCATAAGTTCATTGATTTTAATGGAAATAATTACAAATAGCAATGAAAAGTTTGATTTTTTGACGGCGCGATACTCGTTTTAATTACTTCGATAAGACAGTGGCAATGACGCTCAATATCTGACATGATTATGATCATAACTTTCTTCATGTTACACACTCGCCAAAAAATAACTAAAACTAGCCAAATTATAAATGCCACTGTGTCATTTTATCCACATATTCCATTTTGTCCGTATTTCCCCTACGAGTTTGATTTCTTGAAAAATGGCCAAATATAATTACAACTCTGCAAAGCAATAATGATTATATTTATACAATTATAAACAAGCATAACTCGTCGCTTCGATGACCACGAATCCCCTAGTAAGTCCTATGGATGACGCTGAGTGCAGTACATATGTAAATTCGATACTCTATCTGTCTTAGCAATCTTTTACTTTAAGTGAATGAATGAATGATATTATATACAGGGGCGTAAGTAAAAATTAAGATAAACTTTTTCCAAATTTCTGCGTTTCTGAACTTCAATTGGTTGTTGGTTATTTTTACCACTGTGTTCTATTTTGAAGAACTTTTTTCATTCAATCCATCTTTTTTGTGCTAATATTAAGATATGTTGCCACCATAATAAATTCGTACCTGCTTCGTTTCTGGTGTTTTACTATCCTGTTGCAAATTTTGTATGTATTTTTCACTTTCCCTTTTTATATTTCTCATTTGATTTGATTTGATTTGATTTGATTTGCATATAATTATTCTGGTATCCGTAGTCTTATATTTTCTGCATTTGTCCATATTATATGTTATCTAAAGGCATCTTATCTACACTTATGCCTCGCCGGCGCTTGATGTTGACATGTAATTCTGCACCACCAACATGTCCACCATTTACGATTTTATTTTCATGGTCATCAGACTTCAGATTGCTCATAAGATCACTCTCATTGCCTGTGTATTCTTTAAACAATGTAACATTTCTTTTCCGAATTTATATATGCAGTATGAAATCATTCAATGTGATTTTGTATTTTCTATTTTTTTCCTTTTTGATGAACTCTAATTTTCATTGTCTCAATATTCGATTTATGTTTCTAATTTGAATCGAAATAGCGAAATAAATTTAATTTATTAATCTAACAGCAATTTTCAAAGTAAAAGGGATGATTTATTTTTAGAATTAAGCACATGGTGTGTTAACCGCCCCAAAAAGATGTTCATTCACCTGTAAATGCAATTAATCGAAATTGCTGTGTCTATATATGTATATGTATAAATATACATATGTATTATAAATATATATTCATATTTATTTGTGCGGATACCGGATTAATAATAATTAGAATAATAAAATATGACATTATTAGTACAGAAATTGTCTAAATCTAATAAGTAAAATAATGTTAGAATAGAAGTAGGGAAAATTTGGACAAAATGATACAGTGGGCTTATTTAAAAATTTGCTAGTTTTATAAAAGTTTCCACGACTGTATATGGTTAAGAAACCCATTATCACAATCCTGTCAGATGTTGAGCGTCATTGTCACAGTCTTGTCGCAGTAATCAGTTCAAATGTGTTTTGCGCCTTAAAAAGTTTATATTTGATGAAAAACACTATCTTACTGGTAATCAGAATGAATCAAAAATGAGTAACTGTTTTTCCATGTTTTTTGAGGACCTTTTTATTGATATTTATAATTATTGTATAATATCACCTTATGCCAGTACTAGTGATTTTGATTAATTTTATTATAATATACAGGTATTTGATGAAAAACACTATCTTACTGGTAATCAGAATGAATCAAAAATGAGTGAAAACCATTGACACTGGTAATAATATAATAAAAAAAAACAAAATACCATGTTATTTCGTCTGTATTTCACCTACTAGTTGATAACAATTTTCTTGATATGAATTTCTTGAAATAATATGAATTCTTAATATAACATATTTAAATTAAAATTGATGACGCACGTTTTTGATAATTTAGAATCCTGAATATAACCTGATTATATGTAATATATATATATATATAACTTTTGAATTTTTTTAAATTTAGGGATCTATTGAATAAAATAAAATATTAAAAAATGTAATAAATTTTATACATTTTCGCTACGTTTGTATTATAAAATTTATAAAATATTGTTGTTTACAAAATCAATATGAGACTATTGGTAAGGTAAGCGATGAGCTTTCGCTACAAATACACCATTTGTAGCGAAAGCTCACAGCTTAAGCGTCAATCTCACTTCATTATCCACCGATAAAGCACCCAATTCAGTTTGCTTTTGTCATGACATTAGCGACAAACCTATGCACTGTACTGTTGTTTATGTTTATAGTTTAACGATATTACAAAAAAATTCGCCGAAAAAGCATGTAAATTTTGTCACATCAAATACATCAGTATTTTCCGCGACCTGCGAAATAGGCATCGCATCGTATCGTGGAGCATCCCGCGCCTCAGCATCCTTTTATGTGTATATATGCAGTTACCGCGAAATCACAAAACGAACGCATACGAGCGAAACTAACATTTGCACAATTCGTAGGCGGAGAGCTGATCACCTATTTTGCATGGGTACAGGTGGATTGCATTTTTTTTATTAATAATAAAGGCAAACTTGGTCTACGTTTATTGATAATATATTAGCAACTAGAATAAATGCAAAAAATAATTACTTTTAATTCATTTTCAAAAATTCAATATTCGATTATTGACTATATTTAATTCTATATTCAATTTTAGTTTTGTTAATTAAATCTACTTCTGTTATTTTAATTTGTTTAAAGTCTATATATGTCAATAGTTTTACAATAATTTTCCTAACGTGATTAAAATTCATACAATTGTATTTTTTATTTTATTCATTTTCAAATTTTTATTTTTTGTGATCTTTCCATGTTCAACTATTCAAGAATATGTGTACAAGCAAAACTTTAAACACGTTTTTCTCGAAACTATGTTTTGCGATACGATACCAACGATTTCCCAACTTCTACTCGACCGTTTTACTTGTAATTTCTATAGTCTTCTTTATAGTACTCTCTTCAGTATGAACTACGCTCATCCCCAAATTCAGATTTTTAATCTTTTTTTAAAAACAATCGAGAATATATATATTTTTTTCATTCAGTCGCTATTTTGAGAAAAAAAAACTTTTTTTCAACTTATCCGTAGCAATTGCGACATTATTTTAGATTAATGTATCTGTATTTTTTTTCTTCAGATGATTTGGAAGGCTAAAGTCATGGGTATTGTCAAATGCCTTTTTTGAGACGCTCCGCTTTATCACTTTCTAGAATTTCAGAATTACAACTTTTAGACTATTTTTAATTTTTATCATTTTTTTTTGTAAAAATATTTTTACTATTTTTTAGACTATTTTTAATTTTTTGACGGTATTTCAAAAATGGCATAAAATTTATGCCTCTATACCAGAATACTCCATTAAGTAAAATTTACATTTGTCACTGCTAGTTATAACAATTAGATATAAGTTTAGTTATACAATTTAATATAAGTTTTATTAACTTCTAGTAGGGTAAGTTATAGTAATCGAAAAAAATTGAAAATGCAAGTTTTTTTTATATCTTTATGTTTCAAAGTTTTCTGAACATTTTGACCTATAAATTTGCGTAAATGGATGTGTGTGTATGTATGTGTGGACACGGATCAACTGATTTGAATTATTAAAAAAGCATTCGATTCCTGTTGATTATGAGACGTTCTGATTAGTTTTTGGAAAAGGCAGATCTAGCCTTTCCGAAGATACGGGGCAAAAAGGGCCAAAATGGTAATTTAGTTTTTGAGATAACGGAGCGTTCAGTGATCCAAAAAGTAATTTATTTGTATTAACTTGGGCTCGCCCGTAGGTAAGCGGTTAAGAGCGACGGGACTTGTTTCAGAGGTCCCGGGTTCGATACCGACTTCGAGCAGCCTGTTGTCAGGCAACATTGACAACGATTTTCACTTGGAAATATAGATAGCAATATGTTTCCAAGTGAAAATAGCCCTCACCCGGCATTGTTGCACCATACTTGCCCTATTACAGAGATTGTAATAAAAATTTATCATACAGAGATGTGACAACTGTTTGGGTTGCCATCTGTAATAAAACAAACGTAGTTTGTAAGATCTTACTCACAACAGCTCATAGAACCCATTAGTTCTGATTGCTGTTCAAATAAAATTAAAAAAATATATATATTGTATTAACTTAATGAACGACTGATTAAATTTTTGGAAAGACAGGTAAGTATAGCGGTTTTGGAGATCCGATAAAAAAAAATAAAAAATGCCATTTGGCGGTCAGAAATGATCATTAGACTATGCACATCATATTATCAGATGTTTTATAGAGATTTTAATAATAAGTACAAATTTTGTTCACATTTCTTGGGGTTTGTACCAATGTTTATCCGTTAGACAGCGACGCTTCGCTTACGCGCTTCTATATTTCGTCTCAAAAAGCAGCTTGAATGCTTTGAAAAAAAAAGTTTAAAATTTACAGAAAAAATCAAAATATATAAAAATCAAATTTTTCAAAAAAAAAAAATAATAATAATTTTAAAATTCTCAAAAATCTAATTTTCTCGAAGTTTTCGAAAAATTGTAGATTTTTTAAAAATTACAATTCTCAGCACGGGAAGTTCCAGCAATTTGTCTTATGGCACGCACTCCAAGCACTACTAGTTCTTTCCTATTCGTTTGTATGTTTATAACAAATTTTCGAACGAGCTCACTATCCCGTCTACACCGGCTCGCCGCTCATCAAAAGTACTCGCCGTCTTGCTTTCGGCGGGTACAGTGGCTTACTCTCAGTCGTTCAGCGTATGCCGCGGCGATAGCATCGAAACGCGTCGCATGGAACGCATTTGTAATTGTTTTCTGCATAAAATGCCTAAAGTCGCGGACAGTCAAGTGATTGAAGTGATGGTATGCGCGCGACTCGGTTTGTTTTGACGTGTTCGAAGATGAACGATATTTTAAATATTTTGTGTTTAGTTTTAGTCTCGAGATAATTTTTGTGCTGTGTGATAAGAGTTGTGCTTTCATAAAAAGGAATTGTTTATTAGATTTTGAATGACAGTGCCCCATGTGGGAGATGACATACTGAACTTGTTAGTTTATATGTTGCTTATAATTGAGTATAGGTATTTGATTTATAAAACAATGCTTTGATATATTTAACTTAATTTAAATCCTAATTAAATTTTATATCTTGCCGGTTATACTTAACTAATGCAAAATAGGTCAAACCTTCAAAATTTTAAATAATTGTTTTCTGCAATATTGTATGCCATTCAAGGATTCGCATAACAAATTAAATTAATATTTTTTAATGTTTGCCCTTGAAAATATAATTTGTGCAAACAAAAATTAGCCAAACAAATATATATATATATATATATATATACCTAAGTCTGTTTTTACACGGAGATTGGTTTCAGAAGAATCCGTGTAAAAAAAAAAAACGTGTAAAAAAGGACATTGATCTTATACAAAAATGGGTGATTTGTTCTTAATCTCTAAAACCTTTTAAAATTGGTGAAAAATAAGAATTTTTAAGAACAAGAATTAAATTAGTGCTATTCACATTTGCTTTGACCAGTTGCAAAAATTGTTTGTACGCGCTAAAGGGGAATTCACTTAAATCTTTAAGCTAGTGTTCGCAAACTATCGATACTATCGATGGTTTCAGACTTTTTTCTTTCATAAATACTTTTTTGTGATATGAACATACTTCGCAAAAATTAAATTTGACAAAAAAAAATTTAAGTACATAAAATTTCAAATCGTGCTAAATGGAATAAAATCGTGTAAACAATTAAAAATATTCAATTTGCAAACCGTGTTATATCAAAACCGTGTACAAAAAGACCGTGTAAAAACAGACTTAGGTGTGTATATATATATATATATATATATATATATATATATATAATATGAATGCATTGCCCCCATCGATTTGTGCCAAATGCAAGCACATATAAAATGACATAAATTTGTGAAACGCATTTTGTGGGTGTTGTACATGAGGCACTTCGAAAGATGTATTTCTCAGGTGTTGCACAATAAGACGCATATATTTGACACTTTAGCACATAAGCCAATATTATTCGACTTGTGCATAAAAAATATGGTTTCAAAATATTAATTTTCTACCACATAGAACAAATGTTTTGCATTTGCAAGCTATTTTTATCACGTAAATTAGGTTGACATTGTGCAACGCAGACAATGTTTTAAAATAAAAAATTAGTGCAATATTAAACAGTACAATCGTCGCTGATTTGTTTACTAAGAAATCTAAATGAATCAATTGTGTAACCACAATGCAGGTTATAATGAAATATTTATTGTTCTTATTGGCACACCAATTTTGAAATTGCAAGTATATGGCCTTATTACTATGGATTTGCTCTTTTTCAAATTATACCAGATTACAGTTGAAGTTTACAATAATTTAATCCAAATTGGGTAAAATATTATGGTTGTTATATGATATTTCAAAATAATTAGCAAGAGTTGAAAGAAAATATTCATTATTATTTATACGTTTTGAGACTTGATGTGTGCCATCATTCTGCAAATCAAACAGGACAAAAACAAAAACTTAATACAAATAAAATTAGTTAAAAAAAACTTTTTTTGAAACTTTAATAAGAAAATTCAACATATAACTGAAAATTTTGAATCAAAAACACAGCGGATGACATGATTTCTCTTTGCAGAAGTGAGAAAAACAGTACAGATTTGACATTAAAAAAAATTGTTTTTGTCCTGGTCAATTTTCTGAATGATGACACACATCAAGTGTGAAAACGTTTAATGAATAAAGAATGTTTTTCTTTTAACTCTTTTTTATTATTTCGACAAATGAGCTACTAAATACTTTCAAACATGTTTCAATGTGTAAAAAGCTATCAAAATATATTGAAAATAATTGCATACAATTTGTCACAAATAATAAATAAAAATTACATATTTATTCACTTAGAATTTCCAACTGGATAATAAAATATATAAGTTTAAAAAAAGCTTTATTTGAACTGTTACTATTTGAACACAACTCTGTTTTATTTGAAAACATTATTTTATTTATATCTAGTCTTTTTTATTTATGTAATTTTCTATGTTTTTCCTAGTTCCTAGAACATGTTACATTAGTATTCGAAACATAAATAAATATTTTTATTTGTTTTTTATTTGAACGACGAATTGGCTGCAATCATTTTTAAGAATGTTTCAACATCGAACAAGCATATGTTGGTTGGTTAAATATGCACACACCATATATATATATATATATATATATATATATATATATATATATATGTTTAATTTGAGTTTAATAATCGGGCGTAACATCAATAAAAATAGTATGAGTTTTTTTTAAAAATTTATTTATTTAAAATCCATACGTTTCGGCTAGCATCTTAGCCATCATTCAGTGGTAATCAAGTTAACTATAAAAATTGAAACTAAATAAATTATATGAAAGGAAATTTTGTGGAAAAACAATAATAATAATAATGGTAATAAAACACTTACAATTTTGTATCCTAATATAGCATATGAAACCATTATTAATCCATGGTATGAGTATGTGCACATTGATAAGATATATATTTTTTAACACAAACATCACAAATGGTAAAACACACTAATAATCATGATAACTTAACAAGTTGTCGAAACTATGTATTTACTCTTTGGAGTTTAGGATAGAAATGCCACATTTTTCTCAAAGCAGTTTTTAGCATGTGTTGATATTTTTTGGAAAATTTAAAAGGCGATGGGATTTTGTTATTTTTTAAGGAATTTTGACACGCTATTAAGAAACCACGTGTTCGTTTCGATAAGGGCCGTATTGTCATTGCGTTTATTTATGACTCTGTCGTTATGTAATTGTAAAAACAACCCCTCAGCGAATCTTCTTTTAATTGTATTCTCTTCAAAATGTAAAATTTTAGGGTTAAAAAAATCGATATTATGATTTAAATTTTTAATATGCTCAGTTAACATTGTTTTAAATTGCTTAGGATTTTTTGAATTATTTTTGTGTTGATTAAGGCGTTTACTCAGGTTTTGGCTAGTTTCTCCAATATAAAAGAGTTCGCAATTAGAGCAATTAATTTGATATACTAAATTCCTGAGGCGGTCAAAATTGAACTTAGATTTCATTTGTGTAAAAATTGAACTAAGGGTTGCATCACAATTACATACCAACAGAATGCCACATTGTTGAAATAATAACAATTCAAAAATATATATATATATATATATATATATATATATATATATAATTTATATTACATTGTAATATTTATTATTACAATGTTATAAAATTAACGTGCCTGTATACTCGGTACGGTGAAATCTCTGAACATTTTTCATTATAAAAATTAGTTGCAATTATATGTCATGTGTGCATATGTAGATAATATCTACATATGCACATGCACATATCTACTAGATATGATTTTAACACATATCTATCCAAAAATGACGAGCATTTTTTATTTGCTCGGCATTCGTTTGTAAGGTCATTGGTTCTCTTGCATCGAGTAGTATGTAATATTTTGGGCGAGACATGCAAGGACATTCTATTCAAGATAATGTGTTTATAGATGCGAAACTAATTGTGAGTTTTAAGATCGCATACAGATCATTTTTCAATGAGATAGTTGAGTGTAAGAATTTATTTTCATTTGAAATACACGGTAATTAATCTAAAATTATTTTTAACTTTTCGTAGGAAGTTATAGTAATCGCAAAAAAAATCGAAAATTATAATTTTTACATATCCTAACGTATGTGTGTGTTCGGATACAAATTTTTGTCGGCGATTTTGGGACACGGATCAACCGATTTGAATAATTCAAAAACATTCGATTCGTATTGATGCGGAGACGTGCTGATTGGTTTTTTGCAAAGTCGCAGAGTCCAGTTTAAATGTTTTAAAAAACATCTTATTTTCATTGACAAAATGAAGTACTGATTAAATTTTTGGGAAGGCAGGTCTAGCGGTTTTGGAGATTCAATAAAAAAGTGGAAAAAAATGCCATTTTGGCGGTCACAAATGATCATTAGACATGTGCTCATTAAATTATCAGATAATTTATAGAGATTTTAATAATAAGTATAAATTTTGTTTACATTTATATGGGTTCCGTATCAATGTTTATTTGTTAGACTGCAACGCGACGCTTACGCGCTTTGATATTTCGTCTCTTAAGCAGCTATTGCTTTGAAAAAAGTTCAAAATTTTGAAAAAAATTGGAATTTAAAATTCATTTTTGAAAAAGTCAAATTTCTTTTAAAAAAATCCAATTACTCAAAAATCTATTTTTTTCTGAGTTTTTAAAAAATGAAGCCTTTCAAAAAAAAAAAATATTCGGTATGGGAAATTCCAGCAATTTGCCTCAAGGCACGATGCCGTGCACTACTAGTTTCTATTTACTTTTCTCATTATCTCAAACGTTTGATTGTTATAATTAATTCTATTTTCACGATTCCACAAATTCGATTGAACATATAAAAGTATATTTTTAATTTATTCTTTTTCAATCGACATTTACTTTTCTATACTGATCATACATGACCATAATGATAATGCAAGCGCGAAAAACAACTTTCCTACAGGTTTCGTTACAATTGTAAAGTTTATTTGCATTGTGACGACGTAATTAACTGTGTACCTGTCTCAAGCGAGGAAAATAAGTGCGTTTTATAAAGTATTCGACCAATAAGTAATATATATACACTACGATTTGCATTTATTGTGCAAATATGCACAATACTTGTCATCTGATGAAACATTGTACCGAACAGGTTTATTTTACTCATTGCATATGTTGGCGAATAAAAAATTAATAGTGAAAACTTGATTTTAACACTTTATTGGAATATTTTATTAGTAAATGATTGCCCTAAGTTATTACGATGACGAAATACATTCAAAATACTTTTTGTGAATGCGAGTTCATATTAAAATTACAATAATGCAATTGAACAATAATGCTTGATTAGTTATCAACGTTTAATATTATTGTCGAAACAATTAAATTTGTTAGGTAGTCAGTCACACGTCTTCTAAATGTATTAATTTTTCTGAAAATAAATTTCATTAATTTGTTATTGCTTTTTTCTACAAAATTCACAATGATATTATATTGCTTTGCGAATAAATACTTAAACGAATTGTCGATAACAATTTAGATCAGTTTGAACTTTGTACAATTTTTAGAAAGAAATAGTTTAAATCGCTTGCTTCAGTTTTACGATTATAGCTTTTTAACGAGATAAACTAATTTAATTTAAATGACACAAATTGATTAAAAGCAAGATATATCTCAATATTTCTCGAAATTACAACATGATATTCAATATAAAACATGTTTTTTAATTACAATAAATTTAAGAGTAGTCTTAAAAGTTTTTGTTGTTAAGTCTTCGTATATATGACTTGAAAAGCTCATGTAGTACTAAGAGAAAAATGACAATTTAAAGAAACAAAAAGATGGTTAACATTCGATGAATTTCTCAATTTCTTTCTGTAGGGTAGGGTGGGGCATAAAGGTCCTGTCGGACTTTCAGTAATTGTACTGTCTAAACTAAATAAACTACATGACAGCACATAACATGTATCAAACAAATAACTATAAAACCATATTCAGTAAAATTTCAGTTACCTCCCAATTATAGAACTACGTTATTTTTATTATTTTTATAAAATTTGTCATCTGCCCTTTGTTGCCTCAAGAGCGGGGTAAGAAGGGACACAGATCCAAAGTCCTTTTTTAGATTTTAAATGGTTTTTATATAATAATAGCAACATAATTTAACCAATGTGAAATACAAATTCTGGGGAAACATTTTTAAGATTTCATAGTATATAACTTTAATCTGGTATTTCGAAATATTCATCATCAGAGGTCGAATTACTATTAATTCAAATTATGTCCTGTAAAACTGCCTTTTTTAACTTACTTTCCTTTTATATTTATTATTTTTTATTGTTTACACCTTTGCCAATGTAAAGGTTTAGTTGGACTTTTTCACCCCACCCACGTGCAAGCTTTTACAGAGATTATATCAAAATAAGCTCTTAATCTAACTTAAAAATAGCAATCTTATAAAGCAACTAAATAACTTTTTCCTAAAAATTTTATTCAGGTATCATGAACTAAATACAAAAGTTTAAAATAAAAAAAAACTACCAACGAAAAAAATATTTTTTTGGTATGAATATTAATACATTTCCGTTCAAAGTGACGGCTGGTTACATATTATTTGCCTTCTACTTTAAAATAGTATTACTAAAAAAATTTATACTTTGCTTATTATATATGATCGACCTTTTTATCCGCGGATCTTTAAGCCCCGCTCTACCCTATATGAAATAAGTAACATATTTATTGGCTACTAAATAGTTAATTATGATTAATAATGTTGCTCTTCAGATCTTTGCTTTCTTTTAAGAGATATAAAATACTTATTCTAATTGTAATATAAATTAGAGTTTGTTTATTTTACTAGTTGTGCTTCATATTTTATTCACTCATAGTTGCGGAAATTGAAATTCATATAATAAAATAACAATTGGCATTGTTCGAATCTAATATTATAGGCATTAAATATGATCTATTATTACATTTTATATGAATCATTATTTATTACATTTAATAATGCTATGGTTAATTTGTACACCTTCGAGAATTTTAAGAGCGGCGGCTAAAAACCGTATCGTCCTTGCGAATTTATAATTCTTTGTTTAGTTTCATATTATAATGAAATTACTATTTATCACGTAAAATTCAGACCTTCACTTTGTACTGTGAATGAAATGGCACTAGGCAAGGTTAATAGATAATAATGAATCAACAACTGCATTAATTTACGCTTCAGATGCTCATGAATAAATTCTATGTTTTTGTTAATGATATTTTTTCCTCTTCCTAGTATTAAAGCTATTTAGACAAATCTACTAATTCGCAATATAGATAATTAATTTAAGCTTAGTGTCGTATTTTTACTCTATTGGACTTTTCAATTACAACGCTCATTAATACTATTCATACTCAAAATGTTTAATGTAGTATAGATATATTTATTATAAAAACCAAATATATTTTGTTTTCATCTCTACTAACAGAACGCTCTTTAGAAGGTGCCGAACGATATGCTTTTCATATACCGATTAACACTCATAACATTGCCGCTGTTTAATTTCAGATCTGTTGAAAAATATATTGCATTTTTTGTATTATATTAGACTTCGTTTAAAAAATAATTTTGTAGTAGACGAATGGTACTTATATTTATTATTAATGCATATCCTTTTATTGACATCCTGCAGTCTTTTTCAAAATTTACTTATGTGACAGAATTTTTCTTTTTGCATCGGAGCGTTTTCTCATTTTGTATATGAAAAAGGCTATAAATTATGAGGTTTATTTCGGTCTAGTAAAATCGATTTAGTTTTTTTATAGATATTTTTGAAATTTAACTATTCAAGAATAAGTGTGCAAGAGGATTTTTAAAAATTTTAATTATTTCTGTAAATATATAGCTGTTTGACCACGATAATCCTCCTTCAGTTTATTTCGATATGATACCCACGATTTCTCAACTTCTACTGCACCCATTTATTTGAAAATTTGACAGTGTCTTCTTTATAGTTTTTTCTTTGATGTGAACTGCGATTATCCACAAATTTCGATTTTTTACTATTTTATTTAGAAAAGTCCAGAATATCAAAAGAAGTTTTTTTTCAGACCGTCTCTATTTTGAGAAAAACAAGTTATTTTAACATGTCCGTATTGCGTACAATAGGGACATTATTTTAGATTAATAATATATACATACATTTTGTTTAGATCATTTGAAGGGCTGAAATTATAGATATCCTGACCACATTTTGAAATTAAAACTACTATTTTAAAAAAAATTAAATTCTGAAAACATCAATTTATATTAATAATTTAAAATTAAAGAAGTATAGTAAAAATATTGTTTGTCTTTTTTACGGCTTTTCAAAAATTGTATAAAATTCACGTCTCTAGACCAGAATACCCCTTTAATGGATAAACATAGTATGTATCCGCGGTTGACCCGTGACATTATT
This sequence comes from Ctenocephalides felis, assembly GCF_003426905.1. NCBI lineage: Eukaryota > Metazoa > Arthropoda > Insecta > Siphonaptera > Pulicidae > Ctenocephalides > Ctenocephalides felis. Next base: position 39,031,797 of record NW_020538040.1, on the reverse strand, counting down.
CCGTTCAATTTGATACTTTGTTCGTAATAATTGTATCATAAATTTACTATCTACTTTATTCCGGTTATTGATAGTTTTCTGATACTTTGCGGAAGGAATATTGCGAAGGATATTACGATTATCGTATTGAATCTTTTATTATTGAAAACGACAATAATCCTATTTATGTTATGTCTTCTGTATCTTATCCGCTTACTGCGATGCCACATATATTGTATATTTCTCATTATATAACGCATCCACAAGATATGCTCGTAGCGAGTAACGCCTTCTTAAACATTTGTTAGCATTTCAGTCGATAGCGTCATAGCGTGAGGCATTTAATTGAAAACGCGTAGATTTATCTATACAAATCGGCCTTTAAATCAGTACTTTAACGTAATGCGGCACTTTTGAAACTTTAACATACCTGAATGCAAACACCCACTCCTTCGAGTCTCAAGGATAACAATGCGGCAATTACGCAATCGTAATGTGCATCGCGCTTTATCGTGATTGCAAGTACATAGCAGGGATTTCCAGATCTCTCACTTTATGCAAAACTCTTAAAACTGATTAAAATTTATTTTTTAATATGATCAATCACTTTGTTGAAATATTTTACTTTTTAAAATAGCTCTGTAATTTAATATATTGCATTAAGTCAAGGTTTTGAACATGAGTTTTACAAATGAACTTCATGGATAATGTATTTAATGTTTATCTAAAATGTATTGACTCTTATACTTTGAGGACGATGTGATAAAACTTTTTATCTTGCAAATATGACAATTTATACTAGGGTCCGTAGAGTTTTATAAGGAGGGTTCAAAGAGTCTCAAACAAATTCTATCGTTAGAGTTTAAATATATATTCTACATATTCTACAAAAATGCAGTTAAATCTGTCTCTATGACCAAAATAAGCGAGCAAGAGCATTCAGAATTTGGTAATATAACTGAGTAATATTATAGAGTATTCTATAAAATATTTTACATACATACATTTATTTTTCATAATATATGAATATATAGGTTGTTCGTACTACAAAAAGCAATTAAAAGCTTTAACTTCTATTTATCATTCTTTGAACATATCAAAATATTGATACATAATCACGAATTACTTGCTTTTATTTGAAATAATGTGCCATAGAAGTTATTTTGTTCATCAATTCATCAGTATTACTGAAATTGTAATAATAAAATCATCACATGGATACAGGATAGCTGTTTGATGGCAATCTATAAAATCAACCTGGTTAGCTAACAAGGAGCGCTTCAGGTTTACTTTCCTGGTATTTTGATGAAACTTTGTCAGGTGCTAAAATTGATTGTCAAACCGAACCTATTAAAATATTATAGGTCTATGAGAAATGATTTATTTATAAAAAATAATTATAACTCGTTAGCTCTATCAGCGCTTGCTACTACCTTTTGTACTCAGACTTCTAGATAAGAGAGTTAAAAATTGATAGGTTTCAAATTAAGTTTTTTAATTTTTTAAGTGTATTTTTATGTTTGAATAGTTAAATATTGCAAAAATATCACACAAGCTTATAGAATCCTTAAGTCCTCAATGCTGTTCAAATAATATATAAAAAAATGTTCATTACGTTACTATTTCAAAAACAATTAGCATAGAGCCTTTTTAATCATTATAAACATTTTCAAAGAAATATTAAACATTTTGTACGTATATTGTCATAAGTAATATATCTAATAATGGACCATCAGGTGCTGCTACTCATGTACCCACAAAAAGTTGCACTAAAAATATCTTCCGGAACCAATTGTATCGAAATGGATTCGTTTGTAATACCTGTAAATGCGTAACAAATATTATCTGAAAATAATTTTTAAATTAATTGCCTATTAATACATGAAATTATACAATAATTGTGACTTATTCTAAAAAGAAAATTGCATATATCATAAATTTCTGGCTCTAATTCTTTGCTTTTTTATGTACTTTCAACACGCGATATTTGTCCTTAGATTTTGAATAAAAATCATTCACAATACTTGTTATCTTAATCCATTTATCATATCGGTCAAGTTCAAATTAATAACAAACATAAAATAGTTAAAAATATATATCTGGAATGTTTGTTTGCTTTATGATTTGACAAAATTATCAGGAAGCATTTTTGATAATTATCTTATTTTCATTTTGTGGAGACACTTACATTACTCGTAAAAGTGTCTTTACTACATTTACTATAGTTTTGGTTTAGAATATTTTACACATATTTTTTATTATATATTGTGTTTAATTGATTTGTTGTCCTTGAAAAATGTGCTTTTTTACTCGTATTACAATGTACACTTTGCATATATTACTAGTTTTTGTGCATTAGATGGCAAAACTTCGGTCATTGATGTAAAAGTTATCCCGACATCAATTGTAGAAAGATTCATATATTATTGATAAAAGCAGAGTATTCATTTATCAACTTACTGAAGAGTAATCACAATAAATCGAAAAATTTTGTATATCTTTATGTTTCAAAGGTTTCTGAACATTTTGACATACCTTTGAAAAAATTGAGAGGTGTGTTTTTTTGTATAGCGAAGGAAATGCCTTTATGCATCCCAGACTGGTGTTTTGTCTGGGTATGTCGGACTCAATACCGCCTTGGTATAATACCGACTAAAAACGCCGCTTTGCCCTCGCCTCTTGTTTCCAGGGAAACCGCCGTTAGGCATTACTTTGTGGGGGGAGGATCTAGAAGGTTAAAATTCTTACCTTGATTTTACACTTAGTTTTTAATTGTGTGAAGCCCCATTTGCTCTACGTGTGTGTGTGTTCAAATTTTGTGAACGCAGATCAACCAATTGGCATAATTCAATTGACAAAATTGATTTGTATTGATGATGATTAGTTTTTCGCAAAGGCAGGTCCAGCGTTTTCTAAGATTCGCTGCATAAAGTGTTAAAAATGGTAATTCAGTTTTTGAGATAAGGGAGCGTCCGATTTAATGATTCAAAAAAACATTTCATTTATATTGACGAAATGAAGAAATGATAAAACTTTTGGGAAGGCAGGTCTAGCGGTTTCGGAGATTCAATAAAAAATGAAAAAAAGCCATTTGGCGGACAAAAGTGATTATTAGACATATGCACATGAACTTATCTGATATTTTATAGAGATTTTAATAATATTTCTTTTGGTTCCGTACCAATGTTCATTCGTTAGACTGCGACTCGGCGCTTACGCGCTTCAATATTTATCACTACGCAGGTAACACAGCGCGATTGATTTGAAAACAAGTTCAGAATTTCCAAAATATAGAGAAAAATTCAAATTTTCAAAAAAGTCATTTTTTTTTCGAAAAATGTTAAGTTTTCAAAAGACTATTTTTTCAAAGTTTTAAATATATTTGGATTCATTTTCTAAATTTCATCTTAAACTTTAATGTAGCCGATTCAGGTTACCTAAATCACTGTCCTATAAAATTATGTTGTTGTGTAATTGAGAAAAGTATTCATTATGCTAGCGTTTCGTAATGTTGAAAATGAATCAGTTCATATTCATCGTGCTGGCTACACACATTTCATTGTAACACGTGTCATAAAAGTGCATGTCGCAAATATTTTATCTAGATGTTTGTAATGTCATTATTGCGTTATCTTTGCAATGTTGCGCGATTTGTACATCCCTGTCCGCCGTATAAGATATTTCATGCTAGCTCATGGACATTGCGTCCTTGACATTCGAAACACTACCGCTAGAGCATACAAACATAGATTAGCATACATACAAAATGCTTCGAGTGATACGATTTGATAAGCAAGGCTATGGACGCGGAGTTTGATGATTTTTCACGACCCACGACCTGTGCTGCCATAAAGGCCAAACACTTTTACGCAAGAACTTTCTAGCCTAAAACTTTTTCCTTATTTTTTCATTTCTGTTTAGTGTTTCTTTTCGAGGCGGTTGAACTTACTTGCTCTTTAAACTATGCCATAATGATGCAGTACTGTAGTACGTTAACTCGTTTAGAATTTTGATATACGTACGCTGAATGTAAACAATTAGTTATTTTGCAGGAAGTTTATAAGCGAAACTATCAGCAATAATTATTTAAATAAATTATTTAATTATAGTTTTATATCGTTTTAATTTTGAAAACTAATGGTGCCTTAAGGCACCTATCAATTTTTGAGACTTTGAAAAATATGAAGAAAAATGTCAACCTTTCATTTCATGTCTTTAAACCCATTCATGTCTTTAAACCCATTTGATACATACTGTCGAATTGTCGAGGACATATTTGTTTGAATTATATAAGTGAACTTTTAACAATATAAATCTTGCTTTAAAATAAGTTTTAATAGTTTGCTTTTTTTGAGAATTATCCATTTTTTGAGATTTTGTTAAAATTTAGATTTTTTTTTTGAAAATTTCAAACGTTTGAAAAATTTGAGACTTTTTGAAAAATATAAAGAAAAATATCCACCTTTCATTTCATGTCTTTAAACCCATTCAAGTCATTTGATGCATACTGTCGAATTGTCGAGGACATATTTGTTTGAATTATATAAGTGAACTTTTAATAATATAAATCTTGCTTTAAAATAAGTTTTAATAGTTTGCTTTTTTTGAGAATTATCCATTTTTTGAGATTTTGTTAAAATTTAGATTTTTTTTTAAATTTCAAACGTTTGAAAAATTTGAGACTTTTTGAAAAATATATAGAAAAATATCAACCTTTCATTTCATGTCTTTAAACCCATTCAAGTCATTTGATGCATACTGTCGAAATGCCGAGAACATATTTGTTTGAATTATATAAGTGAACTTTCAACAATATAAATCTTGCTTTAAAATAAGTTTTAATAGTTTGCTTTTTTTGAGAATTATCCATTTTTTGAGATTTTGTTAAAATTTAGATTTTTTTTTTGAAAATTTCAAACGTTTGAAAAATTTGAGACTTTTGAAATATATAAAGAAAAATGGCAACCTTTTCTTTAAACCCATTCAAGTTATTTGATGCATACTGTCGAATTGTCGAGGACATATTTGTTTGAATTATATACTAAGTGAACTTTAAACATTAACAAATCTTGGTACGGAACCCAAAGAAATGGAAACAAAACTTGTGCTTATTATTAAAATCTCTAAAATATCTGATAATTTGATGTGCTTATATTCAATAATTCAATTGAAGGATTTTTAACCGCGTAAAAGCACTTTTTTAAACTTTTTTTTGGATCTTCAAAACCAACGGATCTGCCTTCCCTAAAATTGAACCGAATCTTTATTACATCAATTCAAGTGAAATGTTTTTTTTTTTCAATCATGCAAATCGAAAACTCTATTCTCTCATAAAATGCCATTTATTACACTTTTTGTCCTTTATTGCGGCTAGACCTGCCTATACCAAATCCTATCAATACGACCCCTCATTAATAGAAGTTGAATCCGTGCTCTCGAAATCGTCGACGAAAATTTGTATCTGCACATACGCACACACACATACATCATTTTTTTTAAATTATAAGGTATGTCAAAATGTTCAGAAAACTCTACAACTTAATAATACAAAAATTTCATTTTCGATTTTTTGCGATTACTGTAACTTATCTCATTCTACGGGAAGTTAAAAAAATTTGTGACATGATTTTATAGCTAGATAGATTTGTATTGAAGTTAGTAAAGTCTTTAATGTTTTTTATGATGCTAGAAGTATAGTATGTATGCTCACCAATTTTAATATATTTCAATGTTTGTGTTAAATTGTCTATTTCAATCTTATTATTGGGTTTTATTATGATTTTAAGGCTGCCGATGCAAACCATATTTTCGCCATACTGAATTATTTAAACTATGAAAAAAATCTGTGACATTTTATAGTATATAGATAGAATGGTTTTCATGAATTTCCAATATAGCGTATTTCACTCACAATTTTTCTATTATTATATTTTCCAATGTACGTGTTAAATTGTCTAATTTAATTTTATTATTTAGTTTTATTATGATTTTAAAGTTGCCGATGCCAGCCATCTTTCCGTTATACTGGATTACCTTCAAATAACTTATTCATTTTTTATTTATGTTGTTGTGTACTCTCAAATACATAACGAACTAAACTCTTGATTTAAATAAATCAATAAATCTGGTTATCAAAGATACTGTAATATTTTATCAAATGCGTCATACACGATCATTTTTTTAATTTTTTTTTTTTTATTTACGTTGTGGATTTTTTTGCTACTGAATGTAATTAATTGGCTGGATATCAGACCAAAGTAATAAATATGTACTGATATTTTTCCATTTCTCAATTTCTCATTTTCAATTCTTCTCCATATTTTTCGCATTTTTTTAAAAAAAGAATCTGAATTTATTTTAAAAAATCTGATACATTCCAAACCTATGTGAAAAATAACAGTTGGAAATTGAGATGATCCGTTTTTTTGTTGAATATTAACTACGCTTCATAACAAACCGTTCACATATTTTATGTGTATGAATTTTACAATATGTATATATATATATATATATATATATATATATATATATGTATATGTAATTGTACTATGTATTTTAATGAATATACATCAATCTAAATGGACGAAAGATTTTATAAAAGTATAATTTTAACATATGATTGCCAACCGAGTTTTATATTTTTCATTTACCAATTACTAACTTATAACTATTATATTACTACTAACGTATTCAAGATTTAACATAATACTTGAAACTATCGTTAAAAATAAGCCTAATAAAGTTTACATATACAGCTGTCTCCATCATTTTCGCTTTTTTTATTACTTTTCTTACAACTTGAAGCAAAGCAAAAGAGTCGTGTAATTCGGTGATATATGAGTGTCTCTATTATTATTAAAATATTAAATTTATCACTTTCATTTGCTAATACATTTTCTTGACTTCTGGCAAAAATAATTAAAATCGTATTATATATTTTTTCGAGTTGTCACAGTTGTACTTTTTGTATTAGATCTAGAATTCATAATATTTCCATATTAATTTTTAATTTTCCGTAGGGTGAGTTCTAGTAATCGCAAAAAATCGAAAATTAACATTTTTACTTATTTTAACATTTTAGGGGTTTCTGAACATTTTGGCATACATTATAAAAATTGATGTATGTGTGTGTAATATGTATGAATGTATGTATATTCAGAGATAATTTTTCATTCATGATTTTGAGAGCACAGATCAATCGATTCAGAATGATTAAAAACATTCGATTCCTATTGACTGGGAGACGTGCTGATTAGTTTTTGGCAAAGGCAGGTTCGGCCGTTTCGAAGGTATGATGCAAAAAGTGCAAAAAATGGCAAATTAGTTTTTGAGAGATCAGAGCGTCCGATTTGAATGTTTCAAAAAACATTTCACTTGTATTAATGAAATAAAGAATTAAGTTTTTGGGAAAGCAGGTTCAGCGGTTTCAGAGATCCAATAAAAATTAAAGATGATCAATTGATAGATTCAATGGAACTTTGCTATAATAATCTAATGGAAAGTTCAATTCAATAATTTAATTAGTGAAGTTCAATTTGAAATAAACAAATATTTGTATTGTGTATATAATGTAGAGCAGGGATCGGGATACTTTTTTAATCATTAACCCCAAATTATTTTTGTTCAAATTGATATTATCCCATGGCGAAGAAAGATTATTCTCCAACGTAGCAAATAGAGTACATATCAATTAAAAATATATACTTTTATCCACCAAAAATTCCATTTTCACATTTGGGGTAATTAACCCCGGTTTACCGACCGCTGATGAAGAGAGTTGGTTGGACTTCTTGCAAGCTCTAGTGCAAGATGGTAATGTGAGTCATAGGCACATGTGGGAATAATCTCAATTTTTTTTGATAATTGAATACTTCATCCGAAGAAAAAAAATAGTTGGTACCTTACAAATTAATACATATCGCCGAATTAATATTAATTTTACTTCTAAAGTTGTTTTGAAAATGTAAAGTGCGAAGCACGCTTTATAGTTTCGCCTGTACACAATTTTAATTCAAGCAAGGCAAGCATTGGCGCGCATAGAGGCCGGCCGGCACATGCGAACGAATTTCCGCTGCAGAATACCCTCATGGGCAAATCTAATCGCGGCATTTATTGTCTTTTGAGATGAAATATCATGTGTGCGAACTCAGAGATCCATCAGCGTAATAAATAAAATAAACCTGCGGCGGCAAAAGAGACTTTACAGCTCGCCGCACACCGTTTACTCGGAAATGAAATTTTATAGTTGTTGAGAAGACGTGCTAGGGCGATAGGCTAGGAGCTCATAACGTTCATGTGTCATATTCAATGAAACAATGTCATTATATTGGTGATACTTCATTTAACGCCGCAATACAATTAGAATATACGTTATTACTAATTGAAACACTAATTGTCATGACTAGTGATGCATGATTGAGTAGTAATAATTTATGCCTCGTTAAATGAGCATCAGTTAAAGGGTCTTGAACAGAAATTTGTTCTCTATTTTATACATTTTAATTTTTATTCAATAATTGTTGTTTGTTATTTGATTTAGATTACATATAGGTTTTTCAGGTTTTGATCGGATTGTATTATAGTTTTACTCGAAAATTTAAATATTTATAAGATATAAAAAAATAAAAGAACTGAGAAATTATAGATTGTATGTAAAGTTTAGGAATATTAAAATAAAATGTTTGAAACATTATTTCAAACTAATTAGCAAAATTATAAATTTTACTACCATATATTTAATAATATAGTTTTAATCGAAAATTCGAAGATTTTAATAAAATAATTGGAAAATTTCATAGAAAACAATGAAAAATAAAATGTAAAAGTCAAGTAATAATATCCTAAATTTCAGAAATTTCATATAACGTTCAAAAATATTAATCCGCAAATATACTCTTGTCTAATATAATTTATGTAAATACTTTTATTTTTACTTCTCGCTGCCATTAAAGTAGTATTTCCTCAAAATTACTCACATTGACTTACAATTTAAATACATATATGTATTTATAGATTTGTTTCAAATATATCATTTTTTTCGCAAAATACATGAAATAAGTATTAAATATTTAATATGAAATAATTATAAATATTTTTTCAATATTTACCTATTCAAACATAAAAATAAATTAAAACTTGGAAAGAAATTGTATCGCTTGGAAATAAAAAGGAAGTCGAATTGTATCTCTATACAGTATATAGAGAAATATAAGGATTCTTACTTTAT